>NC_136483.1:175002071-175092071 GCF_053919585.1 Euprymna scolopes
CTAGAAGAAATAAATACATTTAGTTAACAAAAGCTGATTGTGATTGTAGTATTCGGATGCAACTTAGTATAGAATTGAATGGAATGGTATAGAATGGTATGAATAAAAACTGTCACTAATAAAGAAAATATGAAGATTGTAAATTAGAGAATCTAATTAAACTTGGCGATGAAAGAAGGATACCACTGAGATCTGCATCCTTTACTAAATATATAATACCAGACCTTAATTACAGAATGGAACGATAAAAGTAGTCGTCATAAAAAACAAAAATAGTTTTATTTTTAAAAGATTATATAAAAAATCTAATTTCGGTGATTTGATTATGTGGTAAAAATGACATCTTTTCAATGTAGCCACCTTCAGCCTCAAGCACCTCCGCCATACGGGTCTACAACTGAGAGCATTCCTTTATTTCACTCTCTATCTTTTTACGTACTTTATCGATTTTTCTATCAACGTAAGTTTATTTCATTAAACTAAAATCCTGATGATAGAAAGCGCATTCACAATTGGCTGACAAAGGTAGATATTATCGCCAAGAAAAACTATATTGAAGCCAATAGCTAGACGCGTAATGAGACACTGTTTAGAAACGATTATTTTTCAATAGGGAAAAATTAGCATCCGTCTTTCGAAATTATGGGCTGTCCGGTAAATATGACTTCTGTGTTTCTTGGTCTAGACGAAAACGGCGAATAACAGACGTCAGCATGGTTTTGTTTATGAGTAGAAGAAAAAAGTTGTGCTAATGCCAATCACATTACGCTTATATATATATATATATATATATATATATATATATATATATATATATATATATATATATATAGGTTTCCTTTTTGTATGCATGAGTATCTGCAACACATGTAACTGTTATTATTGATATGAATTTACATATATTTTATATAGGAAAGTAGTTAAAAACTAGTCTCCTGTGTTTGAAACTAAAAATCTGGAGGATCTACGATGGATAAAGTGCTGACATTAAAGAAGCAACCGTTTATCCTTCAGTAATTAATTTTGTACATATTCATCGCCATACTTAAATCACTTTTTGGTAAGAAATTTGATGAGGCGTCTCTGTTTTTGCACACATCACTGGCAGGGGTAACATATTTAGGGGTTAACATCATAATTATCAAGCAGAGAGATATGAAATTAGAAGCTTTGATTTTTGATCGACCATTTTATATTTTATATGAACGTATTAAATTATCTAAATTACAAAATAACAACGACATAAGCATGTTTATAAAAAAGTGAATCCGCAATAAACTGATATTATCCATGCTATATATTTATTTTATTTAGAATTTTTTTTAAAAATGATAATGCTAAAACACTGTTATGTCAAGGAGCAGGTACGTAAGTAGGGGTGTATTTGTACATAAGCTATTTTTCTTTTACTCTCCTATGAAGAGAAGGCAGACCTCGAAAACCTAATGGACTTTACACCACATTACAAGCTTGATGCAACACATGCAGTTGGTAAACAGAGATTTCATAATAAAAAAAATATGGAAAGCATTTAATATTGTCATAATTAGTTTTAGCCACACTGCCCAAAACCCAAGTATGTTATTCTATAAGCCTGCATTTTCATTGCTTCTTAAACTATATCTTTCAAACTACGCACAATGCTTTAAAAACTTTTAAAAATATAGAGAAATCATAATAAGAATCTTTACCATTATATGATGTCCTATTATGCAGAGTACATTAATAATCCAAATACATAAATATATAATAGGGACCTTCAAGATGTAACTTCGGATGCTCTAATGTAAATACAATATACAAAATGTATACTTCCAATGTGAAATATTAAAAGAAAACACATAAAACTAATTTGATAATAATCATTCCATTATATTAATATCTCCATGCGTGTAAAACATAAGTATGCGTAAAAGAATATAAAATAGAATAATACCAGCAATTAAAATACAATTTTACTGTTAATCATAGCATTTAGCAAATAACGCCATTTTTTGTTTTGACAATCTATTAACTAGTAGCAACAGCAAATTTATTATATTTGATATAAATAAATATTATTGTTAAATGTATTATTTTCGTTGGCTAAAACTACTATGCTTGATGTAAGTAATAAGAAAATAAGATTAAAAAATAGTGCCTAAATATTACGCCATGGAATAGGAAAAATAAGACAATAATTTTGATATGACTATGGGATACTCAGATCAGCGTTCGTTACTGATGTAGTGAGACTTTCTATTCTGGGTGAAAAAATACGACCTATATTAAGTAGTAAGATTGTGGTTCATGTTGATTCTTACTTTAAAGCCTAAATGACAGGAAGTAACATTTTCATAAATTATTGAGGAAAATCACACCGTAGTTAATGTTATAATCAATTGGCTTAGATAAAATAAATTACGTATGTATTTTATAAAAAGTACTATTACAACTGTATTAGTTGGATTCATCGCATTACCGTTCTAATCTAGAGTGCGATTTTCACAACCTTTCAGTGAATGTGGCCTCCAACCTTATTCATGTGTATCTTGTCGAACTCTGGAATGTTTCTGTTGACTTGCACACCTGGACAAGGTTGGAGAATACATCGACCGGAATGTTGAGAGTATCACACTCAAGATGAGAACAGTAGTCCGATGAATCCAAATCATACGAATAACCGATCCTCACATAAAAAAAAATAATAAACGTAATATTACACTATAGTGCTCCATTTCTAAAAAATCTAGCTGCATCTATAATAGGATAAACTTATACTAAAATAGGACGTTTATTCAGCGAACATAGTGGGCATAAAACCTATTAACATCAATAATATAAGTAAAAGTAACTGTTATTAAAGAAATAAAAATAATCCCCAAAAAAACGAGTTATATCAGATCTACCAGCACAACGATTAGGGAGAGATACAAACTAAATAACGATTTTGATAGACCTACTAGTTTAGGAAAATATATTAAGCATCCAAAATAAAATTAATTATGAATTAAAATAGTCAATATTAGAAAAAGTACTTAAATATATAGCGCACAAGAGAAAAATGTAATGTACATATTTTGGAAGTCTTGCATATAGTAACATCATATTTGCTTACTAAAAAGCAAGGAATTATACAAAAGGGTTTTCATGAAATTAGTAACATGCTAGCCTATTTCATACCATAGAAATAGTAGGATAACAACTTAAACATAATTTCTTTTTACCATTGTGAGAAATATATAGTATTACTGTTTTAGTATTTTAAGAAAAGTTTCGCTAAAAGTCATCTACTTAATGGATATAATTATGTTTATATTAAACTTAAACTGTAATAAACAATAACGTGGATATTTAAAAAACACTGATAATAGACCAATCGTAATGAAATTATATATAGGCATCTTTTGACTTAATTAAATAATTTGATATGATGAAATTTCTGAGTGTTTGGAATTTGAATATATAATTCCGTCTTTACATTAAATATAAGTATACCTTAGACACACGGAGAATAGTAAAACACATTAAGCGAAACAAATACTGAAATTACTAAAAGATGTGAATTTTAATTTTCAATCGGTGTAGGCTTTCTGAATCTTATGTTTAATATAAAAAGTCGTTTAATTCACAACTACGTTTTATTTATGTATTAATGGTCACTAGGATATTCGAAGTTTTATAAGATTTAGGTATGTAATGTTTTCTAGTAAGGTTTTTGTAAGGTGACTTAGTATACCTTCTTTTTAAAATTTTGGAAATATTCTATGATTTGATCAATAGATTTACGTTACAGAATTAAAAAAATGTATGAACACATATGTGCTAGTATATATTATAATAAAGTCGGATCGTGTCTGCAGTAAAATAGTAAATAAATAATTAAATCATTTGTGACCAGAAAACAAAGCCAACAAAATGACATCATATACAGCGACAAACTTAAATTCATCTAATTTACTTATAACAAAAATGCTTATTTATGGTGGTGTGTTATCCATCCCATTTGTGCTAATGAGGAGGCAATATTAAAAAAAACATTAATTGTATATAATTGCCAATATTATCTGTCAATATTAATAAAATTAATACCGGTTCCGAAACGATCGTACACTCAGATTATGTTTTGTTATTCCTTTTGTAACTGATTAATAATTTACTATTATTAATCGTTATCCTATGTATTAATATGTCTCTAGAGTAAATATTCCTATTGAGCTTATATATCTACAGTCCCATGATCAATGTTCTTGTAATGCATTAATACATTAAATTAAACCTTGTTCTTCCAGACTTCCGGTACTCTTCTCCACATCTCTCTCTCTCTCTCTCTCTCTCTCTCACTCCCTCTATTTATATATATATATATATATATATATGTATATATATATATATATATATATATACGGGGTTAGAGTGCGAGAGGAGATATATGTATATATATATGTGTGTGTATATATGTATGTATATGTATGTATATATATAAATAAATGTGTGTGTGCGTGTATATATATATATATATATATATATATATATATATATATATATATATATATATATGTGGCCATCTTTTAGAGAGAGGAGGGAAGAAGAGAAAGATTATTGTACTTTGTATCCAAATCCATAAATGACCACTAATAACTATAAATGAATATAATGTAATTTCTGCAGGCTTAAAAACAGTTTTAAATTTTGTGATTACAAGTAATTGCTTCCATTTAATAATAAGGCACATTTTGAAAAAGTTGAATACATATTTCGTTTTTGCTGTATGAATCTAATTGCTCTCTATAGAAAATTCTTAGTATTCCATTAACGTGAATCTGAGTGCATGTCTTCAATCCTATGCATTTACCCTATATTTCTCGAAGATTATACATATTGCAGAAACATGCTTTTTTATCGTCAGTACAATAAACTTCAACCCATCGAGGTTGCAGAGTTCTTACAATATTATGAAAGACGTTTTTCTCATTGGTCACTACGTATAGGGAGTGTACAATTTAGAAGGAAATTGGGCCGACTACGCCCTGATATCATACCATCGAATGACCTCCTCGGCATTCTTCTTGGGATTTATAACTATTATATAGTTTCTATTCCTGTCAGTGAGAAATGTGAAACAATATTCGGGAAATGGGATAGACAACTCGACATCCCCGAAGAGAAGCATACTGGTCGGAAAAATGCAAAGGCATATCCGCCAGCATTCCCAGGTAAGAGTGCCTCAGCTTATTAATAAAAAAAAAAAAACTTCTTTAAGGGAGAAGATAAAGCCATGGAGATTGGTTATCCTAGAGCTGCGTAAGATAAGCATCATACCGAAATCAAAATGGAAACTATCATTGCAATAATATTCTAGAAATTAAGGTTGGTACTAGGAGAAAACGGTAGCGTTTTTTTTCCGCCAGTGTAGCCTACTTTCTGTGTGTATACTCGCAGTAAACAGCAAAAGTACAACAGGTCTACTGTTGTTTGTGTTGTAGCCCAACTCACTTTAATGGTCGGAAATTTCCCCAGAGGTGGGGTACTGGTAAGAGGTGATTTGGAGCTTTTTATTCATATGAACGATTTGGGGGTAATATCAGCTAATCCTGCTGATTAGAAACAGAAACGGCTGATCGCTTATGTGAAATAAATTTTCTTTGTAAAGGAAAACATTCGAGAACATTATAATATATGGCTGTAAAAGTGATTATTTTGAAGTGTCTAGCCATGTTTTCGCTTGGTGGTTGACTTTAAGGTCTTTGAGAATTGATGATGGGAAAATTGTACTGCGAAAAGTCATTTAATTGGTCTGTATGAAGGATGTGGTAAATTATTATTATAATGTGGCAGATTATGACGTGTTGGACGAAGCTTGGCTGAATAAGGAAACCGTATTCGCCCGACTTCTGCCACCTGCATTTAAATGAAGCTGACGAAGAGAATAAAAGGAATATTTTTTATGTCTGGAGTTGAGCTCAAGTTTTGGAGTCTGTTTGAACTCAGAGAAATATATTTTCTACCGCCCCAACTCGCGTGAAAATACTCGTTCGATAATAAATCTATAACAAAGAAATCGGTTGTTAAAAACAAAGAAAAAGGACCAGTGTGAAAACCCATCGTGATAGCCAGACAAAAGGAAGAATGTAATCGATATTTATATTTTTATTCTTCTGTAAAAACTGTACGTAATTATTTTTCTTTTTCTATTCTTCTGAATAATTAATCGTTATACAAAAACTACAACCAGAGACAGCATCGATTTCTTATTATTTTCAGTACTTGTAAGTTTACTTCTAGGAAAACAAGCAAATTGAGTGATTTTTACAGCGTACGACCAAAAGGTAGAGGATCGCAAAACTAGTGCATTCAGCACCCCAACTGCATCGTCATATACACATTGTCTTCGTGGAAACGACTGAGAATGGTTCGTTTTTGTCGGTCTTCGAACCAAGCTACTTGGGAATACACTTGTAACTGTGTGGACACTATGGTCTTCCTCGCTTTGCATCTTTACTGAGCGAGGTTGGGTCTTCGGACGTAAGTTATTGCTTAGAGTAGCAGAATTGTCTGTATATTTAACCAGATCTTACGTACGATTTTGCTAAACACTCAAACAGGATAGCAGGTTGTTATGGTACCATTTCCCTCTTCGTAACTTTTCAAGCTTTAGCTTATAAAAATGTTACTTTTTGAAACTCCCTTTTATTATTATTTTCTAAAAATCTCTCATTATGATTGGTCTCATATTTTTCTAGGCATTCCACTCTGACATAATATTTTTGACATCAATAAACACAGGAACTCCCATCTATTCTTGTTCGGCATATTATTGTGGCACTATATCTCAGTGCCACGGTTGCTAACACACCCTTCAGCATGGCCGAATTGTAATTTGGCCATAGGCGTAAAGATACACAGAAATTCAGCCCAGACTTCCCTTTCCTTTATCTCTCTCTTTTCGTCCGGACAGCATGGGGCTAGCATGCACATTTCGGTTTCTCCGTAAACGAGAGGGATCCCCACCCCTCCCCCTCAACACTAGGTAAGCATAGTTAGTTTAATAATATTAGGATATGTAAAGTGTAAATTGTTTTTGTAATATATAGTGTATACATAATGTAAAATAAATAGTTAAATATCTTTCATAAATATTACGATTTTGTATTGTCGTGAGTTTTCTTGCGTCTGCCAGAAATCCCTCCATTAAACAACGAAGCGGTCCGGCGGACGAAGAAACAAGATTCCAACCAGAAGACCACCAGAGTAGAAAAGTCATATTGGGAGAATGAAGGAGCCACACCCACATCCAACATTCAAGGTATGATTTTCTTCTTACAGACCCTAATGACTGGCCACCTTCACATCTTCCTGAGATCGCTTCTAAGACATTTAGTGTAACACATGACGCCGGTCGCACGCCAGTGATCGGCTGATAGTGTTATAAATGTTGCCTTTAGACGAAAGATTGGCTCTTAAAAATAGTCCACGGCATAACCAAAGATAATAGCCACCGACATCGCGACCCGTTTTTGTTGATGTTTCAATGTGCTTATTTGTGAATATCCTTTATTTTCCCCGGGGAGCTGGTTGCGTTCCCAGAACGTTTCTCAACCAAGTAACCCTCCCCCAAGGGAAGCAATAGTACCAGATTATTGTAAATCTCTTCACACGTATGTTAATAAATTCATGAAAAATAAATGTGCTGATAAGTGTCTCAGGTTTGTATATTCTTCTATTTGAACATATAGTATTAATATTTTTATTTAGAATTAATCAGGATTCCCATATTGTAATGATAAAACATGACTAATTTAGTCTTATTCCGCAAATAAATACATACAAAATAAAATTAATAGAATGGATTTCGGTTCCTTCAAATAAAGTAAGTCATTTCAATCCTTTATTTTAGTAAGAACAATACTCGACGTGTATATATTATATAACTTAAAGTCAACTTTAGACTTTACCTTGTCGTCTAGTGATTGATTTTACGCTTTAAAAATTTTCGTAAATTAGTTATGTATTAAGAGATTGGCAATTCTATAGATAATTCCAAATCAGTAACGCAAATATTTCAATTCATCTGTAAAAGTCTAGAAAGTTTAAAAAGAAATAATTATCATTTATCAGTTTTTCAGTTATATAAAAAAGGGGTATGTAAAATGTTTTTGACTGTTTATGCTTCTCCTTTTGGGTCTCTGAAATTAGATTCCAAAAAGTTCGGTTATAAAATGTCTTAATTTTATTCTTTTTATAGGTTTAGTGAAAATGTCGGCTATATTATTCTCAGACGTCACATAAGTAAGAGTAATAGATCTTTTCCTTATTTCATCTCTTATAAAATGATATCTGATATCGATATGCTTCGACATTTTATGAATCATAGAATTACTTGCTAATAAGATACTGCTCTGATCATCAAAATAAATTACTATAGGTTTTTTTTACTTAGATCTGGTTTTAAAATAGATTCATAAGGGTGTTCAGAAAAATTGCCTCCTGCGCGGAATGAGTAAGAGCCACATATTCTGCTTCACAAGTATAAAGGGCAACAATTTGTTGCTTTTTTTGTTTTCCAAGAGATCATATGTCCAGTCTTTGACAGTCTAAAACAATACCCCGCTATGCTATTTCTATCCCCAGAGTTAGCCCAATCTGAATCCGATAATCCTTCTAAATTTAGAGGATATGTAGATTTTTTAAATTTTAAAGATTATTCCTTCGTTTCTTTTAGGTAACGAACGATTTGTTTTGAACGATTAAGGTCTTTAATTGTCGGTTTCGATAAGTTTTAAGATAGCTTAGTTACAGTGTAACATATGTCAGGCCTTGTTGCGGTCATCAAGTAGATGAGGCTCCCTGCCATTTCCCTGTATATTCGGTTATCTATGAATTTTGTTTCGGTCCCTATATTTTTATTTATGTCCATTTCGACGGGAGTTCAACACGGCTTACAATCTTGCATTCCGAACTTGAGCAGAATTTTTTCAATGTATCGTGATTGGTTCATAGTTATAGTTTCATTTTCACAGGTAAATTGTATACCGAGGAACCATTACAGTCGTCCAAGATCGGCCATTTAAAATTTTTTATTTAATTCATTTTTAACATCTTTTAAAGTGTTGTCACAGTTTGAGGCGAGTAATATATCGTCAAAAAAAAACAAAATCAACAATGTATTACCTACATTTTTTGTATACATGCACGTGTCTACGGGACATTGTTTGAATTCCTGTTCTATTAAATGATTATGGAGTGTTAAATTCTTATTGTGTGCACTTTGTTTTTGTCCATATAACGATTTATTTAATTTTCACACCCAATTTTTATTTTTCATTTCAAATCCCCCTGGAGGGTAAATGTAGATTTCACAGTCAAGCGGGGCATTTAAATAAGCATTTTTTTTACATCCATTTGATGTATTTTTAAATTGTATTGAGTGGAAAGTTGTAATAAAATTCTAATTATCGTTAAATTTGTCGTTGGTGAAAATGTTGCAAAATATTCCACTCCAGAAGTTTGTGAAAAACATTTTGCAAAAATTCGTGCTTTAAAAGTTTCACTGCCAGAAGTTGTGATTTTTTTTGGGAAAAACCCAGCGTAAAGAAATTATATTTTTATCTGTTGGTGTTGCCACTATTTCGTATGTGTTATTTTCAGATAAAGCTTTCAATTCGGATACCATAGCTTGTTCCCATTCTTGGTGATTTTCTGAATTAATCACCTCATTATAACTTTCCGGCGCGCTGTTCAACGAATAACAGTAATCCACGGCGTAATCTTGTATCTTTTCAATTTGTAAGAAGTCTGGCCTTTTTCGTTCCCTTATTGGGTATCGACGTGTCTGGTTAATATTTTCGTCAGAAGTACTGTAATTGTCGTGGTTATTAATATTTTCATTGTGATCCATTAAGATGCTAGGTAATATTGCACGTTTTTCATCTACTGTTAATGTTTCGTTGAATTTTACACATCTAAGCCTTTTTATGGCATTTTGAGCTGCGAAGTAAATTAAGTATGCTGGGCTATTTTTATCGTAACATACGTAAGTACCTTTTTCGCTTTTAGTATTTAGTTTACTGGTGTTTTCTATAAATGCAAAACAATCAGAACCAAATAGATGCATTCTGTTCATTTTAGGTTTTACACCGCAAAACGCTTCATACGGCGTTTTTACTAACCTCTTATTGAATGATCTATTTCTGATATATGCTGCTGCCATTAAAGCGTATGTCCATGAACTATGCGCTAATTTCGATTCGATAAGTAGGCATCTTGTCATCTCAAAAAGGGTTCGCCATGCCCTTTCAGCGGTGTCATTTTGGAAGGGGGAATATGGCGCCGATTTCTCGTGTTTAATACGATGGCTAATTAATAGAAGTTCAAAGTCTTTACTAGTAAATTCAGTCCCATTGTCTCAGCGAATACATTTTACTGAACCGTATGGGGCAACATCAGCTAAATATTTCTTAGTGGCGAGGATAGTGTCGGATTTGTGTTTTAGAAAATAAACCATAATTAAACCGGAAAAATATCAATAAATTTCAAAACGTACCTTAGATTACTTCTCCCCATCGGGCTGATCGGGCCTGCTAAGTCACAATGCACAGGTGAGAGAATTTTCGTAGCTTTTTTTTGTCTGGCGTTCGGCTTATATCTTTTGTCATTTTCCCCTGTGTACACACATCACAATTTGGGAGATCGCCTGAAGGTATTATTTTCATGCCTTCGACTACATTTGGTAATTTTTTAATATAAGCTTTATTGCAGTGTCCTAGAATATTATACCAGGTGTCCAAGTTGTGACAGGCAGTTTTTGAGGGAACCATACTTTTTAAATAATATAGTCGGCTATTTTCTTTAATGTCAAATACAGTTCAATTGGGGTATATCAATTTTGATGTATTTTGGCCAAATTGTATATTCGCGCCTTGTTTAATTTGAGCCTGCACGGAAAATATGTCTTGCTTAAATGTAGGCATGAACAGAGCATTTTTTAGAATACAGTTATAGATTTCGCCTTTATTTTTTTTTTAGGGATATTTTAGCATCGCCTCTTTTCAAGACTATATCATTTACTTGACTACCGTCGGCAAGTTCGATAAAATGACTTTGAAAATTAAAGTTTGAATCAAAATTAATAAAATCAGATTACTTGGTGATAACGTGCGCTGTAGCACCACAGTCTACAAGGAGATTTTTTTTTACCGTTTGTGGTATTGTCAAAGTTACATGTGAATAGGAATGTATGTTCTTCCTTAAAGATCTCAACGTTTTTTACGGAGTCCATTTTTTAGCGTTGATATCGACATTGGAAACTTTTGTGGTTGGGTCGTCCACAATTATAGCAGATAATTTTCTTTTTCTTGGGAACATTATTTTTGGAGACGTTGCGGTGAGGTGCGTAATTTGGTGGTGTCTGCTTTCGAGAAGCATTTTTGAAGTTCATAATATTGCTGGAGTTATTATTGCCCACGAGCATCTGATTAGTCTCTTCGTAACTGCGCAATGCCACTTTAAATTCGCTGACATTTATGGGTTTGTCTTTCTGAGTTATAACAGTTGTAAATGGTTTAAAATCGGCTGGAAGTCCCTTGAGAGTCATTGGTATCAGCAAGCTATCGCTTATTATTTCACCTGAGAGTTTTAAAGCATTGGCGATTGTTTCTGCCCTTATAATGTAGTCGGTAATCGTTTCATCCTCGTTACGTTTCAGAGACGTTAGTTCTGTATATAGGGATATTATTTTCGGTTTCCCTTTTGATAAATAATATTCTTTAATATGTCCAATGCTTTCCTTCCATCATCCAATGCGTCTCTTATAATCAGAGACAGGCTTCTATCGTCTAAACATTGAATCAGTTCTGCAAAAACAGTCGCGTTCTTTTCGAGAAATTCGGGGTCGTTTGGATTCTCTGTTGGAGATTGTATGACTTTGTGTAGTTTTCGAATCCTTAGATATCCCAGAAATTTTACCTGTCACAATTCGAATTTTGATTCTGATCCATCAAAGAAAAGACGATGGCTGAGCGCATAACCTGTAAAGTTTTGAGACATTGTGTTGAACAAAGATGACGGCGTAGTTCAGATCAGTAACCAAGATGGCGGCCAAGAATCAAATGCGGTCCGTGCCGTAGTGAATTTGTTAAGTTCTGAGATATTGTGTTGAACAAAGATGGCGGCGTAGTTCAGATCAGTAACCAAGATGGCGGCCAAGAATCAAATGCGCTCAGTGCCATAGTTAACGGCGAACTGATTAAATCCAAAATTCGACAATTTTTATAATAATTTTTAAACGTTTCCATTGGTGTTTAACACAGCCGTTGATTATAAAAATGATTGGCGAATCCATTCGTCTCATACCTCCATCAGGAGTCAAAAACATTTTACAGTTATATATTAAGAGATTCACAATTCTATAATTAATGCCAAATCAGTATTCGCAAATATTTCAATTTATCTGTAAAAGTCTATTTAAAAAGAAATAATTTGATTAAGAAATACCGATATTTTTCAAGCGCCCTAGGTTGGATTTCGAAGTGTTTTTATTTTCGATGCAGGTTGCATTACCAAAGCTTAAGTGTATAGCTTTCGCTTGTAGTTTACTAGACGACTGGGCTTAAATTCGTATCAAATAAAATAATGAAATGAGTAAATCATTTTTTACAAAGATAAAGGAGAAAAATGCAGAAAGGAGATATAATCTGTAAAAAGTATTAAAGGGCATCATAAGAATTTAATAAGGAAAAAACATCATCTTCTATCTATCTTCTTCTTCTATATAAATAAAATGAACTCATTTTTTCCTGTCTGATTTTGACATTAATAGGATTAAAAATCAAGATATTTCATGCAAATATAATATGCACAAACGGTAGAACAATATCTGAGGTGTGTTATAGGCTTATTATTTCTTAAATTCCTCGATAATCTTAGATTTCTATACTTTTTCTGCTGAGAAGTCACGGCCAAAATCGGTTAAGATCAATGGAAGTGGTAATATATTTCTCTCTAATAAATTTCTCCTCCCCCTGCCACCACTTAACACCGTTTGGGGATCGTTCACAAGGAACAGTTGAGAAGAGAACACCGGTTTGGCTTCGTAGTTCTTTCATGTGAAGTTATTTAAAATCACTAAACTAAGCTGCAGTGCTCTGTGGCGTAGTGGTTAGCGTGCTGGACAATTCACATTATATTTTCACGTTCGCGCCGACCTACCGTAGTCCTTTTTTTTTTTTTTTTTCCTAAACAACTGGAATGGACTTTTCTTGGTGGCTGAACTGTTAACGTTGCAGATGTTTTTTTTTTGTTTTATTTAACACTTTATTTTCCTACTTTTACTCATGACTCCGGGTTTGATCCTTCCTACTTACCTAACATAACATTTTTTAAAACTCCTCCCCGTCCCGGAAACAAACACTCGGGCAACGCCGGGTACCCCCGCTAGTACATTAATAAACTAGTGAAAACACGCACCAACCCGAAATATATAGACATGAAAAAAGATTAAAATGATAATAAAGTAAAATTTTAAAAATAATAATAATAAATAATGTAAAATGGAAGTACAGTAAAATAAAATAAAGTAAAACACAATAAAGTAAAAGAACGGAAATAAAAAGGATATAATGGCGTATAAACATGCTGGGAATTAGAAAACTAACAAATATTTATAAGTGAAATACAAAGAAAAATAAATAATAAATCAAGCTATATCAAATATTAAGAGTAAAATTAAAACATTAACTAGCAGCAACAGCATTCAAATTCCTTGACAAACATATCTATAAAGTTACATGTGAGGAGGAAAAAGGCAGGATGGATAGTTAAAAGTCGAAAATTGCAGAATAAACAAATAAGATTAAACAGTAAAAAAAAACATTGTTAAATGAAAAATGAATGAGAAAACGTTCAATGAAAAAAGTAAACGTGAATTAGGAAATAAAAAAGATGACGCAAGCAGAAACATGGAGAGAATGGACGTAAATCTTAAAAGGAAAGGAAGAGAAATCGCAAAGTAATTTCAAACCGTGACAGAGATACTAACAAAGTACTAAGAATCAGAAGTGATAGACAAATGAAAGAAAGTGTCGTAAATAAAACCTGCTTGATAACGAAATAATAACAAGGAAATAGTAAAAAAAAAGACCAACAAATAATAACAAGGAAATAGTAAAAAAGACTAACAAATAAAAGAAAAAAAAATCATAAAGAAGTGAAAGAGTAAAAAGAGAAACAGAAATACACACTAAACAAATAAGATGATTAAAGTAAAAAGAAAAGAAAAAAAGGCAAAAATAGTAAAGGAGAAAAGAAAAGCAATGTTGAATTAGACTGAATAGCTTAAAAATCCCAGAAATATTTAATAGGATCGACCAAATTTGTTTCCATTGAACGCGAAAACATCATGGAACAAGTTTAGAATTGTAACTGCAGTGTTGTCCTGCAGGGGGGGGGGCGTCTCTCATTGAATCTAAATTGGATTAATTCCCCAGGAATTTTGATTAGGGACGATCGGTATGCAGTAACGACTGGAAATCCCAGGTTTTAAGAAAAAAGCCTGTCGGTGTCGGTCGGAGGCAAGGGAGGTAAATCCAGTCGAATTAATGGACAATACAAGTCACGGATTTGTTGGCACATGCGCGAGGAACTGTCAGTTTGGATTTCAAGTGACAGGCACATTTGAAAAAGTGGAATGTGTTTCCTATCAGAACTGGACGTCCAGTTTCAATTAAGATATAAGTAAACATGTGTGGAAGTAATGACGTTAGCTAAATCCTCGACTTCAACAGAAAAGATTTAAAAAATCATCTTTCTCGTATTATTTAAAAATAAGCATAAAAAAGCTAATAAACCGGTATTTAAATATTAAATATAAAAAAGAAACATGAGCATAGATATGTGTATTTGATTATGTATAATTTGTGGGGAGAAACACCATTCCTGTTCGTCGGTGAGGGATAATGTAAGATATATTTTATTTTGTTTTATGTACAAAAAGAAAAGCAGGTGGATGTCATTCGCGGATATTTTAATTTTCGCAATCATTTTTTCGTCTCAGTTCACAACAAAAGTCTGAAAAGTATATTTTAATTCTTTCTTTAATCTCTCTGTTTCAGCATTAAAGGTTACATATTTTGGGAGAAAAAATGGGCTATTCGAAAATAGAAATTTATCAATTCAATCCATTCCCAAATATACGACATAATCACGTTGACACACCGGTTTCCGTCAAATCACCGAAGTTAAGCAACGTTGAGCTTGGTTATTACTAAAATGGGTGACGAATTTGGGAGATCCAGGTGCTGTATGTAGGAGGACGTCGATACCTACCTGCAAGGGTTGCAAAAGCCCAACGTCGTTATCTCCCTCACGGGGATATGCAGTCGACTGGGAACCGGTTGTGGATTTCATATCACCATAAAACTTCCTCATTTGGAGGAATCCAGTAAAACCAGAATAGGGTTAGTGCCGGCTGACACACAATCCGTTTTCAAGAAGACTTTTGAGATGTTATTCTTCTTTAGATTTTAAAGTTAGCAATTGGATGCCATTCAAAATGTAATTTCTTCAGTACCCATGCATTTAGCTTTATTTAAGTCTTCATCAAAGTTGCATTTACTAAATTTTTCCACCATTACAAATTTATTATTGAGAAGTCTGCGTTTGAAGCATGTTGTGAGTTACCCATTTACCGCCAAATTTTACTTTCAAGTCGCCTTTAAAAAAAAACAACAAAAAACATATTTCTTGCTCTCATGGTTGACATAAAATGCATGGTTCGACAAGTGAAGGAGAGGATTGTTTATGCTCGTACATTAGTTGCAGGCTAACTAGTGTCACGCGTGGGTTTCACGATTAAAAAATTATTTATTCCATACAAATTTCTAACGATAAAGAGTTAATACAATTATTACATAGCCTGGCTTTCTGATATTTTCAACTTGGTAATTAACTTTAATTTATGACATTCTGCACTCTAATTTGACGTCTCAATCAAGCCCAATTTAAATACATTTAAATACATCTTCATTTTATAATGGGAACTATTGGACCAATGTAATAGCCAGCAAGAAAAACACAATTGAGAATGCAATTTATCTTTATTTTGTTCAACAAAATCAGTTGATGTACCAATGTTTTTCGTTACGGATTTTTCTATGTGATACTCCATTTTTTTAGTGTCCCTTGAATGTCAGTAAACACTAATAAAACTTCGGCAATCTTCAACGATATGTTGAAGTGTTACATTTATTTTATAGCTTTACACGATTATATCCCTAATTGGATGCCCGAAAATTATTGAAATCATCTCTGTGTTTTTTTTTACTACACTAGTAAGTAATAGTGCCGTCGGATTTTGTCTCTCATTCTACTTTTCGTGAACAAGTTTTATGCTAAACAATACACTTGATAATTGCATCGCTTCAGCTGCTTATTGTTATAGAAATACATGATTGAACAAGTAGTGATATTCAATCGTAGCCAACATCCTGTATAACAAATAAACATTTGTAAAATTGATCCCATAAGTACAGTTCTATATTATTGTAACAGGGCGCGGATGTACGTGTGGCGGTTATATGCAAATACCTAGCCGTGTGTGAAATAGCATAACAGTAAAGAAAACAGAACAAATACTACGAAGAAGAAATAGCACATTAGAAAAGAGGATCTCTTTAAAAATGTGGGCAGCGTAACAGACGTAACGAGCAGCCACGCTTGACGAAAAATGAGGAACACAGGT
Source organism: Euprymna scolopes (assembly GCF_053919585.1). NCBI lineage: Eukaryota > Metazoa > Mollusca > Cephalopoda > Sepiida > Sepiolidae > Euprymna > Euprymna scolopes. Next base: position 175,018,786 of record NC_136483.1, read on the forward strand.
TTTTCACTTAAAACCTGCAACAGAAGTTGAAGTTTTTTCCTCTTTCCTATTCTTTCTCTCCTATATATTTTTATGCAATAAATACATTTTAATCATGAAACACACGAACACATATATGATATATATATATATATATATATATATATATATATATATATATATATATGAATAGGGTCTACATGTTAACACGTCAGTAAATATGCACAACTATGCATAAATATTTTAATATCGTCTAAACTCTGCAAAAGAGGTATTTTGTGAAACTGAAATTTCGACTTCAGTATCATGATAATTTTATATTTTTGTGTTTCTCTTAGCGATGAAAAAACATCACATTATTTTTTTCTTTTGCTCTAATTGTCTTTCTGGCAATTTCTTAGTTAATTAAAGTTTCTCTTCCTCACGGATTTGTTTTGTTTCCATTGCTTCTTTTTTTTTTCAATCTATTTTCCGTTTAGTGTTAGTTGTTGTTTGTTGGCTCTTACAATATCAACCCCATGCGTTTAAATTTCCTCCATGATGCGATATGTTTTGTAATATATATATATATATATATATATATATATATATATATATATATATATATAGTAGAAATGGTAATTAATAAAAACTAAAGAAAGTGCTCACTCTTTCACTCTTTCATCCCATAACAACGAACATTTCTGTAAAAGTCTGAGGAAGCTACTGACGGCCAAAAAACGGCCGAGTAGCTGAAACAATAATGTAACTTAACAGAAAGATACGGTAATAAAAATAAAACGCCTATATATATATATATATATATATATATATATATATATATATATATATATATATATGTGTGTGTGTGTGTGCGGGGGTGTATGTGTTTTTATATATATATGTGTGTGTATATGTGTGTTTATATATATATATATATATATATATATATATATATATATATATATATACTGGCAAAAAGGGCATTGCGCGGGATTTGCGGTACGCTCAGGTACCTGCAAAGCGGTTACCCGAGGGTACAGTCTGGCCCCGACCTTAATATTTTATGTGCAATATCTCTAGGTTGAGGATCATCATCGTGTAATGTTTGGTCATGATCGTTTCAATGTGTGGACTGTAGAGGAGTATATATACATAGGCTATGACCTTGGCCTTGATCGTAACTCTGTAAGACTAGTGTGCACCATGTGTAGGGTAAGGCTCATTATCATATCATGTTTGTTCATTTCATAGTGTGGGCTTTAGGAGAGTATATATATATATATATATATATATATATATATATATATATATGTATGTATACATATATATATACACACAAATATCATTTGACCCTCATATTTAAGCTTAACCTTGAATAATCGTGAGCACTTTACTTAGATGGGGGACTATCATCATGCCAGATTTAGTCATGATCGGTCAAACGATGTAGGTTGTAGGAGAATATATATACATGGGCTTTTGATCTTAACCTTGAAAATTCTTTGCAGCTTTACTAGGTTAGCAACTATCATCATGTCAGGTTTGGTTATGGTCGGTCCAGCGGTTTGGGTTTTAAATGAGTTGTACACCCACACCCACAAACACACACACATACATACCCACAAACTCACACACAGAGCACCAGCTAAAACTTTTCGTAAATTTTCTCCACTAGGAACTAATCCTTCATCTCGTAATCAGAAAAGTAAGCTTGTTGAACCTATTTATGCTTTCCGTCGATCAATTAAGATATGTAAAGACAAATGACAGGCCATTTGTTGTGGGTTTTTTTTCCGAACTAATTAGATTCAAAAATATCGAAAACGGGGCAAATCGTATGAAGTAGTTGTAGTTAATTGTGTGTTAATATTTATGATAAAAAGAGATAACCTTGGTTTTAGATGCACTAAAATTTACCATCTCTCAGAAAAGTTCCTGTTCATTGGTGGCCATTGAATGTTATAATAGATTATGGTGTCGTTTGCATAAATGTCTAGCAATGATCTAAGAAAGTTATTTGGGAGATCATCGATGAATATAAGCAAGAGAGTTGGACGAACGAGGAAACCTTGGAACCCACCAGCGTTTATACTATCAGTTTGTGATTTCTGCAAATCAACAATTACTCTTATAAGACTATCCCAGAAAAAGAGTTTAATATTTGAGAGGACATTTCTAGCTATTCAATAATTCTTGCTGTTCAATTTACAGTGCTAATAATTGTTCCAAAGTACTTTGTAAGGGGGCCATTTCTTTTATGATGTTTACAATACTGAGTTTACAGAAATTTTACAAAACCGTGTTCCTATAAACCAGGTTTAAGTATTCAATACTAACTGGGGAGAAAGTGAACAGTATTTTCCCTCAATCAATCCCTTTGCAAACGTACTTTTACATTCCTTAGAAAGAATATTTCTTCCCAAGATAATTTTTTTCATAGACGAGAAAAATATATAATTATAAATATAGTACTAAATATTTAATAATTTTTCCAAATCAATAGAGCCGAAAATAGTATTTAGTTTTGTTTTTTTTTTTTGTTTTTTTTTTGGAGGGGGGACAAAAATTCACACTTATTTAATGACTCGAGAAAAACATGAATAATTTCTATTCTCTTTCTTTTGCGTTAATAGGTGCACTGAGGTGTCGTAAGAAAAGAAAAATATTGAAATATTATTACTTTCCACGAGTTTGCACTTCAAATCTTTATGACCATTCGCTCATTTGGTTTTTGCGAGTTCCTTTTTTCCATTTCGTTAGTGTTTTCTGCTAACTTGATTGGTTAAATTCAGCTTTCCGTCGTGAGTTCTTTTAAATACTGCGGCAATTTTAAATTCGAGTGACCGCTGTGAATTCGAAATCCGACGTCACCACTGTTATAGCAATGTTAAAAGGTTGCAAAAGAACAAACAAAATGTCAAAATATAATAACATGTATTGCAAAGCATACAATAAGTGAGGTTGTTCGCGATAACCGACCTAGATTAGTCTAAGTGATGTCGAATGGCAGCTTACGGCTTAGTCTTCTGGTATTTATTGAGGTTTGAATAGGAGCTAACATAGTTTAGTTCCGCAACAGCACATTTCCTTGTTATAAAAATGTTATATTATATAATTTCACTAAATCGTCAGTATTTTACTAAAGTTCACATTGACCTCGTATAAGAATATGACTCAGTCAAACGTTTAAAAATGTTAATACTATAAAATCCCACGTTTCGTGAGACGTGGCGCATTGCATGGAAAACCAGGATATTAATTGCGGTTACATGCAAAAGATTAAATGTCGTTTAGATTGTCATGAGGAACGTGGAGGAATTAGACGCAGATGTGAAGTTGGATCAGTCCACCAAATTCTTTGTGATTCGCTCGTTTCAACTAAATGTCATTATGCTATGGTCATTTCCATTAATCGCGTCGAATGAGCTTAAAAATGAAGGACATCTTTATGCCCGAATGCCCCCTTGTTAATTCATCATATATAACTATTTATTATTTCCTTAGCGCTCAGCGAACAATTATCTATGTGTTCTGTGTATATGTGTTTAGATCAAGTTTTATCACTCTCAATTTTTTTTTTAGTAATTCGCTTCTTTTACTAATTGTGGTTATTTTCAATCATACGCATCTAATTAATTGGCGAATTATATATATATATATATATATATATATATATATATATATATATATATATATATATATATATATATATATATGTATATATAATTCGCCAATTATACGCATCTAATTAATTGGCGAATTATATATATATATATATATATATACGTATATATATATATATATATATATATAATTCGCCAATTAATTAGATGCGTATAATTGAAAATAACCGCAATTAGTAAATATATATACACATACACACACACACACAAACACACACACACACACACACATATATATATATATATATATATAGTCATCCACATACAGTCCTGTTTCGTTGTACCACAGCTAATCAGTGAGTCTAGACAGACAACTACCTCAAGTCAGGATCGAAACCCGACCGCCTAAACGAGAGTCAAGGCTTCTTACCATTAGGCTATTCGAATGCTGCTGTGCCGGTAGGTGATTAACGATGTTTTGACATCGTCCAATTACCTAAGCTCGATTTGTTTACACAAAGAGCATCGCTTGATAATCTAATGGCATTTTGTCTATCACTTCCCAATATGCTCAACCCAAGACAGGCAGCATATATACAGTAGCGTCCAAAACTAGGAGACGCAATTTTAAAACCTAATATTTGATAGAAATAACAACTGTGAAACGCTGAAATTTTCAGAACTGTAAGTTGTTATCATCCATAATAACATACAAAAATGTGAATCATTTGCAAAGGATAGAAAAAGAATTATAACCATTATTTATTTGTTTTCAAAATAAGAACATCCAAAAGTAAGGGAGAAAATTGAAAAATAAACAATGTAAACACTATGCTATATTCAAGTATTTTTTATTCTCTTTAAAGAACAAGTCTTACTTAGTCATGTATAAACGCTGCATCATTTGGCACTATATCGAAACGCCAAAAACTTGATTAATCTGTGAGGCAAGCAATTTTGAAGTTACACAAGGAAGATCACATCATTAGCGAGATTTCAGATAGTGAAACGTTCCAAGAATGTTCTAGCTGATAGAGTATATATATTTTTCTCGTCGTTAAAACTATGTAGTTTTTAATAATTCTCTTGTTTCTGTAACGACTATGTTTCTAAGAACTTACAATTCGAAAATGGATTGAAACAAAATGTTAAGTTCAAGTTAAAACAGTACTCCATGGCGTTTTCTGACAGTATAATTGTCTTTATATTTAATTTGAAATTATTTCTAACTGGATCCAAAAAATCTCCAGAACCTTAGAGTGCCAAGCTAACCGCCTATTTTATTGTTCTGCCAAAAACATAGTGACTTAAAATCCTGAAAAATGGCGAAGGTTACACCAAGAGAAATGTTGTACAGATAACAAACAAGGTGAGTACAATCGTCCGATCGATACAAAAATAAATAAAACTAAACTAATCGTTTCTCCGACCATGTCTCAAAAGCCAGAATCCACGCATGATCTAAGCTTACTAAACTTAAGTAAATACTTATTGCCAGGAGGCTCCGGTTGTTTGGGCGCGCCCTTTGTCGTACACAAACTTATTTGCAAGGCAATAACACTACCACTGCTACCGGAATGGTGCAATCGATGCAGTGGTTCACTAACTACGTTGCTCGCAACTGTCAAAGCTGACTTGGAAGCTATGATCAGTTCCCGCGTATTCCGTGATGCGACGATAAAATCACATATTGTTAAGGTGTTAGCAACGGTGATATTAGGGTGGGCAGCGTTGAATAGTGATGTGCCGAACAGACTTTGAGCCGGCCTAACCCTCACAAAGCGAATGCCGCCACATGTACACGTACCGATTAATGAATAAAACTGCGATACTTTATAAATTTTACTGGATATAGTGGCAGTAACTAAGCTGTCATTGGAAACAATCAAATAAAATAAATAGGAAGTAGAATGTAGCAGTATCATTTAAAGACAGATAAAAGGGTATCCATGGAATTCCAGAACGGGATGACGGAAAATGTGGAGATTCTCATGAAAAAAAAGCATACCTATGTAAATGCGTTAAGTAGTCTTACCGGGCATAAGACAAATCATCATTACCATAATAACATTTTATATCACCAAGTGAATAGACTCACCAAAAAAGAAGAGTATAAACGAATTTAAAGCGAAAAGACTGTACATCAGGAAAACTCGTCCTGGGACCTGGTGTTAGTATGAATATATTATTAAGATTGTTAGGAGTTTTAGTTGAAAGAATGATATTGAAAACGGAGAAAAATGTAAAATCATTTTTAGAAAAACTAAGTAGTAAAGAGACGCCTGCTTGAAATCATCTACGCTTTGAAGAGACTAGATAGAAAAAAAAAGTTCTTTAAGAATCCAATAGAGACGGAGAAAGTTTGTCGGCTGGATGTCTAAATATCTACTCATAAAAAAAGTTAGTTTGGCTGATCTGAAAACGGTATTTTATCCTGACACTAACACGCTTCAACAAAGTCAAACATGACGTTCTCATCAAATGGTAATACACGAGATATACATATTAATAGCTTCAGTGCTACAAGTGCATACAAACACTAGAACGTACTGGGCGGGATCATCTCCTGGAGATATCTGCATATCCACATAAATATTCATCTTTTTAAATTTATTTATTTGTTTAGTAAAACTCGTATAAATAAAACAATAAGATTACTTTAAAAGAACTAATAACAACACCAACTGTTAATAACTTTAATATATTTTATCTTAAACAAACAATAGTTTTTAGTTGTTCCGACCACGTAGACATGGTCACCAATATCAACGTTCTTATACTATTAACATTCAAATAAACTGAAAAACATGATATTTCTGTCGAATTGTTGCTCCTATTACTATGGAAGCATACCTTTGATTTTCAAACAATAGGTGACGAGGTCAACGATATTACTGTCCGTATAATGTCCGTATTCAACGATATTACTGTCCGTATAATTTAAACATTTATGGAATGAAATGTGGGAATTTCAAATCAAAATATTTTTATTATTCTATGTAAGACAAAGAATATATTTATACATTTGAAATAGTATAACTGCTTATCCTAAAAGATTTCGATGTCTAGCATCTCTTCAGAGGAGAAATATTAGCATATAGTTATAATGGTTTACTTATAATCACAGGTTTTCATACCAGTTTATTGTTAGATAATTTGATTCTGAATTATATATATATATATATATATATATATGTATATGTGTGTATATGTGTGTGTGCGTGTGTATTAAAATGCATAAAAATTGAATACCAATCGTTTAAAAGTTGCTAATTTTACTTTATTCGTTTTCTCTTAGTGACTTTCAGGATTACAAAATTTTACTGTGAAAAAAACAAAAACAAAAAAAACAAAAAAACAAAACAAATTAAGTTGTTACAAATACATGATTTCTACCACGCATTTGGTACCCTTAATGTAGTGTAAGAGATGTGAACGAACGGGAGAAAAAGAGAAAGGAAGAGGAAAGAAGGAAAAGCAAAAGTGCCATCTCATCCTTAAATGCATATGAATATATGTGTGCAAAAACATACCTGCACACAATACATGGTTACGTAAAAAAGAAAATTAAAAATTAAAGAGTAAAGAAAGATAAATAAGCGAGAATTAAACTGTAAAATATTTTGAATTTCAACGATACAAATTTATTTGGAAATAGAACGAAAATGCAAGGGATAAAAGATTTTAAAATCCTGTAAATTCTATTGTAAGACAACGACTACTTTTTCATTCGAAAAAGAGGAAAAAATTACTTTCAACTTCAACGGTATTTTGAAAGAAATATAGAACTTTGTTTTTATTATTTTATACATGTATATGCACATGTATACATATACAAAAATATTTATAAACCATTCATATATATATATATATATATATATATATATATATATATATATATATATATATATAGTAATTTATAAAATATACATGGCGATTAAGCTACACTGAATAGTCGGCGTTTCATCCACTCTAGGACTCCTCGGGCTTATATAAGCCTGAGGAGTCCTAGAGTGGATGAAACGCCGACTATTCAGTGTGGCTTAATCGCCATATATATTTTATAAATTACTAACTAGCTCTACCTACGTATTGAGCACTTTTGAAGTAAATACTTAAAGTTTACGCATAAATCTATACTTTCGTATATTAATTTTATGTGAGTAAATTAAGTGTATATATATATATATATATAATATAAAGCTGCACGTCTGCGTGTGTGTCTTGTCACTAATAGGCTCCTATATCGTTGACTATTATAGAAAACTGATCACATATAATGATAGAGGATGTATCGAGACACAGGAATATGTAGGCTTGATCTGGCATAATGATGATTCATTTAAATTGTGGGGCGTACGCGTATGGTCCACAAAGTATGGAATAAAAAAATTAAAATTAAATAATAAACGTTTACAAGTGTTTTTGATATAAATGTACATAATAAAACTTTGATAAGTATGTTATAACTTAAATAGGGATGGTATAATGAAATTGTGGGGTCTGCGTTCGTGCCTGGCCTCCAGAGATTGAAAATAGGAACACATTTTAATAAAGATTTTCATATCTATCTCCGTAAGTATACTTTGATAATTATATTGTAGTTTGAAGAAATATGGTATAATAAAATTATGGGGTATTCGTTCGTGCCTGAACTCCATAGAATGGAAATATGTCACAAAGTTTAACAAGATTTTTTAATATAGATCCAACAAATATTGTGATAAGTGTTTCAGTGTGAACAGGCATGATATAATAAATTATGGGGGCTATCTATTTTACTTTTACTTTCATCATATTTTGCTTTGGTTTTCATAACCCCAAATTCGGAGCTATCTCTTTACAACCCTTCCTTTTCATAACCTATCATACTTTAATAAATGAGACTCGATTTTCTGTAAGCTGTTTTTGAACCCAATCAACGACGGGTACTTTGGCTAGTATATATATAAATATATATATATATATATATATATATATATATATACATACAAATATGCATGTATATATATATATATACAAATATGCATGTATATATACATATATATATATATATATATATATATATATATATATATATATATATGCACGAATACTCATACATGCATGCATGCATATACGAGACGACACAAATACATAAACATGCGTAGGAAGAGAGGATGAGAAAAAGAGCGAGAGGGTCCGGGAGAAGAGACATACAGTATTCAGGAAATATATATATCAATGCATATGAAAAAAGTTAAAACCTTGCGAAAATGTAAGTGTTTTGGAACCAAAACAAGACAAGCACACACAAACATACCCACACACGCGCGCAAACACCCGCACAGACACACACACATATATATATATATATATATATATACATGCATATATACACGCACATATACACATACAACCGCATAAAACATATATATATATATATATATATATATATATATATATATATACATACACACATACACACACACACACCCACACACACACACACACACATATATATATATATATATATATATATATATATATATATATATATATATATACTAGCAGGGAGACCCGAAGTTGCCAGGGTTGCCAGGGATTGAATGATGATCTACGAATATTTACAAATCATATATATTTATTGTCATCGAAATCCGCAAAATCGCCCGGGAGGAACATGCCTCCCTACAATACTGTTTCTTATATAAAATTATTTTGTATAATCTTTTTTCACGTTAATGGAGCAGAAAAAATATGTGCGGGGTTTTGAATCTACAGACAACGTCATAAAAAACACAATAAAAAACGCGCAAATTTCAAGTCTTAAAAACAAAAAAAACATGCTATCAACTTATAGGCAGTAGAATTTTTCTTTTACCGCTCGTTGTTCTATTATTTCTTCTAAGCGACAACATAGGAAATGCTTTTACAGATAAATTGAGTTTCGATTATCAATGATCGGAAATTATAGGGAGTATTCGGAGACAAAACTTTAATAACATGACTCCCAATCTCATACACTAATGTTCTGTAAATTTTAAAGAAAATCTGGTCAGTAGTTTCGGTGTCTATAAGGAACGACATCACACACAGACAAAATATTATTTATATAATTATATATATATATATATATATAGGAATATATATATACACATACATACATACATTGATCCCCACACAAATAAACATACATACATATCTATGCACACATATACGCATCTATATACATATACACAAACATATATGTATATATATATATACATGCGCACATATACATAAATACACACGTACCTGTACACACACACACGCGCGCACACACATTTATATATATATATGTGTGTGTGTGTGTGTGTGTGTGTGTGTGTGTGTGTGTGTGCGTGTTTGTACGGATATATGTATAGATATATACGAGAATATGAAGAAGGTTACATCCTGTGGTGTGGGTGTTTAGTTTTAGATTTATTTTTGTATATACATTTTTGTCCCTGATGGTGTGTATAAAAAGTACATGATATAATAATGTTGCCAGTATTATCTGTTCTGTTGTTTGATATATTCTAGTTTATAGCTAATAGGTGCTGTCGGATTTTTTCTAACTATGTGTTTCTGCTTGTTAAGGAGAAGGCGCAACTATAGACCTGTTTCCCCCACGTAATTTCCCTTAGTGCATTCGACGCAGTATAATAAATATATTACATTTGAGCTATTGCATGTGACAGGAGAGAGTTAGAGTTGGATGTTTGTGGAGGGAGGGGTTGGATGTTGGTGTAAATATGTGACATAATCTGTTCCCTAGGCTCATTGTATGTTTGGTTTCCTTGAGATGCTGGGATGCGTTATGCACAGATGATGGGTTTATTATGCATTGTGTTAAGTGTGGAGTCCAGTTGTAGTTGCTTGAACATCTGCTTTGGGGGGTGTATACATGTTTAGTGTTATTATTTAAGTCATATACCATAGGTAATAGTGCGGATGTTTTGTTATTTCTGTAAGTTAGTAGAGTATGTCTGCTTATATGCGATGCTCTGTTGAGTGGATAGTTGCGATGGACGTGGATAGTTGCAATATTTCGCTATTTCACAGCTCATCAGTGCGGCTTGAGAAGCATTTCCAATTATAGTGTTGAAAAAGCTTCGACCAGAACGTGGTCCCATACTTACAAAACTGTTTAAGCGTTGCCTTAAGTAGAAGTGATTTCCAACACCCTGGAAAACCTCGTCAGTTGTTTTAGAACTCAGGTGATAAGTCATCTCCCTCTCAGTACAGACCAATAATCACTTGTGTGTCACGAGTAAGTTACGGGAATGCATATTAAATAAAGAAAAAGTACCCACCTCAGAAGAAATAACCTCCTTAGTGACATGTAATACGGTTTTTGTTCTGCTATATCTACAGCTGATGTGTTAACAGTTATATTCCATAGGACAAGTGAATCTCTTGACAAAGGCTTCCTTTCTAGGGCAATTGCTCTTGCCATATCAAAGGCCTTCGATTAGGTATGGCATAAGGGCCTACTTCACAAGATTTCCAGCTACGGTATAACTGGAAATGTTTTCACAATAATTAAATCATTTCTCTCTGATGGGCTCATAAGAGTAGTGGTTGATGGGGAGCAATCAGAGGCACATTGTATTAATGCTGGAGTCCCTCAGGGGTCTGTCCTGGGCCCAACTCTCTTCTTGATCTACATCAATGATCTCCCAAAACCCATACTTAAATCTTTCGTGGACATCTATGATGATGACACGACCATCTATGGCAACACATCAAAGGTCGTAAATGAAAAAAATTCTCTCTGATTCTCTCACCTCTTATCTTGTGGTACAGTGAGCGAAGAGGTGGCTAGTTATCTTTAATGCATCTACAACCAAGCTCCCATCTTTACATACCCAACGCTCTGTTCCTCATCTAGCATCAATTGAAATGGATGTCTCTCGTCTTGGGGGGGGGCTTCATGTTTTGACAACCTCTCGGGTTTGACCTTTACTCCTGATCTGAAATGGAACACGTATATCAAGTTTGTTGCCCGAGCCGCTGGGAAAATGGTAGGATCTTTTTACTGCTCCAGAAGATATCTCACCCCTGATGCAATTCTCTATCTGTATAAAAGCCAAGCCCGTCCAAAGATGGAGTACTGCTGCCACATCTGGGCTGGAGCTTCAAACAACAGTCTATCCTGCCTTGACAAAGTACAAAATAGACTTCGTGGTTTAGTGGGGGATGCTCTTTTTTTCTTCACTGCAACTTCTCTCCCACAGAAGAGACGTTGCGAGCCTGTCTTTGTTGTATCGTTATTTCGATGGCAAGTGATCATCCGAGCTCCAATCTCTGGTCCCCCTCCCCAATCTTTCACGATAAACACTCGTCTAGCTAAAACCACTGTCAGTAATCTCCCCCACTCTTTATATGTGCCTAAATCAAAACGTAGATTCCATGAACAAAGCTTCTTTATGAGAAGTGCATGCCTGTGGAATTCTCTTCCGTTTTCCTGTTTCCCACCTGACTACAACTTGGATGTCTTCAAGTCCAATATAAACAAATTCCTGATTAATCGCTACCTTTAGTAAGACACTTTATCAAATTTCCAATACCAACTATTACTACGATATTATCCCATTGATTATTGTACACACAATAAACCTTATCCCCGAGTGGCTTCTGGACCTTGATAAGTGGTGATCCCCCATGTAAAATACAGCCGGGATCGAAACCCGACCGCCCATATAACAGTCGGAGGTTCTAGCCGTTGCGCTATTCGGCTGCTGCTATGTAGGCAGTGAATTAACAATGTTTTAACATTGTTTACACAAAGAGCATCGCTTTTACGCTAATGGTAATTTGTATATCCTTCCCAATATGCTAAACCCAAGAAAGGGAGCATTATAATCATCCACATACAGTACTATTTCCCAGCTCACCACTTCGGCTAGACAATCAGCTAACTCAAGTTAGGATATATATATATATATATATATATATATATATATATATATATATATATATATATATAGAGAGAGAGAGAGAGAGAGAGAGAGAGAGAGAGAGAAATAGATAGCATGATGAATAAATAATCAAATAAATCTCATAGAAACGTATTATTTACACCTGAATATCGATTAATATTGGTAAAAGGGAAAAGAGTTAGACGGTGGTGGTTGTATTTCACTTTACGTTGCTTACGTGATTTCATATTAATTAAGTTTCCGAGAAGCAGCTTGAAATTCAGAAGCTATCACAAGAAACCTCACAAATTTGTCTCCAGCGAGTCAAACATTAGAGATGTGGTGGAAACTTTCTGGCATTTTATATCTTCCCTGTAAGTATATTCTCTTTCCTTTCTATCTCCTTTTCACTCTTTTCATTGCTATCTACCTTGTTGTTGTTCGTATTTTTATTCTTTCCTATCCTTGCTTTTTCTCTCTGTCTAACCAAGATATGTTAGGAAAGAGGAAAAATCGACGAATATATGCTATTAGTGATCGGCTTCAATTCCCTTCTTGTATTTCACTAAGTGCTCTATTTGCAAACATTTTAGACCTTATTATAACCTCTGATGAACTTTGTTGGTGGCATCCCATCAATTGTTGATCACCTATATTCGATGGTAAACATATTCTTATCTATTGATCTACACTGTATTTCTATAAAGTGCAACTGATAACATTTATGTTTATTTATTTATACGAGACGGATGAACTCGTTAATGCAATGTGCATTCATTATATAATTATAAGCACACAGACTCCATGAGTAAATATTGTAAATATACAGCTCTGTTTAGATTATATCTTATGGGGAAAATGAATGTTTACAGTTTAAGAAAGAGAAAATAACGACGTAACTCAAGAAGTGAATTTGCGAGAACTTGTAGACAGAATGCAAATTATTCCACATAAGAAAACCTGATGTGAAGATTGTTCCACGAATACAAAATTAACGCAGTGATGTCTGGTAATCATACTTGCCTATTACCGGAGTTAAAAAAGTGTTTTTAATAGAGAAAAACAAAGTAATAATTTCATATTCATTAGAAAGAAATAATGATATACGAGGGACGTGCAATAAGTAATGCCCCTGACCCACTTCCAGTTGTCTGATCATGCTGAAATTTTGCATGTGCAATGATTTATATCTCTTCAAGTATGTGGCAAATTGCAGCTCTGAACTAATTGTGGTTTCTGTTTTGCAGGTGTTTGAACTGAGTCAGGTGTGAAATGGAGCCTATTGAATGTCGAGCAGTGATCCGGTTTTTGTATTTGAAAGGACGCACACCACAGGAGACTTTTGATGAAATGAAAGAAACTTATGGTGATAATGCCCCATCATATTACCTTGTAAAACGCTGGCATCGTGAATTCAAACATTGCCGGAAATCTGTGGAAACAGCTCCAAGACCTGGTCGCCCCCTTCTGCCATTGATGAAGCATCTGTCCGTCAAGTTGAGACTGCCATTTTGGAAGATCGGCGCATTACTATTCGCCAAATAGCCTAAGATGTCAGGATTAATATGGGGTCTGTAGAAACTATCATTCATGACTATTTGCATATGCATAAGGTGTCTGCCAAATGGATTCCCAGGTTGCTCACACCATTCCAGAAACGAGAACGCGTCGAGTGCTCGAGGATGAATTTAGAGATGTGCCAAGAAGATGAGTCAAAAGTTTTTCAAAAGACTGATTACACAGGATGAAACCTGGGTCCATCACAACGACAATGTTTATTACAACTATTCCGATCTTCGATTGCTGCAATCCCCGCAGTAAAATACCATTTTTCATATCTGTACACAGTCTAAACTCTGATAAAATACCAATAATGAGTTTCAAATGACACGATTGTATATATGAAAGATGCAATTCTTAAAACGATTGTTATTAAGCATAGAATGACAACATATTAAGGCTTTCTAGTAGAGCACGACTAGTGAAACCAACACAATCAATGCCTTATTTTATCTTCCTGATATTCTTACCATTAAATCAGAAGGATTTTCTCTCTGATAGTCTCTTACACAACTTGAGAATTAATATCCAACATGAGAAAATAATACAAGTGATTTAAATTATACCGATTTATATTCAATAAAAGGAAACTCAAAGAAACACGTTAGATTATAAGTACATAATGGATTCTAGTGAATGCATGCAAAGTATAATCCAAAAACGTGCGGGGATATCATAAGTTAAATCCATGGCTAAGGAACATATATATAAAATTTTAAGTGTTTAACCTCAAAATTGTCGGGGAAGTTTGGTAGAGTTCTCAAAGGTCAAATCGTTGGGATTTGACACCTTATCCGCCAAATTTCTGACCGAACACAGATCATTAAGATTATCTCAAATCTCAGTACCCTTTATATCAAATTTCGAGTTTGTAGACTAAAAATTGGCAGAGTTTATTCAATAAAAGGAAACTCAAAGAAACACGTTAGATTATAAGTACATAATGGATTCTAGTGAATGCATGCAAAGTATAATCCAAAAACGTGCGGGGATATCATTTAGATTAAAAAGCTATGCCCCCCCCAAAAAATGTATTGTGAAGTTAAACCCTTATAATAATCTAGCGTTTCTCCTTGTCAGAATGACTCTGATGTTTCTATAATAGATATAATTCAAAATATAATATACTATCAAGTCACCTGGCGTTGTCCAGTCGTAAAATACGCATAAATACGGTATTTTAATTAATAAAGAAACTGAGACATGTGCATGCGAGTGTTATGTTTTTTCTTAACCGTTCTATTCTTGTAAGTGAAAAACATGCTCTTGGGCTGAGATTGAAACGAACACCTAAATTCAGTCAATCAAGTAAAATCATCATTAGAAAAGCGTAACACGATCTTTAAAAGATTTTGCAAACTATTTATTCTTAATACAAGTCATCCGTAATCGTAACTATTCACACATGTGCATTCTTAAGATCAGTTAGAAAACATAAAACCCGAGGACCTCAACGTACACATTATTACAGTTCCGACCATTTAGCAGTACGTTATTCCGGATGTAAACGGATGAAAAAGATATCCACAAGTTTGAATATTCCATAGACAAAGTTTCGAGTCTGTAGATTACAAATTCATTGAGCACATAGGTTGAGAAGTGTCCCCCACATTCGAACTTATATATCCATCTCTCTGTATTCTCTCTCTCTCTCTCTCTCTCTCTCTCTCTCTCTCTCTCTCTATATATATATATATATATATATATATATATATAGCTAGGATATATATATGTGTGTGTATATATATGCGTTGCTAATATATATATTGCTAGTATATATATATATATGTGTGTGTATGTATACGTATATATGTATATATATATATATATATATATATATAAATATATATAAGTAAACGTGTCTGTGCGTATATGTGTCTGTCTATCTGTGTGTGTACATTTCCATACGCAATAACTCTGCCAATTTCTAGTCTACAAACTTGAAATTTGATATAAAGGGTACTGAGATTTGAGATAATCTTTGTGATCTGTGTTGGGACAGAATTTTGGCTGATAAGGTGTCAAATTCCAACGATTTGACCTTTGAGAACTCTACAAAACTTCTCCGACAATTTTGAGGTTAAACACTTGAAATTTTATATATATGTTCCTTGGCCATGAATCTAACTTAATAACTTGATTTGAGCCCAAAACAATAAATGTTTAGGAGTCATAATAGGGGTCAAAGTAAAAAAAAAAGTGACCTCTGCGGTCTCTACCAAATTACTCAGACAATATCTGATGAAAACATTTGAAAATTGACATAAAGGGTATTCAGAGATAGGGCAAGCTTTTTAATCGGTTTTGATCGAAAATTTTTAGTTACCAGTATATAAATGTATATATGTATATATGTATTTTTGCATGTCTGCCTAAAACTTTTGATAGAGGCGACGGATTTTACCAAGATCAGTATCGTTTTAAAGTTCCACCTTTCAGACGACAAATATCGAAAAATTGGCTAAAAACTGTTGTAGAGACCCCTACTAATTAACATAGGCGGTTGAGTGAGATATATAAAGGTATCAATCACCAATACTGGGGGAGTCCGGCAACGACCGGCAAATAGCAAGACGCTTATATTGCCTCCAGTAAGACATGCAATACGCCATCTGCCGGAATATCTCCAACTGAAGTATATCTGAAGATATGTAAACATGTATATAACTTTTCTTCTTGATATATTATTGTATACCTTTACTTTCGTGTTCTTCTTAATTATTTGTGCAGACACAACAAAAACATTAATATCTTCACATTCAACTGGGAACTTTTCTGCAGGGGCGGTCGCTTTTTTTTCCGATATTTTTAAAAGTCATCCTCCCCTTTCAGCTGTCTAGCCTTGATTTAAAAAAATGTCACTTCCGGTTGGCGGTGGTCATAACAGCATAGAGGTCAGGTGTTCCCCCGTTGTTTTACTCCTTCGCGGTACGGGTTCGAGCCTTCCTTCCTACTAACACGTTTTTCTGTTTTTTTTTGTTTTTTTTTTTACTCAACAGACACATCCAAACACCCGGGCAATGACGGGCTGAAATGCTAGTATATATATATATATATATATATATATATATATATATATATATATATATATATATATATATGTATATGTATATATATATATATATATATATATATATATATATATATATATATATATATATATATATATATAAACTATTATGTTTAAGCGCGTTTTACGACCGAGAAACGCCGGGCTGTAACAGTACTGTATGTGGATGACTATATATATATATATATAAATATATATATATATATGTGTGTGTGTGTGTGTGTGTGTATATATATATATGTATATATAAATGTATATATATGTATATATATATATATATATATATATATATATATTCTTGCTTATAGCCTGAAGTTTCTCGGTCCTTTAAATGCGCTTAAGCATAATAGTTTTGTTTATGGCGATTGCGTAAATAATTATTACAGAATCAGTCCTCTATTGATTATTATATATTACGAGGAAAAAGTTTCTCAATGGACTTATTTGCATTTTTCTAAAAAGTAATATTGATATTGTCGTTTATAAAATTCCGTCTGTTTACAATACCACATCTAATATTTATGCTTTGTCGATGAATGCCCTTCGAATAGTCATTTCTGATTATTGTTTGTTTTAAAATACTCAAACAAAGAAATTAAATCCCCACTTATCAAGGCTCGAAAATCTTTCGAGGATAAGGGTTAATCAGTATACTGCGGTCACTGAGACAATAGCATAGTGATCATTAGTGGCGGGAAACTTATGGTGTTGAAATAATTAAGGAGGCTGTTCAACAAGTATTTGTTTATATTTTACTTGAATATGACCAGGTTTTTTTCATTTGGAACGCAGGCCAATGTAACAGTGTTTGACGGCCGGGAGGTTTCATAAAAGAAGTTATTTCCTATGGAAGTTTTATTCTAGAACGACTATATTACGTGAAAAAAATAAATATAAATAAAAAAACAAATTATGTTTCGTTATTGCTTCACATTGTTTCATGATGTATTTCGCAAATTACACCGAGTGTCCTATACTTCCAAATATATTGCTGGTATATTGTCTAGGATATTGTTTATAAATTCTTGTTTTTCTTCGTATTTTCAGTCAGTTTCTTTTGCTTATCAAATCGAAAATAAGACCCATCAAAGATATTAAAATTATTTTCATGCTGATGCTGGGATCTCTATTTGAGTAACAAAAGATTTAGTTTCAATTGAAGACTACACATTATATATTCATATTGAAAAGTGCGTTTATTTAAACACCATTTTGAACGCATCCACTTATAGATGGCTTACTTTATATACCTAACGGGTTTTACTTCGATTGAGAAGAGACATCTTATGAAAGTCTGACACACAAAATAATATCTGACACGAAAAGCGTCTGTATTTGTTTTACAGCAAAGTAATGCATATTTTAAAAGATTATTCGATGAAACAAAAAAGTTTTACCATGAATTAAAATATCGATAAGCATAGAAGCTTTTATTTCAGAAATAAAATCCTTGTGTAAACTAAGGATTTGACCAGGAAAACAAATGATCGATAGTCAACTTGGTCCAGCAAACGAGATATCAAAATACGATATTATTTAGAACTCTTCACAGAGCCTATGAACTTGTCTTTATATATATATATATATATATATATATATATATATATATATATATAATTATCATATAAATATCTGATTTCGATACTCTAGCACCTTGCGTTCAATTACGCGTTTACATTGGTTCCCCGACTATCGCTTTTAACTGCTAAATGTAAATTCTCATTCCAGCATTAAACGCAATTGTACTCTCAGGATCACAGAGGTTACAGAAATTTATATTTAGGTTCTCGAAAAGCACATTATTGATATTTGAAAATAGTTATATGTTATCTTGTCGGATTTCTGTATATTTTTAGCGGCAAACGACAATACACATATCATTGAATAAATATCAGACATACTGCTCCCTAGCAGTTAAGATTGCGATTACAAAAATATTATTTCCCCTACCCTCCAATTTATATATATAGAGAATTACACATTTCGGTAAAGTAGGGTTTCGCATTCTTTTCGGGTGTTATGTGCCCGGTCGTACTGAAAACAGGTTTATGAAGCAATGAACGACAGCAGAAAGTTCAGAAAAAAATATAAAACAACTAGAAACGCACCAGAAAGTTTTAAGCAGTTTGTCTGGTAGGAAGGGTTTCTTTCCTGAAATTTGAATGAATTTTACAGTATATAGATGGATCGCATTTTTCTCTATAGCATATTTCATTAAATAAAATAGACGTTTTCCGTCTACTAAATCAATTTTAGAGCCTTTCCAACTTCCGAAAAACCACCGTCGCTTCTGGCGGGAACTGGCTGATGTAATCACCACGTTTATAATAATTCCGGGTACGTTCCTGTCTTTCAGGGTTCATCATCAGTGATTAATAAATCTAAGTGGTTTTAAACAAATTATAAAGTTTGTTTTCATTCATTGGTTAATTATTTATTTTCCGCATTGTTTAAAATTGTTTAATTATATATTCTTTTTTTCCATTGTTTAAGATTTATAGCATCCTGAAATATTGGCAAATCTATTAAAATAACAAACTAATAATAAACGGACTTTTTAAATGCAATACAAATATACTAATACAAGCTTAAAAAAGAGCTATTGCCAAAATGAACTTTAGTAATGGTATTAGCATTCTGAAGTGTAGAGTTATTTATTTCAATATCTTTGCAAGCATTTCGTGATGCTATTAATAATTAACTAATTTTAACCAATGGAAATAAAATAACCAATGAATGGAAAAAATACCCCTTCCCCAAAATTATAATTTGTTCAAAACCAGTTAGATTAATTTATCCCTGACGATGAGGTCCTGGATATGACCTTTAACTATATCAAATGGTGAGGCCCCAGCTTGCGGGTTTTGGGGAGTGGAGAGCCACCCTTTAATTGCCATTGCTCCAAGGTCCACTCTGACTCGGAGTGGTAGTACATGTTAGAGTTCCAACTATGGGTTAAATAGAAACTGATTCGAAAAAAACAAAAAAAAAAACAAATATATTCTATTAAAAAACTTTTCTACAAAATCACTGAATTTGGCATTAAATAACCTGAAAAGGGTTGATATGCCGTAAAACAAAAACAACCAACCAACCCTGACGATGAATCCTATTTGAAAAGAATTGAGACTAATGATAAACATGTTGATTTCATCAAGACTTTTATTCGGAAGTTGAAAAGGATCGAGAATAGAATTAATAGAAAAAAAACATCTATTTTATTTAATGAAATATGCCATATATATATATATATATACGAGATATGGTTTGTTTAAAGCAAGACAATATGTAACCAAAAACAAAAATGTCAAACAAAATGTTTTCGCAAGATGTTGAATTTATTGAAACAAGATCTTCACGAGATTTGGCAAACAACATGTCATTTTAGCAAATTGGAAAAGCCGTTACACACATGGGAAGAAAAACAATGTGGAAAGTGGCCGCTACGTTGGAAATAAAGATATGGTATGCATGCTGTACTATTTAGTAACACGTAATGATTTGGATTTACTCTTATAACGCCATAACAACACTTTCTTACATCTAAACTCGAAAACCACTGTATGCTGTTAATGATTAATTACATAATTTATTAAACAAATAAAATGTGTGTTCCATTGCGGTATCAAAAAGTGTATCTTACATGTTCATGTAATCGTGTGTATATACGTGTTTGTGACGTATTTGCGTTTATTTTGTGTACATAGTTTAATCGTAGTGTATTTTAATGTGCATACGTGGTACCTCCAATGTCTTTTGTTGCTTATCATAACGGCCCATATGCATGTATGTATGTACGTTGCATAACGGACTTTTGTCCTTAAATTCTGACTGCTTATTTACCTGCCCGTGATTCATAATAATTGGTGGTGTTGAGGCGGGCGTGTCGACATAATTACATATAACACATAACATAACGACATACTATTTCTGCTATATATATTTTTTCTGGGAGTCTCTTTAATGTATTCACATAACATTATTTAACAAAAGATTAATTAATATAAAGTTAAGATATATATTCTGCGCAACCATGTTTGGAGCCAAGGTTGAAAGTCATGTGGTGATGGAGTGAGATTACGCCTATACCGAGGAATAAAGCACTCAGGCCTTAACTAGTCATCGTCAAGACTGACGGACTGCATAATAATGATGATGATGATGATGTAGGCATATCATTCCACGTATGCTTTAAGAATAGTAATTTCAAGAGAAATCTGGAAATTTGTTTTTTGGTTGCGTTTATTCCTTGCAAAGTTTCCGAAAAGGTTTACGTGAATCATTTCGATCGTTTGTGAATAAAGAATCTGTACTCTTTTATTTTTAAAATTTGTAATGAAATTCACGTGAACGGTTTCGGAATTTTTTTTCAAAGGATGAACGCAACCAAAAAGCAAATGTCCAGTTTTTTAAACGTTTTCATTGTTATTACACTATATTTTATGGTTAAGAGCGGAGGAACGCTTGCAACATCAAATAGTAAAATATTAAATATACAAAGACTAAATCGTTGTTATGCTTTATAGACGCATCATAACCTTGAAATGTTATACTGATAATGTTTATGATAGTAGTGTGTCTTTCTATTCTTTAGTACAGGAAGCAAAATATTGAAAACAATTGCCTCCTTCGTGATCAAGGAGCGCATCGATTGAGTAATCGGATTTATAATAATGATATCCAAATTTCACTGAAATTATTATTCAAATTTTGGATAATTAATTAATCTATAATATAAGTTTCACATTTCGTTTTAATGTATGTATATATGTATACATGTATGTATGTATGTATGTATGTATATACGCATGTATGTGTGTATGCCAACGACTTTCGATAAAAGGTGACGATTTTCACGAGATCGGTATCGTTATAAAGCTCCACCCTTCAGGCGACAAATATCCATTAATTGATTAAACCATTAATTTACCCTCACCCTCAACAACTGGGCGCTTTTCTTCAAGAAAGGGTCGCTTTTTTTCACCGATATTTTTGCAAGTCATCAACTCCTTTTCATTGAATAGCCTTAATTTAATCCTTCGCAACTTCCGCTTTGGGGATGGACGCAACGGAAAACACGTCACGTTTTTTTCCACTTCTTTTCTTCCTTCGTGGTATGGGTTCGAGCCTGCCTGCCTACTACCATTTTTTGTGCTCAACACACACCTCCAAATACCCGACTAACGCTGGGTTCTAAGGCTAGTCCATAATATAAATCTCAAATGTCTGTGTGCGTGTTTGTATGTCTGCTAAAAACTTGTGACAAACGCGTCGGAATGTGACGCAACCGGTATCGTTTTAAACATCGAACTTTCGGACGACAAATATCGAGAAATTGGCCAAAAATTAATTCCTTCACCCTCAACTGGGCACTATTCTCCAATGAAGCGTCGCTTTTTTTCGCAGATATTTTAGCAAGTCATCCAATCTTTTTCGATTGACTAGCCTTTATTTTTATGTTCGTTGCTGCCGGTTTTGCGATGGACGCAAGGACAAATACGTCACGCTTTTTTTTTTAACATTCTTTTCCTCCTTCGAGATACGGGTTCGAGTCTGGCTGCCTACTACCACTTTTTTAACACCTCTCTCCATACAACCTGCCTACTGTTTTTGTTTTACAGCTTTGTTTTAGTGCTTCCTTACCCTTCTGGCAACACCGGGTACTTCCCGCTAGTATTAAATAAAGAACATAAAACTTTTATTTATATAGTCAGTTTTTAAATCGATAAAACTATATTTCTGTGTTTTACAAATAGAGAATACTATTTCTGAGTTCTACAAATAGTCAATCCTCATCTAAAATGGGGATTGACTATTGTAGAATTTGCATTCTCCGAACTACTCTTTTAATCATAAAGATTTCTAGAGTATGTCGTCCAATTGAAATAATATTTCCTATATTTTAATTTCCGTTCGATATTGTCCTTAGCTTTTACTTCATTCCCATGTTTCTCTTGCATTTCTCATCAAATTAAACATATTGTCTAATATTTTGCTTTCGTGTACTCGAGCCATGCAATTTGATGACATTTTGTGCTCTTTACGTGTGTAGAATCTATTTATCTGCATATAACAAGTCACGTGCCTCGCTTTTCTCGTTCTGTGAGCCTTTTTGTTCCTCATTAATTAGCTCATGCTTCTTAAGAGAAGTGTAAATCTGTTCTCTGAGTTTGTGCTGTTAACATTTTCCGCACGGTTGGTAAACAGCTTATTTGTTTGTAGTTAGCTGTGATCATTTTCGGTGTCTTCTTGCACTATGTAGCTATCCAAATAGTCATTTACTTAGATTTGGTCGTTTCACCGATACAATGTCTTAGTTTTTGCATTACCCATCAATGCAAGGTCATGTTGTTTTGTCGGAACCAGTATGTCTGTTTCATCTAAAAGGGCTGCTGAAAATGTTATATATATATATATATATATATATATATATATTGTGTGTGTCTGTGTGTGTGTGTATGAGGGTCGTTCTAAAATTAAAGCCTCTGATCATTTAACTCAAAACTTTGAAGAGCTAAAAGATATGATTAAAAGCAATGGCTTTGTGTTCTCCAGAATTTATTTTTTCCACATAGTTTTTAGCATTCTCAATGTACTTTTAGCCCACCGTTGCTTCGGACGCATTTTCAAGCAAGCCTTCATTTTCTAGAGTCGATATGTGCAACAGAGTGATGAAGCATTCAGATGTGTATGAATCAGATCAGTCATCGTCACAATGCAATTTGCAATTCCCTTAAATCTATTTGGTCGGAATTAAATTTACCATGCATTAGATTCCAGTTTTGTTTCTCTAGTCCAGGGAAGGTTGTTTCTAATATCGACTCCAAGTCCGTGAACATATATTTCTGTATTTTTATGGCAGAGTGGGAGAAAACGAGGCATGTTAAAGTGGTTCGAGAGGATGGAGGAGTGAAGTTTGGTTTTAGTTAGCGCTTAGATATCCAGGGTTAGTTTTCTAATAAAGCCTCTTCCATCTGCAGCATCTTTTTACAAGACACGTTTTCTTCAGCCTTTGCTTTCCAGTAATTGTACTCATTGATGCTATTTAGATGTCCTCTGAACAAGTCTTTGTAGTGCAGTCTAGCTTTTTGTGGAATAGTCTTTTTGCTCTCAATACAAAACAGCGCTTTGCAATCTGTTGCTCTCCATACGTATGGTTTATCATGCCCAGCATTTCTCAGACGTTATCATTTTCTCTGCACTGGGCATTCATCCACCTTTTAAAAATTGGAAACTTGATATATAGTACTTCCACAGAATTTTACTAGTCTCTGTAATCTCTTATGCGGTTGTTATAGGAGGCTACATATTTTCTAGCTGCACGGAAATGTTCGCAATAAAATCGCTCTGTAAACAGTCATCATGGTTTTAACATTGGTTTTTCTCTAGCCTCAAACACGGCTCTTCGATTTTACGAATGTCTAAGCCGGATATGAGCATAAACTAGATCAAGCAGCGGGGTCCTTATATGAAAGGAATATCATAAGCCTTAAATAGTTGCTGTGCGTGGTATCCCTTATACAAGGTGTAACTCCCACGAACCTTCCGCCTCTTGGTAACTTCTGAGGACAATGGATTGACATTCCACTATTTGTACCTGCTACCTTCATGCCAAAGCGTTGGTAAAAAAATTATATATATATATATATATATATATATATATATATATATATATATATATACACATATATATATGCATATATATATATATATATGTGCGTGTTTCTCTCTCTCCCTCTCTCTCTCTATATATATATGCATATATATATATATGCATATATATATATGTGTGTGTGTGTTTCTCTCTCTCTCTCTCTCTACATATATATATATATATATATATATGTGTGTGTGTGTGTGTGTGTGTGTGTGTGTGTGTGTGTGTGTGTGTGTGTACAAACATATTTGATATCATACTGTTTAACAAAAGCAAATACATTATTAAAAGGAAATTCTGTCATCATGTACTTCATAGGCTCAATTTTGCTGGATATCTTTAACATAAGCTTAGATGTCCGAAAAGGCACAACATCAGAAATTGATCTCTATTTTCTCTCAGTGTTCCCACGTGTATTTCTTGTTGCTGACAACGTGGTTCACCGCTTAGACTGTACAGCGACATAATGACTCATTGGCAACGGAGGCGGGAGTGTCATACTTGGACGCAACGGGCAAGCATAAACTAAATCTATGTCCCCAATTCTACAAAGTATCGTTTGCGTTGTTTCAGCAAGCATGCAGGTGCTCCCCATATCCATTTCATTTGCGGGGAGGACGAATACCGTAACCAATTTGCGATTCGAATTACTCATTAGATTTATTAGTTTCTATGAAGGATTTCATTCCCGCCCACAGATGGCATCCATCTTGCTTAGGATTTCATTTCAAATAGGTTTGCCTGTTTTGGAGTTGAGAATAATACAGATACAAAAATAAGAACGATTACTCATTTTCGTATTATTGCACCGTATTTTTTAACTATGTCTGGTTTGTTTATAGCGATATATCTATTTATCTATCTATTTATCTACCTATCAATCTATCTATCTATCTATCTATATATATATGTATATATATATATATATATATATATATATATATATATATATATATCGTTCGGCATACATGTGCGTGCACAGTACCTTAGCTAATATATAATTCCATGTAATTACATATGTTTCACTCACTAGAAGTTCACACACAGTTAATAATCGATGGTGTTTCCTGAAGTCTGGTGACAAAAAGTCTCTTTAGATTTCCCTTGCTCTTCAAGTAGTTCAACATCATTTGCAACTAATTTTCTGTTGTCGAAACAGGCGCCTGCAGTTGATTTCTCGCTTGCAATGACCATCGGTTTTCACTAAAATATAGGTGACAATAAGCTTTCCCAAAGACCCAGTTCCCTACGCACCTATCCAGTGCTTTCACTCCTCGGTCGTTCTATTTTCTTTGAAACATGGATTATTTGGTGTAATGCAAGACGATGCGGCACTTCAATTTTTGTGGAAACGAATTGTCGGGGAAAACAAAAATATAAGAAAGTGGAGTGAAATTGAATAAGGGGGAGGATAAGATATAAAAATTATTATTTTTTTATTATTTTAGAGAAAGCGAAAAGGAAAGAATGAAAAAGAGAGAAATAGAAAACACAAACGAGAGACTATTTTTATTCACCAGCAAATTAATTCACTCTTTCGGTTGTTTAAATAATTACATGACAATCAACACATCCCAGCCTATCTCTTGCGATGATTCATCAGACAGGAAAAGCATAAAGTAACCAGAACAAACATGCTGTAGTTACCATTTGTTTATAAGTTTTTTTTTTCGAAGAAAAAATGCAAAAAATTTAAACACAATGTTTTAAAAAGATTACAGTTTTTAAATGAAATAAAGATATTACATTGAGGAAAAAATATTAACCATGATTTCTTATATAATATTTTCTCAGACTAATTGTGCTATTCTGCAGTTGCTGTTCTCTATAATAATCAGCAAATACCCTAAAAATTATAAATATTAGAAGCTCTATCTCTTTAAAATGTATATATTTCGCACGCTGGACCCACACTACACACACACACACATACACACACATACACACACAGACATATATATATATATATATATATATATATATATATATATATATATATAGTAATTTATAAAATATATATGTCGATTTAGCTACACTGAATATTCCACGTTTCGTCCACTCTAGGATTCTTCAGGCTTATGCTCATAAGCCTGAAGAGTCCTAGAGTGGATAAAACGCGGAATATTTAGTGTAGCTTAATGGTCATATACATTTTATAAATTGCGAACTAGCTCTACCTACGCATTGAGCAGTTTTGAAGTAAATACTTAAAGTTTACGCATAAATTTATACTTTTGTATATTAATTTTATGTGAGTAAATGAAGTAGTTATATATATATATATATATATATATATATATGTGTGTGTGTGTGTGTGTGTGTGTGTGCGTGTGTGTATATTATGTGAATTTCAAGGTTGTTTAAAACACGACATTTGTAATGTGCGGGTATGTTTGCTATTCCGGTTATAAAACAGAAAATTATCGACTAAAAAGAGCTCGAGAGGATATATGAATCATCCCATATTTCAGGTTTGAAACCGACGATACCCATGATTAATCTCATCTTAACATTCTGTAAATAAAAACATATCATACACTCTCATTTTCGAACTTTTTCCTCATAACAGAGCACTCTACTGGAATCCATTTTTTTAAAATATACTTAAATATCAATATATATACATTTATATATATATATATAAATGTATATATATATGCATGTATGTATGTATGCATGCATGTATGTATGTAAATCTAGGTATATGAACATATATATATATGTGCATACACACATATATATATATATATATATATATATATATATATATATATATATATATAAGTGAATTAAGATTACAAACAAATGGCTACGTTTTTTTAGTATATTTTACCCAACATAATATTATAGAGTAAAGTCTCTATCAATTATTTCACAGGATCTTTTAACCAATATATAGTTGTGATTACAAAATAAAAGGGAATATGCCTTGGTTGCAATCAGCTAGAATCGAAACTAAACGGAACATTTTTAGCATTTTAGTCCGTTACGTTACCGTGTGAGCCATCGTACGGCGATTAAGAAATAGCAAAATTAAACTAACATTATATGTATGTATATATATATATATATATATATGTTTTTGTGTGTGTGTTTGTGTATGTATATGTATATATAAGAATATATATATATATATATATATATATATATATATATATATATATATATATATATATATATATATATATATATATATATATACTAGCACATCAGCCCGGCGTTGCCCAGGTTTTTGGGTGAGTCTATTGAGCTAAAAAAAAAAAAAGAAAAAAAGTGGTAGTAGGAAGGCAGGCTCGAAGTCGTACTGCAAAGGAGGAAAAGAACGTCTATGCTGTTACAACTACCGCCAAACCAAAAGTTACCTTTTTTAAACTTAAGGCTAAAAAGGAGAGGATGACTTTCAAAAATATCGACGGAAAAAGCGACCTGCCCTCTGTAGAAAAGTCCCCAGTTGAAAGTGAAGATATTAATGTTTTTACCCAATTTTTCGATATTTGTCGTCTGAAAGGTCGGACTTTTAAGTGATACTGATCGTGGTAAAATCCGTCGCCTCTGTCAAAAGTGTTAGGCAGATATGCAAACATACAGATACGTACATACAGTTATATATTTGTAACAAAAAGATTTCGACTCAAACCGATTAAAAAGCTTGCCCATCTCTGAATACCCTTTATGTCAAATTACAAATGTTTACACCATAACTTGTCTGAGTAATTTGGTAGAGACCGCAGAGCTCATTTTTTTTA
The DNA here is from genome assembly GCF_053919585.1 of Euprymna scolopes. Lineage (NCBI taxonomy): Eukaryota > Metazoa > Mollusca > Cephalopoda > Sepiida > Sepiolidae > Euprymna > Euprymna scolopes. The sequence continues at coordinate 175,047,330 of NC_136483.1, forward strand.
AAATTTGCGCCCTATTATGACCCCTAAACATTTATTGTTTTGGGCTCAAATCAAGTTATTATGGTTGATCCATGTCCAAGGGACTTATATAAAAAATTTCATGTCTTTAGACCCAAAATTGTCGGAGATGTTTGGTAGAGTTCTCAAAGTTCAAATTGTTGAACTTTGACCCCTTACCAACCAGATGTCTTGCCGAAAACCGATTCCAAAGATTTGCACAAATGTCTGTACCCTGATTATCAAATGTCGAGTCTGTAGACTAAAAATTGATAGAGCTATAGCGTAGAAAAATATACACACACAGATTCACAGACACACAGAGGAACAGATACACAGACACATTCACTTTTATAGATATACTAGCATTTAAGGCTGGCGGTGCCCGGGTGTTTGGAGGTGTATGTTCAGCAAAAAAAAAGCAGTCAATTTTTTTAACTTTGACCCCAATTATGACCACTTAAAATTTATTGTTTTGTGCTCAAATCAAGTTATTAAGTTAGATCCATGTCCAAGGAACCTATATCTAAAATTTCAAGTGTTTAGATCCCAAATTCTCGGAGGAGTTTGGTAGAGTTCTACAAGGTCAAATTGTTGAAGTTTGACGTCTTAACCGCCAAATTCCTGGCCGAATACCGATCACAACGATTTTCCCAAATCTCAGTACCTTGTATATCAAATTTCGAGTCTGTAGACATAAAATTGACAGAGTTATTACGAAGGAAAATGTACACAGACACACAGACGCGTTCGCTTTTATCGATATACTAGTATTTCAGCCCGGCGTATTTGGAGTTGTATGTTTAGCACAAAAAAGGCGGTAATTTTTTTTTAACTTTGACCCCTATTATGACCCTTGAGATGTATTGTTTTGGGCTCAAATCGAGTTATTAAGTTAGGTCCATCTTGAAGTAACGTATATCTAAAATCTCAAGTATTTAGACCCAAAATTGTCGGAGAAGGTTGGTAGAGTTCTAAAAGGTCAAATCGTTTAATTTTGACCCCTTAACAGCAAAATTTCTGGCCGAACATCGATCTCATCGATTTTCCCAAATATCAGTACCCTGTATATAATATTTCGAAACTATAGACTGAAAATTAACAGAGTTATTACGAAGGAAAAATACACAGACACACGGACAGACACACACACACACACACAGGCACGTTCACTTTTTGTAGATATACTAGCATGGGTGCCCGGCGTTGCCCGGGTGTTTGGAGGTGTATTCTGAGCAAAACAAACACAAAGGGCATTTTTTAAAAACTTTTCCCCTATTATGACCCCTTAACATTTATTGTTTGGGGCTTAAATCAAGTTATTAAGTTAGATCCATGTCCAAGGAACCTATATCAAAAATTTCAAGTGTTCAGACCAAAAATTCTCTGAGGAGTTTGGTAGAGTTCTCAAAAGGCAAATGTTTGAACTTTGACCCCTTAACAGCTAAATTTCTGGCCGAAAAGCAATCATATCAATTTTCCCAAACCTCAGTACCCTTAATATCGAATTTCGAGTCTGTAGACTAAAAATTGACAGAATTATTTCGTAGGGAATTGTACAATGGCACACAGACAGACAGACAGACAGATACACAAACACACAGAAACGTTCACACACACACACACACACACATATATATATACATATATATATTCACAGTATGCTCGTAGCATACTTTGAAGAGCTGTTTAAGTCAACGTATTTATGCTAAATTTTAATTTCTTTCATTCTGTCCTCTCGAAACCCATTTTGACTCCCCAGCAATTATTTTGACTCCTTGACGATTATTTTGAAACCATAGCAACATTTCTAAACGGGTAAATACCTATAAAAACGATTACAAATTATGTACCTATTTGACCTACCAAGCGTCGGTCGTTGAACTTCCGTCTCGGAGGAGAGATAGCTGGATTAAAAATGAAGACAGACACACATATACATAGATAGACCGACACACACACACACACACACACACACACACATAGTGAATTTTACAAATAATATTAAGATATTACATGAAAGAAAAACATATTTACTATGATTTTTTATATAGGGTGGAACGATAAAAGTGTCTCCCTAAAGAAAAAAATACTACAGATTATTTTAATAATTTTATGGAAAACATCAATTCAGTCAGCTTGATTATGTAGTACAGATGACACCTCTTCAATGTTGCCGCCTTTAGTATCAGTCACTATTTCTGAAGCTAAGCATGGGTATCCTTGGACTTGTGGACCGGCGACGGGTTCTGCTGCCACGCCCAGGGTCTGCGAGCGGCCATTTGATTGCAACAGGGGATCACCACACTCTTCAGCATAACTATTGCTGTTGACTTTCAAGCCAACTTCAAAGCTGTGAGGTGGTATGATGCGGCCTTTACCTTAGACCATACCAAAACCTTTGACAGTGACTGGAAGCTTTGTTGAGCTGTGCCATCCAGCGTTGAACCGCCCGGATTTGCAGTTTGTGGGTTCTGGCAACCTTTTTCGTATTTTTATCGATAGGGTGCAATAGTTGTACAGAGGCGTATCTCCGATATTGGTCGTTGAACATTGTGTTACTTTCAGGCATCTATATACGGCTCCTTTCACTCTAAGGAATTTGTACAAAACTGGCCAACTAGGAGCGTGTCTGCAAGAAAAAGAAATCCGGTTTTCCTCAAACGAAAATGGAACGATTTCAGTTTTTCTTACGGCGAAATTTACGGTTCCAATCTTTATTAGATTAAATAAGACTAATTGTGCTATTTTGTAATGACCAATATCTGTTTTGTCTGGGACGCAATTTCTTAATATATCAGTGGGAATGTGCATCAATGTTGTTTGATTGTGTGAGGGAGTTTGTTGTATCGCTGTATATTGATTTCTGATCATAAAATTTCTTGCTTCATAAATCCATATAGGGTGTCCCAATAAAATGTATACACTCTTTAAATAATCTAAACTTGCTACATGAATACGGTATATAACGTTCCCAAGACGTGTTTAGGAATAATGAATCGCACTTCCAGCAGGATGGAGCACCTTCCCACTATCAGCATGACGTGGGAGAATATCTGGATAGTTACCTCCGAAACAGATTGTTAGAACGAAGAGGAATTATCGAATACCGTCCACGCCCACCGCATTTTAGCCCCCCAGGATTGTTCTCTTTCTGTAGGGCGATGTGGGTGACATGTTAAACACAGGATACACACCAGAAAACGAGCTACAATGAATGAGTTGAAAGCAACCATTGCGAGAAGACGTTTTTATATAACAATGGAACTGATTACGGACGTTTTCGATCCAATCAGTGAGGGTTGTCAGCTGTTCCTGATCCACAATGGCCCATACTTTGAACGCATTCGTCAATTAGCTGGTTTCTGTACTTGTTCAAAGTATTTTTATGTATGAAAGCGTTCTTAAATATAATTAATGTTGATTTTATGGTTATTTGAAGAGTGTATACATTTATTGGTTATTTAAAGAGTGTATACATTTATTGGTTATTTAAAGAGTGTATACATTGATTGGTTATTTAAATAGTGTATACATTTATTGGTTATTTAAAGAGTTTATATATTTATTGGTTATTTAAAGAGTGTATACATTTATTGGTTATTTAAAGAGTGTATACATTTATTGGTTATTTAAAGAGTGTATACATTAATTGGTTATTTAAAGAGTGTATACATTTATTGGTTATTTAAAGAGTGTATACATTTATTGGTTATTTAAAGAGTGTATACATTTATTGGTTATTTAAAGAGTGTATACATTTATTGGTTATTTAAAGAGTTTATATATTTATTGGTTATTTATAGAGTGTAAATATTTATTGGTTATTTAAAGAGTGTATACATTTATTGGTTATTTAAAGAGTGTATACATTTATTGGTTATTTAAAGAGTGTATACATTTATTGGTTATTTAAAGAGTGTATACATTTATTGGTTATTTAAAGAGTGTATACATTTATTGGTTATTTAAAGAGTTTATATATTTAATGGTTATTTATAGAGTGTATGCATTAATTTGTTATTTAAAGAGTGTATACATTTATTGGTTATTTAAAGAGTGTATACATTAATTGGTTATTGAAAGAGTGTATACATTTATTGGTTATTTAAAGAGTGTATACATTTATTGGTTACTTAAAGAGTGTATACATTCATTGGTTATTATTAGAGTGTATACATTGATTGGTTATTTAAAGAGTGTATACATTTATTGGTTATTTAAAGAATTTATATATTTATTGGTTATTTAAAAAGTGTATACATTTATTGGTTATTTAAAGAGTGTATACATTTATTGGTTATTTAAAGAGTGTATACATTTATTGGTTATTTACAGAGTGTATAAATTTATTGGTTATTTAAAGAGTGTATACATTTATTGGTTATTTAAAGGGTGTATACATTTATTGCTTATTTAAAGAGTTTATATATTTATTGGTTATTTATAGAGTGTATGCATTAATTTGTTATTTAAAGAGTGTATACATTAATTAGTTATTTAAAGAGTGTATACATTAATTGGTTATTGAAAGAGTGTATACATTTATTGGTATTTTAAAGAGTGTATACATTAATTGGTTATTTAAAGAGTGTATACATTTATTGGTTATTTAAAGAGTGTATACATAGATTGGTTATTTAAAGAGTGTATAAATTTATTGGTTATTTAAAGAGTTTATGTATTTATTGGTTATTTAAAGAGTGTATACATTTATTGGTTATTTAAAGAGTGTATACATGTATTGGTTATTTATAGAGTGTATACATTAATTGGTTATTTAAAAAGTGTATACAATTTTTGGTTATTTAAAAAGTGTATACATTTATTGGTTATTTAAAGAGTGTATACATTTATTGGTTATTTAAAGAGTGTATACATTTATTGGTTATTTAAAGAGTGTATACATTTATTGGTTATTTATAGAGTGTATACCTTGATTGGTTATTTAAAGAGTGTATACATTTATTGGTTATTTAAAGAATTTATATATTTATTGGTTATTTAAAGAGTGTATACATTTATTGGTTATTTAAAGAGTGTATATATTTATTGGTTATTTAAAGAGTGTATACATTTATTGGGTATTTAATCAGTGTATACATTTATTGGTTATTTAAAAAGTGTATACATTTATTGGTTATTTAAAGAGTTTATATATTTATTGGTTATTTATAGAGTGTATGCATTAATTTGTTATTTAAAGAGTGTATACATTAATTAGTTATTTAAAGAGTGTATACATTAATTGGTTATTGAAAGAGTGTATACATTTATTGGTTATTTAAAGAGTGTATACATTAATTGGTTATTGAAAGAGTGTATACATTTATTGGTTATTTAAAGAGTGTATACATTAATTTGTTATTTAAAGAGTGTATACATTTATTAGTTATTTAAAGAGTGTATACATTAATTGGTTATTGAAAGAGTGTATACATTTATTGGTTATTTAAAGAGTGTATACATTAATTGGTTATTTAAAGAGTGTATACATTTATTGGTTATTTAAAGAGTGTATACATTCATTGGTTATTTATAGAGTGTATACATTAATTGGTTATTTTAAGAGTGTATACAATTATTGGTTATTTAAAGAGTGTATACATTTATTGGTTATTTAAAGAGTGTATACATTTATTGGTTATTTAAAGAGTGTATACATTAATTGGTTATTGAAAGAGTGTATACATTTATTGGTTATTTAAAGAGTGTATACATTTATTGGTTATTTAAAGAGTGTATACATTTATTGGTTATTTAAAGAGTGTATACATTTATTGGTTATATAAAGAGTTTATATATTTATTGGTTATTTATAGAGTGTATGCATTTATTGGTTATTTAAAGAGTTTATATATTTATTAGTTATTTAAAGAGTGTATACATTTATTGGTTATTTAAAGAGTGTATACATTTATTGGTTATTTAAAGAGTGTATAGATTTATTGTTATTTAAAGAGTGTATACATTTATTGGTTATTTATAGAGTGTATACATTAATTGGTTATTTAAAGTGTGTATACATTTATTGGTTATTTAAAGAGTGTATACATTTATTGGTTATTTAAAGAGTGTATACATTTATTGGTTATTTAAAGAGTGTATACATTTATTGGTTATTTAAAGAGTGTATACATTTATTGGTTATTTATAGAGTGTATACCTTGATTGGTTATTTAAAGAGTGTATACATTTATTGGTTATTTAAAGAATTTATATATTTATTGGTTATTTAAAGAGTGTATACATTTATTGGTTATTTAAAGAGTGTATATATTTATTGGTTATTTAAAGAGTGTATACATTTATTGGGTATTTAATCAGTGTATACATTTATTGGTTATTTAAAAAGTGTATACATTTATTGGTTATTTAAAGAGTTTATATATTTATTGGTTATTTATAGAGTGTATGCATTAATTTGTTATTTAAAGAGTGTATACATTAATTAGTTATTTAAAGAGTGTATACATTAATTGGTTATTGAAAGAGTGTATACATTTATTGGTTATTTAAAGAGTGTATACATTAATTGGTTATTGAAAGAGTGTATACATTTATTGGTTATTTAAAGAGTGTATACATTAATTTGTTATTTAAAGAGTGTATACATTAATTAGTTATTTAAAGAGTGTATACATTAATTGGTTATTGAAAGAGTGTATACATTTATTGGTTATTTAAAGAGTGTATACATTAATTGGTTATTTAAAGAGTGTATACATTTATTGGTTATTTAAAGAGTGTATACATTCATTGGTTATTTATAGAGTGTATACATTAATTGGTTATTTTAAGAGTGTATACAATTATTGGTTATTTAAAGAGTGTATACATTTATTGGTTATTTAAAGAGTGTATACATTTATTGGTTATTTAAAGAGTGTATACATTAATTGGTTATTGAAAGAGTGTATACATTTATTGGTTATTTAAAGAGTGTATACATTTATTGGTTATTTAAAGAGTGTATAGATTTATTGGTTATTTAAAGAGTGTATACATTTAATGGTGCACCATGTATAAGAAATATCAGAACTTTAATACGAATATCGTTTCTTATTTTGTTGACGAAAGCCGGTAATTCTTCCGAAGTTTCATTTGCTTGTTTTAATCAACATTGTTGAAATAGCACTGATTTGCAATTGAATATCTTGTTAAAAGATAGTAAAACATGTTAATCAGGAATTATTATTAGTTTTGTTTTTAAGCCTCAAATCCGCCGCCTATTGTATTATTGTACCACGTGTGTTATGACAAGCAGCCACAGCATTAATAGAGAATTACTGATATACTGAAAAGTTAGATGCGCGCGTGCGCATACATAAATAAACATGGCGATCAGTGAAAAATAGTAGATATTACATTAGATCGTAAATATATTTACATCATAAAAGATTCCTGGTTTTCAAGAATTTTAAATGTGATATTCATTGAAAACAAACAAATACTTATAAAAGATAACTTTTTAGTTGGTACTCTATAGCATTTCGATAAAAAGTGTTCATTTTATATTTTATATAAAAATCCTGTTTTTCAAGAAGGAGGATATTTTAAATAGAATAAAAATGTAAAAAAGATATTTTAAATAGAATAAAAATGTAAAAAAGATATTTTAAATAGAATAAAAATGTAAAAAGAATACCCCCCACACACAGCTTGAAAACCGAGACGCTGTAGCGATTGCAATATCTGGTTTACCACTAACTGACCAGAAAGTGGGCGTTCATTTTATGTGAAATTTATATGAGAATCTGATCCCTCATCTAACATATTGGATGATATTTTTTAATGTTTCATCCATCATATTTATGATGATTCTCGTTTTTATAGGATAAACTACGTTGGGTTAGATAGTTCAATATATAATACCAAAATAATTTTATCTTAAGCGATCAGATTATTAACTTTTTAAGATATCATTTTAAAAAAGGTGATGCAATATACGTAGGATTGAGAAAACCTGCGTAATATTATGGAAATAATTGTTATCATAACCTTTAAATCCTTTTGACTTGCCGCATACCCTCATTTAGATACATAGGAATGTTATTACATTATCATATGTATGGATATATATATATATATATATATATATATATATATATATATATATATATATGTGTGTGTGTGTGTTAGCATCACCTTACTTCGCGGTCAGTCTGGGTCAATGATGATGCTTCCAAATTTATTGATTAGTCATCAAGCTATTAGCTAGTTTGCCTCATAACAGCGCTGATCGACGGCTTGGAAGCTGGCGGAATTGATGACTCCTCCCAACTCTATACATAATTCTGCTACTCGCCCAAGCCTGGCCTCTTGACTGCGACATAGGGAAAGATATTATAAATGTGGTTAGCAGCAAGTTGATTGGGACATACGCGCGTAGAGTGCACAATTTTCTAAGCTTTGACCTCAAACCTCATCTCCAAAATGCATCACATACGAGATCATTCCTCGACCGTCACCTATTGTATATTCGGCGCCGTGCCCAATTTAAACGATGCTAGATTATACACGCTCAACGACGATTTGCATGAGCCTCTCTTTCTGCCTGGTTCCGCCTGACACGCGAAAGTTGATATTCGATGGAGCTAAAATCAATCCTTTACACCGGTGCTGTCAACGTAAAAATAAGATTTTATATTTTGTTCGATTATCGAGCAAAGCTTTTCAAATACCTGGGCAATTACAAAGAAAAATATCACATTATATATGACTGCAAAAGGTTAATGTGTAATGATCCACAAGGTTAAGACAATAAAGCATACGGCGAAAGATATAAGCAGAGCCCAATTATTACATCGCAAGGCACTTTAACAAGTTAATCACTATCATTAAACACTAACAGAACCCTGAGTTCAGAGTTTTAATACTGTAATAGTGGATAGTAATTCGTGAACATAAAATCAAATGTGTGTGTATATATATATATATATATATATATATATATATATATATATATATATATATATATATATATATATATATATATATATATCCGTGAGCATGCGTGATTCTGAGGACAATTCTCAAACTATATACTCCAGGAATTTGTTTACAGACATAAAATTCGGTATATAGGGCAGTCAGATACGTGGAAAAGAATTTTAATTTTTAGTTGGTTTGATTCCGGAAAGAAAGGTTTGATAAGGAGTTTAAATGGAAATATTAATACGTGGAGGTCGCGTGATTTTGTATGTTTGTCCAAAGTTTTACGTATGCGCATGCCTGAATCGTTAAAATGTAAAGACTAAGTAAGTGTGGAAACACTTTATAAACATAGTGTCAAGCTGGTCAAATTGTTATCGTACTTGACTCATTGTCTTAAGGTTTTGCTTTACATCTCAGCCCGATATTTTTTTTACTTACAATAAGTGAACTTTTTAGAAATAATATGATACTCGAATGCACATGTTTCAATTTGTCTATTAATTAAAATCTTAGATTTATACGTATTTTACGACCGAGCAGCGCTCACCGACCTCTTAATATGTACTTAAAATCTGAAGCAAAAACAGCGATATTTTGAAATACATAAAACATTAAATGTTTAGTTATCCGATATGTAGCATAAACTGAATGGTTAACTACACTATATTCTTACGATATCGATGCTCGTGTGTCTGTAAATTCATATATTAAAATAAAACGCTATCTAAAATAGTACAGTTTATTACTTTTTTAGTTATTTCTAAATGGTTGATATGTAATCGCAGCACATAAAAAAAATAATTTCCGGTTACGGCATAGTTCCTACGACAAATATATTAGTCGATAATATTTGGATAGCATAAACCGTTGTATTTAATTGTTTTAAAATTAAGTATTTGATCTTGATAAATATTTACGGAAAACAATAAGGTTATTGACAAAAGATTTAACAAGAATCAAGTTTAAAAACAAAAAAAAACAATATGTTTAACAAATATTTCTAAATGGTTGATATGTAATCGCAGCACATTTAAAAAAAATCATTTCCAGTTACGACATAGTTCCTACGACAAATATATTAGTCGATAATATTTGGATTGCATAAACCGTTACATTCAATTGTTTTAAAATTAAGTATTTGATCTTGATAAATATTTACGGAAAACAATGAGGTTATTGACAACAAATTTAACAAGAATCAAGTTAAAAAACAAAAAAACAACATGTTTAACAAATATTTATTGTCATCAGATACAGGTTTCAATAATCGTTTATTGCGACTGTAAAACCCCAGGTTGGTCGAGTATTTGCTATTCTCTTTTATAGGGTAATTATATTAACCTGATGAATCCATGTGTAAAGTTTAATTTGAAGGAGTTCTGATCTATCTGTATTGCTTTATAGGACTATTGTTCTCATTTTGAGCGTTATTGTGCAACGTTTCTGTGGGCTCTTTCACAACTAATACTCAAAAAGAGAGCAATTTTCCGATCAAAACAAGTAATACAATCAATCACCCCACATCTCAAAGAGTCAGAAATGCAGTCCTAAGCTATGCAACGGTATGTACATTTGCCTCTTCGTATGAATCGTATGCAATGAATTGCTGTATCACGTATTTTTGAAAACGGTGAAACTTTTGTTAGACACATTATATACAGATTGTCATAAAGAAAATGGCTGCCAGAACGAGGAAGCAAATAGCAAATAGCCGGCAAGAATTCGCGGGCGTTTTTAAATAGATAAGTGTGAATATATTTATCACAAGCAATACTTTATTTATAATACTTGGAATCAGTTTTTTTTTATGTTATGCACAGAATATCCCATTAGTGTCACTGAATTGGCTGTTCATGTATAGTATTACAAACGTTGAAACTGTATTATAAATTTTCCTAATGGCTGTCTGTCTGTGAGTGTGATACGTTTTATCTCAGACTACAGGCAATCCACCCAGACAAGTAAGATATCGAAGTGAGGCTTATGACCCAGTGCATGTGTTAGTGATATTTATATCCATGTTTGGTGCATGGACACGCAAAAAAAATGAAAAAAATGCAACAAGTAACGATTTACTAAATAACCTTTTATTTACTGGATATTTTTCCGGTATTCACTGGAAGTTATTATCTCCCTTAGTAAGTTCGATTTATTCTGTGTGCGTGTGTGACGCGGTTTATCTCAGCCTATAAGCAACCCACCCAGGCAAGTAAGGTACCGAAATGAAGCTTATGACCCAGTGGAGGTTTTATTGATATTTATATCCATGTGTACGGAAATGCAAAAAAAAAAAAAAAATGCAAAAATGGAAAATAGTAACGATTTATTAAACAACGTTTTATTTACTGAATATTTTTCCGATACAAGAACTCAAGTTTGCCCAGCTATAACACACGTTGAAACTTTAATCAAAAGTTAAGCAAAGTTGATCCTTGCCCGTAGTAGATTCCTGACTATATAGAGATATTAGGCGCTATATGCGACATAACTGCAAATGCTTACACTATTAGAATTATTGAACATGAACGAGATATACATGTTATTTTTAACCGACTTGGAATTCAATATTCCCTGAAAATTTCTTTTTCGAAAAAAAATTCTATTCAGCAAGAGAAACTTTTATCTTCGAAATGCCATGCTCTAAAGATAAGTTTCTCTTTTGTTCATTCTTTAGCGATCTGATTTTTATAATAAAGTTTTATGTAACTTCTCTTCCTCATATTTTATTTAATATATTTATTTGCTCCTCTCAATTTTTATTACTTTTGCTTTAGTAAGTTTTAAGAAATAAATCGGGCGTCCTCTAGGAGCTAACACTTGATTCTATTATGATTTAAATGTATATCCGAGGGCTCTTTTAAGAATAGATGCTATTTCCTTTATGGCTCCTATTTGTATTTCGTTACGGCTTGGTCTTTTAGAGATTGCTTCTAAGTATTTCTGAATATTCTTTTTATAAGCAAGTTGCTCCTATCATAATCGGTGATCATGTGTATTTCCTTCAGAGACCATGTCGTTTCTTAACAGTTTGTAGCCTTTTATATATTGATAAGTTTGCCTTGTTAAATATATATTTTGCCTGCTTTATACACGCATATATACGTATATATATATATATATATATATATATATATATATATATATACTTATTATTCGACTAATTTTTTTATTTCTACGAACATAGGTATTTCATCTTTTTCGGAATCAACAGTGCAGGGAATTATAAATAAAGCCGGTCAGGAGATTAGGACTCGGCAAAGAAACCATCTATGTCTCAATAAGCAAGGAACAAATAACGCCGCCAACAATACTAGCGATTAATTAAGTTGAAGTTTAAACATTTATGCTTAAATGTCGAGACCTTGTCCAGAATAATCTAATGATTATAACATCATGAGATGAGTTTGCGAGCTTAAGTGACCGACTCACCTTCCAACTTTAAAGTGCTCAACAATAAGAAGCGCGTTCTTAAAGGGGCGTACATAATTATTACTATAATTCTTTTAAAATACTTACATTTGGCATAGTGTGTTTCCACATGCAAGAGGAAATACGGGGCGTGGCGTCCTTGATAACGTAGAATCAAATAAGTTTCTAATTTTGGCAAAGAATGTGGTTTTTACGGATTGAGCATATGACTTCCTCGCGTTCTTTTTTTTTTTTTTTTACTGTCCAGCAGTCCTGAAAGCAACTTTAGTCTCAATACATTTATTACGTTGGAAGCAATGCAAATATTGATTTCTGTGCGCAATGGTAGCAGCACATTAAAGAGAGAACCACAGCTTGCTGTTAGGATTTGGCTGGAATTTCGAAATGGACATAAACCAGTCTATACATACAATTTACAATTTCGTCAGGCCTGATACTATAGAGGACACATTCTCTTCACACATGGAACGCAGAAGTAGAGCAGATATGAATATGCGGAAGCTATAACAGAAATAGAGTATCGATATACCGTACGATGGAGAGGTACGTGTGAGAATTTATTACGTTTCGTTTATATGTTAACTGATATAACCGAGTAGTTAGAAGATCACATTGTAGAAAGATAGGAGGATGAACATAGCTCAGGGCAAGTTGCGAGAAAATTGTCTCGGAGATTTGCATACTAAACGTCAGTTTCGAATACACAGGTCGATTCGTGAATAATCTGAGTAAGCAATGTAGAAATTGTGACAAGATCTCCCCTCATCATCTATCTTGTTTGAGTGGGTAAACCATTCTACATGGTGAGCATTGATTTATTCACAGACGTGAATGTTAGCCAACAGATGAGCAGATAAGCGGTGCTCAAATATGCTCTTAAAGATAGTAACTCCGCTGTTGTGGTGCCATTGAGGACAAATATAAACGTGCAACCCAGAAGCACATATAGCATATGAGGTTATTTAGGGACTTCTCTGGAGATGTCTCTACAACATAGAAAGAAACCACTAATATAAGCACATATTCCCTCCCCATGGTGATATGAGTGTCAGATTTTGATATGAAGTTAAAGTATCCTTTAATTTCTAACTCATCTAGGATATAATCGGCCCCATGCCAGTTTCGTTTTAGAATAATAGATCTCGTTCGTATCTCCTGTAATTAGGTTCTGGAAGATTCGAAGGTAGACATCTGATATTGGAGAAGGCGATGACAGTAAGAAATAAGGTGTATTTTTTCTGGAGACGTTTTGGGATTTGTAGAACAGGTCGACAGACGTCATTGGAACAGAGCGGAGAGGAAAATAAGGGAGAAAAAGAAAGGGAGTAATATTTTTGTATCCCATGATACGGATAAGCCGTAACAATCACCCACTAATATGACACCGAACAGACCTACCACAAGCTGCTGCATGGTCCAGAATTAATTCACCCGCAACTAAACCGCCCCAGTACTTTACACCTGCTGATCGGACGGCCTTCTTAGAGGTAATCAAATGTTCGTATCTCTGATGATCAGGCGGATTCTTTTGGTGCAACTCTGGGTTCAGGAAGTATCATGAAGATTTGTCGACATCTACTCACTAAGCTGAACGTCGGCGATTGGCGAAAAAAACTTACGTTTAATCGCACTTCACAACCCTGGATAGAAACAGGTCGTTCTTCTTTGACAAAAAAAGGGAATATGACATTTCATAACGACGTTTCTCTTGGTTGTTGTTCAATAGGTGTGGCACCTATTTATCAAGTTTTTTTTTGTGTTTTCAATCTCTCTCAAGTAGTTGAAATAAGTTAAGTGTAATTTAGAAGCAAGTTCTCAAACAGTTCTGCGTGGATTGATCTCGGATAAGGGTATTAATTGTCCATTGTCAACATACGATATCCGACAACTACGCTCAACATCTTCAAAACTCTTATCTCCGCCTCAAAATCTTTTCAACCATCATTGTGGCACGCGTTCAGTAGTGGTACCAAACGATTCGTTGATATACCGAACTGTTTCAGCAGTTTTTTCGGCCTAGCTTAAATGAGAAAATTGTGCGAATTTACTTTTTTTCCATGTTTTATAACGATACAGGTTTTTTTTTTCAAAATACATCATTTTAAATCAAATAAAATCCGCAAGAACCTTCTTAAAAAACTTCCAAGGATGAGATCTAGATAAAATATTTTCGCTTTTTTCTTTTTCCTTATAAGGGAAATGGTTTCCATAAGGTTTTATGGTTAAAGTGTTTTTTATTCAATGATTCTGAAGAAAGGCTATTCTTGTGAAAATTTTCAAACGGCATAATGTTTGAATTTGTCAGAATAGTCTTGAAACAATTGTAACTAACGATGAAATGAAATATTTGTTTCTATCAATATTTTCCATGATGTGTTGCTATTTGTTAAAACAATATATGAATGTTCAATTATGAATTATCATAATTTTGTAGTTTACAGTTTAAGTCATCTCTTTTTTGCTTAAACTTTATTGGTATATGAACAATTACTGAATTTTCACCTATATAAATCCAGGAAAATTCCAGATACTATAAATAAGACTATATATATATATATATTTATATATATATATATATATATATATATATAATGTATATATATATATAATGCATATATATATATATATCAGGTTAGAAAGAACGAGCATATGCTAATTTGTATTTTATTTTAAATAAACAGATACTTATTTATTAAAATTATCAGAAAATACGTTATGTGATATATATATATATATATGTATATATATATATATATATATATATATATATATCTGTACGTGATGTTGGCAAGCAAATCAAAAACCTTGATTCTAGTAAAGCAACTGGCACTGACGGTATTCCAATTTTATGCAAAAACTTCAAGCAGACGTAGCACCCATACTTACAAAACTGTTTAAACGTTGTATTAAGGAGAATTGCTTCCCATCACCCTGGAAAATCTAATCAGTATGCCCTGTATTTAAGAATTCAGGTGATCGCGCATCCCCCTCTCAGTACAGACCAATAAGTCTCCTGTGCGTCATGAGTAAGTTGCTTGAATCTGTGTTAAATAGAGAAATAATCAACCATCTCAGAAAAATAACCTTCTTAGTGAGACTCGATATGGTTTCCGTTCTGCTAGATCTACAGCAGATGTGCTTACAGTTATATCTATATAGGATTAGCGAATCTCTCGACGGAGGCAACCTTTCTAGGGCAATTGCTCTTGACATATCTAAGTTTTTTGATATGATATGGCATGAAGGTTTACTTAACCGAATCTCTAGCTATGGTATAGTTGGAAATGTCTTATCAATTATTAAATAATTTCTTTCTGGTAGGTTCATAAGAGAAGTAGTTGAGGGGCAAAAATCAGAAGCTCACATTATTAATTCTGGAGTCCCTCAGGGGTCCATCCTCGACCCAACTTTTTTCCTGATCTACATTAATGATCTTCCAAATCACACCCTTACATCATTTGTAGACATGTATGCTGATGACACTACTATCTATGGTAGCACATCTAAGAGAGTAAACGACCAAGTTCTCTCCGATTCTCTCTCCTCTGATCTTGAGCACGTGGTACAATAGGGAAAGGAGTAGCTGGTTACTTTTAATGCATCTAAAATCAAGCTTCTCTCTTTACATCATCAACGTTCTGATCCCCATCTGGCATCAGTTGAAGTACATGGCTCTCGTCTTGATGAAGCCTCAAGTTTTGACAAGCTTCGGGGCTTGACCTTTACTCCTAATCTTAAATGGAACAGCACATCAAATTTCTTACCATGGCCACTGGAAAAATGGTGGGATCCTTCTATCAATCCAGCCGATATCTCACTGCTGATGCAATTCTCTATCAATATAAGAGCCAGGTACGCCCAAGGATGGAATACTGTTGCCACATCTGGGCAGGAACTGCTAGAACGGACTTGTCCTGCCTTGATAGGTGAAATAAGGTGAAAAGCTATAGCAAGCGTCACATATGAGTATTTTAACCATAGTTCCTGATTTCAAAAGGCGAAAAACTAAAATATACATCTGCATTACTTTTAATGCTAGGTTTATTTATGGTGTCTTTTAGATTTAATAAAAACCCTTTAAAATTTGCTGATGAGGAGACCTTCTTTATTAAAAAAACTATATGTAATAATTATTGTCCGTAACTTGATGTCTACCACAATAAATAACACGGTTTTCCGAAACGATCGTACAGATAATTGATTTTGTTGTTGTTCCTTCTTGTGAAACTGATTTTTAATTTGATTATAATTTGTTTTTTAAATTTTAAATTATCAATCACATTACTTAATATATATATATATATATATATATATATATATATATATATATATATATATATATATATATATATATACAAATCTCCGAAAGAGTATATCATGGTACAAAACTGTACACCCCTGAAAACCTAGAATTATTGTGTGTTCGAAAAAGCAGGTTCCTTCAGCGATTAGGTGATATTAAATTACCTACTTAAAGACTAAAAATTAGTTTTTTATACATAAAAATACATATAGTCTTTTCAATTAAAAATGTCTAAGCCAATATATATATATATATATATATATATATATATATACATATTTATATATATATATATATATATATGTGTGTGTGCGTGTGTGTGTGTGTGTATGTATATAAGAGACTTTTAAGAAGTGTTTTTGAACAGTATGGTAGTAGACGATATTAGCAAATTTTCATACACTCCTCGTATAATTAAATAAAAGAGATAAATCGATAAATATACAGATACATATAGACATGGCGAGATACAGAGAACCTTATGATAAGTTTAAAAGATGCATATAAATACCATCAGAATTATATAAGTATATGTTGCTATCATCATTAATGTGTGATTATAACATTATTATGTATTTATCTAACATTTCCTTGACTCTTTTACAATATATGTCCATACTAGCGACATCATGCAGAGCATGTCTCTATTTCCGAAAAGGTTTTCCTCTAACGATAACCTCCTTTCGGTCTCACAGAAACTAACCTAGAATTGACCCACACCCGATATCCGGTCACAGCTTGATGTAACCCTACAGTTACAAGCAGTTAATTAGCTAACGTCCTCTGGGGCCATTATTCGATGTTGTATTTGATTGTATATCGTCATGGGCGTAGGGGTTCGATTAAAATGTCGCTTCAATTTGCCATGATACCTAACAGGAAAGTGAGGGATATGTCAGCGCCAGTAGGGGTGGATTATTAGATAATTATATTCTAATTGCATATGTTCAATTCGAACATGCGGATTGGCTTCTATTCGTTGATATTTACGGAATATCAAGCGCCTTTGTGTTATTTTATCATAAAACTGCATTTAATTTGTATACGATTTGTTTGCACATTTATCTGTTTCTTAGGTATATTTCATAAACGAAATATCTGTAAACGACAATGTTTATTCAACATATTATTGAAGTTTCACTAAATTAGAGGACATCTTGTAGTAGCGATCCCTATGGCTTCACATGCGTGAACATGTGGACTGCTGGAAACTAATATATTGTTGCAGATTACGTCACAAGGAACATAGGACGTAATAAATCGACGCGTTTTTCTGTAACGTTCACATTTATTTACGGGTACCTTCCCAAATAAAACCTAGTCGTACTATTTCTATCTGATGTTTGCCCTCTTGAACGCTATCGGCGGTCCGTTCACGGTCTTTTTTTTTTTTTAGTTTTTTTTTTCTTCCTACCGTGACGTAATATTGCATGCCGCTCAGCATTTGCATATGGCCGCCATACTCTGTTACTAATGCAAGATTCTACAAAATTAATATTTCTCAAGTTTTGCCATATTCAGTACAGTTCATGCGACAGTTTAAATAGTTGATCAGTGTCAATAATAAGGTAAGAGTTAAAATAATAAAGATAAAGGCAGAAAAATGTATTTCTACGATAAAAAAAAACGTGACAAGAGGTGTACATCTTGCTCAAGTGTATTCGGTTAAAGTTAGAGAAAATGTCAGTTGGTAATGCGCAGACTCTCCTTTAAACGATATTCTAGATTGGATAAAATAAAATATCGCTCAATTTAGAAAGCATTCTTCGTGACATAGAGAGAACTAAAACGGCCAACTACAGTATAAGCACCGATGATATATTTTCTTGTTTCTAACAAAGATGTCGATACATGTTCAAGGCAGTTTAATGATTTGCTTACTACAAACCATAGTTAAAATATAGATTAATCTTAATAAGTTCTAACACATCCTCAACGATTTAACAAGAGAATAATTAGGGGACAACTTCTCTGAAATACTCACACGTGGAAGTTTCCCTGCCGATACATAACCATGTCATATACAAAACCGATTATACAGGCAAACGAAAAGACATGGTAATCATTAAACGTGTTAATTTCTGTTACATCAAATAACTTACCGTTTGCTCTAATGTGATTAGAAGTAGTAAGAGTATCACATGTGGATCAAATGACATAAATTAACACTGTCTAATATGTGCGTGTAATATTTGGCGACGGTCACCCTTTCTCTTTCAAACATTACCCGTGTTCCTCAACTCTCATATTACTGTTTTAGATATTACTTCATTCTTTCTTTAAAAACTGTAGCATGTTTCACTTTTGTATACTTATCTGCAACTATACGTTGGTGGAAATGCGAGCTGCTTGATACTGCTTGATAAGAATAACGATAAAAATTCAGTATTACATTTGCTAAGTGGTATATATTGACATAAAAAATATCTAATATGTGAGACATCGCAGGTATAACTTGTTTTTCTTTATGATAATTTCAATGTACGTTATCTAAAAACGCTTAATGCTCCAGAAAGAATAGCTTTGTGTAATAGTACAGTTATATATTTAGTAAGTAAATTCACAAGTGTTCCCATATTGTAAAATGACAGATGCGTGTAATAATGGTATTTTCTTTTTTATGGAGTATTCATAAAGCTCGGCAGTCCCGGAAATAACATTATATATATATATATATATATATATATATATATATATATATATATATATATATATATATATATATATAGAGAGAGAGAGAGAGAGAGAGTGTGTTATAATGGAATAATTCCAGGAGGAAATCCGGGTATGAGAGCTCAAAGTGGTAAACAGAGCAATAACATAAAAATATAACACGGAAATTACATAAATTATTGAAATAAATTATTGCATCGACAATTGTGTAATTTCCGTGTTATATTTTATATATATATATATATATATATATATGTGTGTGTGTGTGTGTGTGTGTGTGTGTGTGTGTGTGTGTGTGTGTGTGTGTGTGTGTGTGTGTGTGTGTGTTTCGTTACAGATTTGTATTGGGAGCGACGCACAGAAGCTCCAGTGTGATAATTTTCGTCATTTGTCTTCTAAAATTGGTTTACTTCAAAGTATTGAATACTTTTTAACTGTATTTAATTTTTTTCAGAAAATTATACTTAAATTTAAATTTGTACAGAAATACACCAGTTACACCTAGCAAGCATTTCATTAGACGTTTTTCGGTGGCGAGTTCTTCTGTAAGTTCTTTATGAATGCGTAGCTTACATAGTATCTATAATATGATAATAACACACACATAAACACACAAACACACATATATACATATATATATTACTGTGTTATCTGCTTAGTTACACGTGTTTCGGTTACCAAATCGTATCAACGACGCATTAACTTTATCAGATGTTACAGAAATAGTTCTTAATAACCATTTCTGTAAAGTCTGATGCAGATACTCTGTCGTTGATACGATTCGGTAATTGAAACATGTGTAACTAAGCAGATAAAACGTTAACGTATATATATATATATATATATATATATATATATATATATATATTGTTTTGAAATCTCCGACAAAGTTTGCGATGCAAAACAACTGATGATCCCTTAAGTTAACAATAGGACTATTGTTAATTCGAGAGAGCAAGCTGATGGAGCGATTTCAGGTGATTAAATGACTTACTGACTAAATAGTTTTCATAAAAATGATAAAAATATAAAAAGTTTAATAGATTTTTATATAGTTTTGAGGGTTAAAAAAACTTCCAATATATATATATATATATATATATATATATATATATATATATATATATATATATATATATATATATTAGTAGAAATTAGTGTCGAAAAATCGAATTCGTCTTTAAATTTTATTAGGGAAAACATGTGTAATTGGGCTAATTCTAAAACTGAAATAGTGTAGCAGTATTACTTTTCATTTAATGGGGTATATATTAATATGCTGCCCACCAGAGCATAAAGCGACGCAAGGTCAAGAATGTGGGGTATCACGAACGCTCTTCTAAATGTGGGGCACTCTAGCTTAGCCAAATTTCCTGAGCACCCCATAGGAATTCTCGGTCATGGCGCCTCAGGACATCCACTGTGAAACCTGGTTAAAATGCTTGAGATAGTGGTCTCTTAAGTGATACCCAGACGGCGTACCTCAATCTGACAGGTACAGGGTAAGTTCCTAGTCCCGAACATGTAGGGCTGATTGTTAAGAACTGATTCTTGACTGGTACTTTATGCATTCGGTCCCTAAGCAACCGATGCAGCAAGGAAACTCGTCACCGCCATGTTTAATGGGGGCAGATATTTGATTGTTTTCCACAACAGCAATGTGTGACACAAGGTTGAAAAGTGGGAGACAAGAAAGTTCGACTAAAAGAAGGGACACTCTTGCCACGCCAAAAATTGCATTGACATTCCCGCCAGCAGTCCCCGGTCGGGGCTCCTCAGGCGACACGCAATAAACTTGCCCCACCCGAAAGCTTGTTTGCAAAGCCTGGGAGGGTGGCCATTGTGAGTGATACTTAGGCGGCTTACTTTAGTCTGACAGGTACTGGGCCGGTTTCCGGCCCCACACCTGTCGTGTTGAGTTCTTAGAACGGATTTCTACCCAGTCTCCAATAACTGAAGTAGCAAGGAGACTCATCCCCACCATAAATTTCTGAGATTCGATTCATAACCGCTTTTGATAGGAACTTACAGATCAAATAAATCCACTATTACAGCGTTTGAAAATATATATTTTAGAGTAAACGGCTTTGCTGGATCTAGAGACCAGTAGGGTGAACAGTTGGCTTTTTTGCTGCTTGTCGGGTTGGTCGAGTGTATGCACGTCAAGGGGGAACATGTGATACGAAATCATCAAAGAACCTTCCATTAACGTATTAGTAAAACAGGGATAGATATGCAGCATTGCAGGGATTCGACATAGGTTAAGGCTAGATTGCTAGCGCAGGACCTATCAAATTTAGGGCTAGTTTTCATACTGGTGTCTATCAGTGAGGTATTTGTCTGTTAATAATTTTTCCTATTCTTTATATAAAAGTCCTAGAAACATGACACAAAAGAGAAAAAAGAAAGTACGAGGTTAATAGTTTTACTCAAAATGTAGATTCGTTTTTTATTATTTTTATTTTTGTAATTTCACACTTCGTCATCGTAAAGCAAATATATATTTGCATAACGCTGTAAAAAAAAAAATATTTGTAAGCGGTCAACAAAATGATTTGACAAGTGATGCGTTGAACAAATAAATCCCTTCCTGATAACTCATAAAACACACGTGGAATCCAACTTATCCAACTTATCTCGTGTTGCTAATCAGTAATTTCAAATTGTCAGATTGGTTGACTTCGTCAGTAATGCATTAACGTGACTGACATGTCGAATGCTTACTGGTGTGAATACGAGTGAGCACACGTTACTATTCAGTACTAATAAGAAATGTGGCACATTCGTTTAATACATACTTGCACATATAAAACATGTTATAATTAATGTAAATACATTTAGAAGGACATAAAAAATGAAAACCCTAAATATAGCGTCACGTTTTTATTTTTTACATTTTGCTAATTGACATCACCCCATCTCGAAAACTAAAGCTATTTCGAAAATATATAATAATGTAATCGATTCCCGATATAAATCGTAGTTACCGTTAACTATAGAGTCAGCCTAGTACACTTACAAAGAGTAGAGTTCTAGTGTACTAGACTCCATGATGTGAAAATACGATAGACTTTCTCTACGTACCGTGTTGCATGGCAGTTCTCTGATCGATCAGTCGATGAGTCGTTTTCATGGTTGTCTCACGCCAAATTCGGTTGATGAGTCGTTATTGACGGCATTTTCCTTTAATGAGAAGGTAAGACTTCTTAATAATTTATAACGAAAACATTTTAAGATAATCCAAAATTAGTATTTTTATACTACGATATATGCATATATACTGAATACCAAATACTCTGTAAAGAAAGATAAAAAATAAAAAAAGATGTTTACTAATAGAAATTAAAAACACATGCTTAACATAATACTGATAAACATAGCCATAAATCCTCTTCACTCTTCCTTCTTTTTTCTCCTTGTCTCTACCCCTTTATGACACTTTCTACTCGCTATCTGAGTAAGATAAGGATGAATTTTTCAAAATGAGTTTTGCTCTCAAAGTAAAAACACTGACATTATAACGTAATGTTTCTAAAGCAATGCATGTGAAAACATGTATGCATATATGTAGCGAATAATGTTTGCATGAAAGGAGACGCAGTGTTTACTTAAAATATAAGCTGTAGTTAATTTCAGTCTAATATAAATACCAGTATTTATATACAGATATTTTAAGTCTAACCTTATAAAATAGTTCAATAGACACACGATACAGAATTGAGTTTATTATAAGAGAAAAGTAATTACAAATTACAAATGTAACTTGAAATTTGATTCAACTGGAAATCAACCTATGGACTACTACACGAACCGCAAAAAAAAAAAAAAATTCCATGACTTTCAGCTGCGTTGAAAATTTTCCAACCAGACTTATTGAACTCAACTGATTTTAAAGTTAGATTTTCTTTCTAAATAATTATTTTCGCCATTTGGATTAATTTTAAAAGAGTCTTCATGAAAGCTGCAATTTTCTGCCTGGTTTGTTTTTATTTTTTGTCTAGATCTCCTACATTCTTTCACTCGTTGTTTTTAAAGGCCATATACATCTTTGCAATTGATGACTATACTAAATTGTTATTTCATTTATTGCCATGATTAGCAAATCCTAGCATATAATTTGCGAGTTTATTTTTGTCATCTGATGAGCAGAATAGCAAGAATATCATTCTTTAAAACTCCGCTGAAGAAGGGTTTTGTAAATTGTTTTTGGTAATGATGCTTATCTAAATTGAATAATATATATATATATATATATATATATATATATATATATATATATATATATATATATATGGTGTTTTAAATAAGTTTACAGAAACTGCCGCTGACCTATAAAATTAAATATGTTTTGGTTAGATAACTTATGAAATGATTAACCGATGTGTATGATTTCATGTTCAAATAAACAGCTACAACAGAAATTGGAATACCCCCTAGTAAACTTAATTGCCACAGCTGTTGAATTTTAAAAATTATAATTTGAACATAGAAACATTTAGAAGAACGGCACGTAATAAAATTCTTTTTACACTTGGAAAATATCAGGGAAACCTATGAAATGTTTCAAACTGCTTTCATGACTCGAAAAAAACCTTTTCAGTGGCTTAAGAAGATCAAAGAAAGCGGTGAATCCGTGAGGAATGAGGAGATGTGCGGGATGAGTAAAGATGGTCAGAACATCAACGTTGATTGGCAAAATTTCATGGATAAGTAACGTTATATGTCTATAGAGACAATAATTGCACACTTTGATGTCAGTGTGAGAACTGAACATGGAACTATTCGCGAGTAACTGAAGATGCGAACAATTTGCTCGAAGTTTGTTCGAAGGATGCTACGAGTAGATGAGAATGCGTTCTCATAACAGTAAGGGGATAGTCGAACTAATCAATTCAAATTCACCAGTTTTCGATGCTCTTGTGACTTGCGATAAAAGCTGGATCTACGGCTATGACTCAGTGACCAAGAGATAGAGGGTGAACATACATGAGGTTGTCATTAGACAGATCGTAATCAAGGAATACACTGCAGAACGATAAATTTTTCGCCCTAAGGAAACAACATTACAGTATTATTTTAAAACATTTATTGAAACAATAAATTCAGGTAACTTGGTTATGTGTTAGAGCTGATATCTATTTAATGAGGTCATGTTGGTGATGTATTCGACTTATGACCAACCGGGTAAGGGAATGAGGAGATCTAGTGAGAGGAGAGTAGAAAGTTGCAGCA
Source organism: Euprymna scolopes (assembly GCF_053919585.1). Lineage (NCBI taxonomy): Eukaryota > Metazoa > Mollusca > Cephalopoda > Sepiida > Sepiolidae > Euprymna > Euprymna scolopes. Next base: position 175,071,901 of record NC_136483.1, read on the forward strand.
CTCCTGAAGTCATGCCTCGTTCTCTTTGTACTTCTGAGCCAGCGCAGACTCCTGGCAGCTTCCACCTGATTGCTCTTCCTCATATGCAGGTGTATTTTTACGTTGACTTTCGAGCCGACTTCGAAGATATGAGCTGGTATTATGTGGTCCTCACTGAAAGCTACTCTAAAAACCATAATCTTGGCCAGGAACTTTGTTTTCATCACACGAGACACGCTCCTGTTATTCTTAACAATCAAGTGATTCATTTTAATTGTGCTGGAAATCTTCCTGTTTTAATAACTTGGGTGGTTAGAGAGCATGAGTTGTACAGTGACACTTCTCCAATCTTTTTGGTTCAACATTCGGTTATTTTTTGACGTGATAATAAACTCCTATCGCTCTTAGGATTTGTAAACAACTGCCCAATTGGTAGATGATCTGCAAAAAAAAAAAAAAATAAATAAAAAATAAACAACTAAAACACGGTTTTCATCAAACGGAGATAGAATCGTGTCGTCTTTTCTAGAGCGACATTTTCTTTATTCCACTCTGTATTTCTTGGGCTCTCTGTCTATTCTACTTCTATATATTTTATCATTTGATGCTGCACTATGTTACCGTTCTAATGAAGTCCATGAAGAGGCATGTACTGTTCAAATCAGGTCAGTGGCATTTCCACTAGGACAATGCACTAGTCTACAACCCCATCCTTGTAACAGACTATTTTACCAAGATGGGCATCAAGAAAATCACTCATCCTCCCTGGAAATATTGATTATGAGAGAGTTGCAGTAATAAAAGTGACTGTGACAAGAGGACGTCCATGACGTCTTCTAGAAGTTAATAGGGCGGTACAAGTGCATTACAACCAGAGGAGATTACTAGATTTTCATGTGTGTACTATCAATAAAAGTTCCATACGGAAAACTTCTGGTAACTTATTGAAGGCACCTCGTATAGATGTTTGATTAACCAGAAGTGAATGTTGCTGCCTGTTCGTTTTAAAATTCATTTTTCATGGCTCTAACATTGTACTCTAGTAAGGATGCAAACTCCTCATGTTTGCAAGTGTTCATTACGCTTCGGTCTTTATTACGCAAGTGATAAATTTACAAAGTTAAATTGGCCAAAGTAATACTAATGTCGATGAATATCGTTTTAAAAAACGTTCGGAATACAATATATAGATACTAGCATTATAAACACAAGGGGAAATGCCCAAATATTTTAATAAAACCCACACGTAGATGCAGTGTTTCACTGTGATCAGAAGAGGATATAAATTGCTGTCCAAAATCTAGGTCTGATGACTAATGTGTTAAGTAGATGATAGGTCTTAGCAATTATAATAAATACAGGTTATACCACATAGAAGTAAAGAGTGTGATCCCCCTGACATCCAGTTCTAACGTTTATACTAGAGGACGCTTATTATACAATGTGACACAATGAAGTATGTAAATATCTCTACAGAGTTATCTACTATATGTCAGATATTAATTGCAACATTAAATCCTAGTAGTTTATACCAGATAGAAGGGGTTGGAAATAAGTCCTATACACTAAATTACAACTATGAAAGTTCATTGGTTAGTACCAGGAAAACAGAGTTATTAAACCTGACATAGAAGAGAAAAGAAAAATGCAAACTTAGTAGAAGGTAGTTTCCTCAACGTTGGTGTGTTAAGCAGGGCTAAGAGTAAAACCTATTTTATTACCAAGAAACGAAGCCGGTCTCCCTGATTTAAGTACTATAGAAAAAAAAACCCAGAAACATGGATGATAATTTTTAAATTGATCTGGTAAATACACCTCGTGTAACAAGTGCAAGTGAGATGCATACACTTCTATGTAAAAAATATATCTCGGTTGCAATGTATACGGTAACGGCTGAATGTCTGGTATTTGGTAGGATGCCCTATCCCAAATTAGCATGAAATAGAGAAAAAATGTAATAAATAAAATTATGTATATATATATATATATATATATATATGTGTGTGTGTATGTGTGTGTATGTGTGTGCATGTGTGTATGTAAATATATATTGACATAGTGTAAAGATTATTTTCTTTCAATGAAGATTTTATTAACAGACTACATTTCGAAATAAAATAAAAAATAGAAACATCTCTTACTTTGGATACGAATAAATAACGTATTCCCCTCAAAAGATGTCTCAGTAATATTACCAAAGATATTAATCATTCATTTCTACATCTCCTCTCTCTCTCTCTCTCGCTCTTTCCTCTCTCTCTTTCTCTCTCTACATATATATATATACATACACACACACGCGCGCGCACACACACACACACATATATATATATATATATATATATATATATATATATATATATATACGGGAGTATGTGTGTGTTTATGTATGAGTTAAGCCAATAGGGGTCCAGTGTTTTCACACACTCTTTCATGATTAATGAGATAGTTCCCCTTCATGTTGGGTAATTTTGAAACCATTGTGAAAATATGTCGTCCGTATGAAACATTGACGTTCGTTTCTTACAATCACAAAACGACTATTATTGCTGTCAGAGGGATTGAAGAAGGCGTGTGTACTATATATCATCCTGACACATAAAAAAGATGAAGGAGAACACTTAAAAATAGACATCAGAAATAAAGGCAAGAAGAAAATTCGTGAAAATAAATAAAATTAATTGTATTACTTCACCAGCTGGAAGAACAGATACGGGGTGTTTCAGGAACCCTGGAGCTTATTTTGCCTATAACAAAGATATCTTTTATTGTAACTAGTATCTTGGTCGTTATTTTGTTTATCTTAATTGTTATCGCTGAAGGATATCGACCATTTGTTGTGTACGTCAGAAACACGTTGACATACCGGTTCTTGTCAGCCCAGCGAACATAAGCAACGGTAAGCCTGGTCACAACCAGAAGAGTATGATTGTAGAAAAACAGACAGTATACATGCGAAGATCTCAATAGCTCAGTATAAGCACCGCAGAAGTTAACGTAATCATCTTACCTAACAGCGATTGATATTAGACTGATTACTAGTTGTTTTTTTTTTTAATTTTCATAATCAAAACCGCAGTCCGTATTAATTGGATTCTTCTGAGTACTGTTCTTAATCTGAAAGATATTTTCACAACGTTTCGGTCGATATAACCTCCGACCATCTTCAGGTGTATTTTGTCGAACTCGGGAATGTTAAATCAACAGAAACGTTGTGAGAATAACACTCACTATGAGAACAGTAGTTCGACGAATCCAAATAATACGAGTAACCAATCCTCATCTAAAAAATTTATAAACGTAAAAACGCAGTTGTTCAATAAACTAAATATAGAAAATGTGGGATGGAATTATGAGTTGAAGGAATTCTTATAGCATTTTACGACAACAAAGTGGAGTGCGTCGGTTTCTATTGATTTCTTTATCCATAATTAAGTTAACTTTATTTATAAATTAACATTCCACCAGTAAATTTAGTCCTTATGGTCATCATCATCAGATCGTATGAATCCGGAGATTCTATTGTAGACATTGGTTTACCCAATAATTTTCTAGTGTGAATATTTTTTTAAAAGACACCAGATACTTACAAGAGGAAGCACATAAAGAGCGTAAATATCATTAAGTCTGGGACCGCGTGAAGATTGCCAAGTGAAAGTTATTTGGGGAACGAAATGGATTCGAACATGTAAGAGCCAGGTCGTCAATTCGTGTGGTTAAACACTTAACAACCGTCATCCACTATTAATCAGTAAGTCTTTTTAACAACGTGTATATTTATTTCATTATTTAATGTTTCCAAATGCACAGTCAAATACTATTTCATATTTTAAAATCAAATCGTTTTTATTTTTTGCTTTTATGAACTAAAATCAAAACTAATTTTAAATCAAAATATTGCTTTCACAAGACAGTTAGCCTTGTTAACATATTTTTTTTTTGTTATTTTAGGACTTTGAACAACACGGTTTTGCTTCTGGTGTCGATTCTAGTTGATAGCACCAAATATTTTTTTTTTTACTTTTGAAATCATAACTTTTTAATTATATATAAAAAATCTGGACGGATTAAAATATTATATTATACAATTTAACGGCCGCGCTAGTTTAGAGACGAAACGGGCACGCGCGTTTTTGTATGTCCAGCAAAGGCTTTTTTTCGTGGAGTTACTATTTCTTAGAACTTTTTATATACTCCCTAGATTATAATAGCTATGATTTGTGAACGGGCGTCGTTTGGTGATTTATTTTGATCGACTTTTATAAAATTCCCGCTATTCCGCCCTCTCACGGGTTGGTTGGAGTTTTCGTATAAAAGCGAAACTGAATCAAAATAAATACAATGAGCTTTGATCACTGTGGGGAATACACTTCATATCAGACAATTGTCATTCATTAAGACATCGCTAAAGCCCTCCACCACCGTCTTTTAGGAAGCTGGAATCTGTAAAATTAACTCACTTACTGCCAGACTTAAGTGAGCGATTTCATTTCTTCACATTCACTTAACTTTCACTTTCTGCATGTCAACAATTGGATCGCTACATTATAACGCTTTAATCGTTCTCCTTCGTGGCCGAGCGGTAAAATGTCACGTTAACTTTCACTCTCTTTTCCGCCTTCGGGTTCGAGCCTACCTATCTGCTACTATTGTCTTTTTTTTCAACACACACCTCCAAATATCGGGCATCGCCGGGTACCCCCGCTAGTATTAACCCACATCATATGTTTAAATTCCCCGAAAATAAAAACGCGTGAAGTAAATTAGTTACAAATGAAAGTATGCTATTTCTGTTTCTGGCATTTAAAATGGAATTGATTATTCGTATTATTTAGAATCAACACACACACACACACACACACACACATATATATATATATATATATATACATATGACATTCATAATACGTAATCATAAATATTAGTATATCGTGATAAATATTAAGAATGCACCGACAAAAAAACTAACAAAAATAACGGTTAAGAAATGTATACCTGAATTACAGGTGACTTAGTAGATACATGGCCTAGTAAATATAAAATTGTAAGTTACACTTTTCTTGAATGAGGAATCCAAACTTCATTCCGAGTGTCACTCAAAACACAATTTTGAATTATTTACAGCTTCTAATCCATCATGGCTGATCGAACGAGAACATGCTAGCGCCCATGGATTGAATACAGTGTTCCGTTAGAAATTCCATAGAGATTTATGCGTTCGATTATTGAGTAGTACAGAACGATTTCTGTGTTCGATGAAATATACCTGAAGATTTATACAATTACAGATATAAAACTAAAAAAAATCATAAAAATGCTGGTCTATTATTTTATCGTCATCTATGTTTTATAATAAAAAAAAATTCCTTGTAAAATTGTTTACGAAAAAAGGTTATTCAAACTAAAATTACTCATACTTTAATGAATTAACTTCAATTTGTTAGTTTTAATAGTTTCCAGTATTACCGTGATTGTAATTATATAGATAAAAATAAACACTTCGCTTTAATTAAGATCGCATATAAAGGCTTGATAAAAATTAGCTGATTTTATTTTCAACATAAAGATATGTTAGGATCCGAAAACCTAGTTACACATTTTCTTTTGTTTGCATCTGCATTTGAAATCAACGGCACTGCTAAAAATATACAATTACCGTTTTAAGTTTCTTGCTATGAAGGCTAGAATGACTGTTAGACATGTTGATGGATTAAAACTTGCATTTAACATTTGTAGATGCATCAATACTACACTGTACGATTTATTGTTATGCAGTTTACTATAGAAATTTCCAAAAGTGGGGTAATTTATAAATAGATAGGGAAGGTAACCTTCGATTTTGCTGATTAAACATAAACATATACTTTTCGAAAAATACATTTCGTCAATTTAATTCAAAAGAAGTTGGAGAAATGTTTAGACTTAGCGTAAGAATTTCTATATAAATAATGCCTGAAACATGTTTTTAAAAAAACACAAGTTCTTGAAATTGATTTGTGTAGAAAAATGAATACATTCCCGTTGGTTTCAATGTTAATATATAATGTTAGTGCAAAAATAATATCGTTTTCTCACATTATTTTTATATATGAATTCTTAATTAATTGATTGAGATATAATATATATATATATATATATATGGCAAAAATGATAACAGTAAAACTTGAAGAGAGTGCTCTATACTATTGCAGAGCAAATATGCGTTTTATTTTTTATTACCGTTTTATCTGTTAAGTTACATATGTTTCGGTTGCCGGACCATATTTACAATCCAGCAGCCTTGTCAGATATTACAGAAGCCTTCAGTTTCTGTAAGATCTGACGAGGCGTCTGCATCGTAAATATGGTCCGGCAACCCAAACATATGTAACTGAATAGATAAAACGGTAATAAAAAATAAAATGTATATATATATATATATATATATATATATATATATATATATATATATACATATATATGCATACCTATACATATATGTATATATATATATAACTTTGTAGCGTATTCTTCACTCTATCGAATCGTGTTATTTGTTATCATTTCCAATATTTTCATTCATATTTTTGCAGTCTTTTCGACAGGTTGAACAAATTCAAATCTGCACGATTTTCGTTTTTCCTGTTCAATCTAGGCGGAAAAGCTGCCGATGTAGCTCGTAATGTCAATGATTAATTTGGTCCAAGAACCACTAATGCACGTTTGGTACAACGGCGGTTCAAGAAATTTCGCCAGGGTGACGAGAGCCTCAAAGATGAAGACAGTCGCGATCAGCCGACTGCCGTTGTATAACGAGCATTTGAAAGACGTAATTGAAGCCGATAATCGCAAAACTACACGAGAAGTTGCTATTCAACTCAAGGTTTACCACGCAACATTTGTTTGCCATTTAAAGCAAATAAAGAAGTTAAAAAGTTTGCTAAATGGGTACGGCATGAATTGAAAGATAATCAAAAAAAATCGTCACAACGTTCTGCGCAACAAAAACGACCAATTTCTCGAGCGGATTGTGGAGTGTGGTGAGAAGTGAACTTTCCGTATAAGCGACGTTCGGTACAGTGATTGGATGCTGGAGAAGCTCCACAACACTTTCCGAAGCTGGAATTGCACCAAAAAAGCTATGGTGACTGTTTGGTGGTTTGTGTCCGGTCTCATCTATCACAGCTTCTTGGATCCGGGCGAAACGGTTACGGCAGAGAAGTACTGCCGACAAATTGACGAAATGCACCAGAAGCTTCAACGTATGCGCCCGAGATGGGTAAATATGAATGGCCATGACAACGCTCGCCCGCATGTTGCTCACCTGACGCAGCAGAAGCTGAACGAATTGGGCCACGAGATTCTGCCATCATTCGCCATATTCACCGGACGTCTTGCTCACCGATTATCACTTTTTCTGGCATTAAGACAACTTTTAGCCCGAAAAATGCTGAAAAAGCCGAGATGATGCTGAATCAGACTTCAACGACAATCAGACAAATATATGCATATATAAATATAATATACATATATAAATATAATATATATATATAATATACATATATATATATATATATATATATATATATATATATATATATTCTCATTGGAAAAATTGTGTCGATTTTAATGCTTTTTATTTCAATTAAAAACGTTTATTATGAAATAAGTCATTATCTTTTGAATTTGAACGTCCAAAACGACATTATTCTTGCACCAAACTAATACGTGTTTCTAAAGCGGCAAGTTGGAATTGACTTAATTATGAAATATCTTTTAAAATTTAAATATTAACTCACACGCCTATGTTTGCTCTTTTCTAAGGTTAGAGCTGGATTGAGCATTGAAAAATCTTATCTGGATGAAAGTTTTTAATACAATGAGTGAAATCGCGAATAAATGAGACGAAAATTGTCGGCGGACCGCAACACAAAACGACTGTTTCTATGAAAACAAACATTGTATAGCAAGAAAAAGATTGCATCCAGGGACAATCAAGAGGCAATCGTTCGATCGATATATTTAATCTTAAAATGCACAAAAAATGAAGATGCTCAGCTATTGTTTATCCTCTTTCAGCGTAACTTATATATCGATTACGAAAATATTAGAATAGAGTTTTAAATCAAAATCCAATTTATTTTTTTTTTTCTGCAAAGATTAAATTCAGTTGTGTTTTTTTTTAATCTAACTAAACTTTTCTTGGCAATAACTGCTAAGTGAATAACACACATATGTATGTGCATAAACTACACATTTATATATTTAGTCATATAACTTTTTATTCCAGCTTCTTAAAAACGGTATATATACTCTTCTAATTATATACAACTGCAAAATTCGTTATCCTAAATTAATATATATATATACATATATATATATATATATATATATATATATATATATATATATATATACATATTAAATATATTTAATACATTTTCCCATCTAAGTATTTGAATGTTCTTCATTATAGAGTTTTACATGTCTTTATATTTTTTTAATAGATTTGTATATAGTAAAAATTAAAAGTTTGATTTTTATACATTTTATACATTTTATTTTATGAGAACAACTTTCGTTCCGACTAAAAGTTCATATTCAAGATAAGTGTTATTTTTATGAAAAATACCAGAACCGTATAATTATTTCAGAAGGGCCAAACTCTTATTTCTGTATGGTAACCATAATGAGCGGATATTAAATGTACATTATATTAAATTAAACACGAACAGAAAAATTACCTTTATGTACCGAAATACGTTTTCTCTATATTATTTAGGTTTTAATAAAATGTACATTAAGATTTTAGGTGCTGAATTCAAACCTACAAATATGTCTGATTATCCTCGTTGTCATTGACTGGAAAGGGCGCACTTGGTGATTAGAAATAAGATAACTAATTCTGAAATCGCGAAAGATAAAAATAATGAGTCGGCAGTCAGAGAGCTACACGGCACCTTAACTTGGAGGGAAAGAGCGAATGCAGAAAAGCACATAACTTTCACTAATCACATACTTATTGTCTTAGACGAACTCTCTACATTTACAAATAAAAATGATATCGATTTAGTGCGTTTTAATATAAATACACTTGTGCATCAAATGCTGCTGCCCCCGCCCAGTCCTGAAAGACAAAGGATATCCCCTCTAGGAGCAGCTGCCTATGCAATTTTGAGGCAAGTGTTGCTCAATCCCTAACAACACCTCTCCTAAATATGCGCTATTTGAGTCCAGTGGCAAGGAGATGTCCAGGACGGCTGGAAACAATGCCGAGACAAACGGAGATCGCATACATCATCTGAAAGTCTCAAATGGTCACCCATTAAGTACTGTGCAGCATATATTTCGTATAAATAAAAATTTTGTAAAATTTAATATATATTTACAATATTATATATTGTAATACATGCGACACGATTTGTTACAAAAAATTCTATACGGCGACTGTAATGTGCACGAGATCTTTTGTATAATATACACCTGTCATGTTGTTGTAATCAATATAAATAACAAAATAGAAACGATGTTTCCTAAAAGCATACTAAAACCAGTATTATAGGAATACAAACACTGATACCATGTATAAAATTGATATAATCACGCTGCTTGCAATACATGTTATAGTTTTTTACGCATATTATCAGTCGCTTGTGTTCATTATCATATTCCCTAAATAGTTAAGAGGAGATTTGCTCTCCACATAAATTCATATGTACAAATAGAAGCATGGTATTTTCTTAATCATTCTCGTCCTTTTTAACCGGGAATTTTGATACATTTGTAAAATTTTCCCCAACTACCCCGTCCCTGTTAAATTTATTATTTCGTACAGTTAACATTCACTCGTTATGGTAACTCTATGGAAATAAGAGTATCTCATTTCAGAAATCATTATTAAGTTACGGTCAATCTAACTAAATGCTGATATACATTCCCCTGCTTTCGGGAGTATAAGATTGAGAAAGCTTCGAAAGGTTACTAAGAGGTATCTCGAACTAAACATGGCGTCATACAAAACTAAAATAATATCGACGTTCGTACATTTACTTTTTTCTCAATAAAGTAATAAAATATTTAAATTGATATTCACTTTCTAAAAGTCATCACTTTTTTGTATATTGGCATTGTCGCTGTCTGCGTCATGGAAGTCGTTGTTTACGAATTTTACGCAAACATATTAAATATATATCTAAATGTGCCGAATATCTGAGACAATATAAAAAGGTGCTGAAATGTAACGTTCCTGTTTAAAAATACACGTTCAGAATAGGTTTCCTAATAAAGCTAATAGGTAACAGATTTTTGTAACCATTATTTATTTACTTTTATCTTACATATTAATAAACAAATAATATTGAATAAAATTTAATTTAAATCTGGACATTATATCTAAATAATAGCCCGACCAATATCAAGCATAAATGCAGAAATATAATATATACAGGAATTCAACACATCAGTATTGCGTAGAACGAAGTGTGCATCTGAATTTACTCAGGTTTGAAACAAAAACATTTACATGACAGTTGACTCCAGTGACAGACATTTGTTAAAGCTACTAATGCTCACCAGATACTAAGGGTAAACGCTAATACCCCTTTCACAATGCAGTAAATGCTTCAAAACAACAATGCACGCCAGTGTCTTTCTGTGTCTGTACCTGCTATGACATTAAGCACCTTAAAAGCTTTAGTGAAAAGTCTTCGTTTTGTTTGCAACAAACATATATAGTCTACATACACACATGCACTTATATATATATATATATATATATGCTGTAAGTTTCGTATGTTTTAAAAAATATATGTGGCAATAAGATTACCCAGACATATTCACGTTTTATTCTCGTAAGGATCTTTGAAAGTAATAGATATATAGTCACATACTCTAGTGAGTATTACTTTTCTAGTCTACCAACCTGATTCTTTGTTATTCACACAACTATTTATCGTGCCCAATAATCCCACGTTTATTAGGCAGAGGTTAACTTGAACTCTCGTATACCTCTTCCTCTGTAAAGTTTTAACGGGATTATAGCTATCTTTCGTTTGTGTTAAAAATTGACCTAGTATGGGCAGATATATCCGTTTACATCTACGTTTATAATAGATGATTAATTATTTTATCAATTTATTATTATAATTATAATTGCAATTATATTTATTGATATAATAGTTGTTAATATTATTCATTTATTTTAATTTTCTCATCCTAACATTATTTTATGTTTGCATATGATTGCTATTTCAGTTGTGCACTTAAACAAATTATATTTTATTTATTTATTGATTTATATTTGTAATTTAAAGTTCCAATATTCTCATTCAGGCATAGTCCACAGCGATCGTCTAAGTTTTACATGTTCTGGCTTGCCGTACTATTTTCTACTCGAATTATAGGGATACACGTTATCCTAGGATGAGAAAATCGATTGGGAAAACTTGATATATAAGGGAATTGAACTTGTGGGGATTGTTCTTTTTTGTAAATAAAATAGCAGCTACGGAGTAAAATTTGAACCATTGGAATTTACCATTCGTGAATCGGCAAAATGTGTTATTTTTACATATACAAGTATCCATTTATACACGGAACAATAAATGTACGTACGTAAAGTTTGGATTATTCCATGCTTATATATACTTATTAAAACGATTATTCAAATACATATGTACATTCGCATTTAATTTTTAATTCTTTTTTTCCTTTATTTTGTGATCTTATTCATTTTGTTTAATCATATGAAGAGAGAGGATATATATACATATATACACACACACATATATATATATACATATATATATATATATATATATATATATATATATATATATATATATAGCCCCTATTATAGGAAATATAATAATCAGAGAGCAAAATATGAACACAGATCCTGGGTAATCAGTCTATATGTCCTTAACGGTCTATCGTCATATAATTTAAACAAACAAAAAAATTAAATGCGCATGTACATATTTATTTGAATAATCATTTTAATAAGTGTATATAAGCATAGAATAATCCAACCTTTCCGTCCGCACACTTATAGTTTCGGCCCAGAATGGGAAGGAGTTAGGAGTTTTTTTCTTTTTTCACTCGCATGTGGTCTGTAATCGTTTTTCTTACGAAATCCTGATGATGTCCCCTGAAATACGGACGAAACGTTGATTACTGTTTTATTAATTCCCGGTTTTCCTTCTCCAAAAAGAAAGAAAGGAAAAAAAATAATTATATATATATATATATATATATATATATATATATATATATATATATATATATATAGAGAGAGAGAGAGAGAGAGGGAGAGAGATATGTGTGTGTGTGTATAAAAAATAATTTATTCACCAGCTGGAATAACTGACTTGCGGGGTTTAGGGGCCCCTTGAGGTGTTCCGTATTAACAGGGCTATCTTTTATTGGGACTATCCCTTTTTCAGGGCGTGCCTCTGGGATTTTGTGTATTGCTGCTGTAGATTTGTTTTGAAATTCGTTTTATGATGAATTTCTTTTACAATTTCTGACGTATGTTTTTCATTTCCCATTTAAGGAAGTATGGGTTCGAGAATTACTTTTTACTTCGGAAACACGTTTCACTTTCATATTAATGGCATTTAGAAACCACCCATGTTTACACGGTATACTTGGCATCGTTTTTAATATGAAAATTATGTATATATTATGTCTCTCTGACTATTTGTCTATTGGCTCTTTGATACTCTGTTCTCTGAATGATAAATTAAAGATATATACTACTTATGTATTACTAGAATCAAGGGATTACTAACGACACCAACAAAACATATTGCCACTAATATGATTTATATTATGCTATTATACATGCACAAACAAAACACGTAATTGTAACTTTTCAACTGATCATGTTTACCTTTTGCATTCGATCTTGATTCTTAGAAACTAAGATAATGATACAATGATGTTCTGTGACAATGTCTATTTTTACAACTAGTATTTCAACCTGGCGCTGCCCAGGTGTTTGGATGTGTATGTTGAGGAAAAAAAAGAAAAAAAAAAGCAGCCAATTTTTTTAAAAACTTAGCTCCTATTATGGCCTCATAAAATTCATTGGTTTGGTGTCAAATCAAGTTATTAAGTTAGATCCATGTCCAAGTAACCTATATATAACATTTCAAGTGCTTAGACCCAAAATTGGAAAAGGAGTTTGGTAGAGTTCTCAAAGGTCAAATCGTTGACCTTTGACCCATTAACAGACAAAAATCTGGCCGAAAACGGATTAAAAAGATGTTTCCAAATCTCAGTACCCTGTATATTAAATTTCGAGTCCGTAGAATGAAAATTTACAGAGTTATTGCGTAGGGAATTGTACACAGACATACACTTTAACTTGTATAGATATATAGATTAAGACACAACTAATAAATGCAAAGAATTATTAGTTTATAAAAGTTAAGAGACAGAATGAGTATCAGCTAGAATATGAAGAATATTATAAAGAAATATCATCGCGTGCCGATTCGAAATGTGTGAAATTGTTTATATTAAATTCGAAAGCAACCAAGTTATAATTAGTAGGGAATAAGTTTTGTGGTATGTTGTTGCTGAAACAGAACATGCTCTATATATGAGATTCTGAGCCAACCACATATGGCGGTAAAAGTTTACTTTAATCACGCTAGCAATATAGTTAATTTATGGATTTTATTATGTAAACAATTTCGGGCAATTCTCGATAGCCTTGTTGACTTCATTTGTTTGATCGATGCTTCAACTCAAACCAAAGTAAAATAGCTTCAGGTAGCGGATTTGGGATTGATAATAATATCTTGACACTTACATTGTCATTATTTTGCATAAAAAAACATGTATTTAGAGAGAGTGGTCGTGAAAAAGTTGTTTAGGCTACGACCGGGAGTTGTATCTGACCTTGAGGTAACTTCCCATGGATTATCCAACTGGGGAACCCTCGATGGAAATTTACCTTGATAAGCGATTATGTACGCTTGGCAAGAGACCAACCAGAAGAGAAACGGATATAACGCAGCGACCCCCAATATTGGACTTAGGAGATCGAGTGCCTCACCGCATCACCTCATTATATAAACTTCTGCACGATCGATTTTGGACAGTTTTTAGACAAGATCACAGATTTTCAAGATCACCGATTGGGAAAGCGGAGTTGTTTTATTCTGACATCCGAATCGTGTCTGAACCTAAATGGAATTTAGTTCTTGTTAATCCCACTTCCATCTCACATCACTCCCATTGTGACGAGTCAGCTGACTGCTAAGCAGAAAAGAAAGAAAGAATAGATGAACTCACTTATTTGTGTCTGTTGCTATCCCACAACTATCGAGATTGATGATATACGAAAATTGTATTCGGAATTATGGGTGTCCGTCCCCCATGGGAAAAGCGCTATCGGTCGCAGATTTGCCAAAAACTTTGCAGCTAATTCTACCCTATGCGACGAAGGCCATCAACTCCCCATATTTCCTCCTATAACACAGAACACGTTAGGTAACATACAAATATCTGTGCATGAGGTCGCCAAGCTAATAAAGAACCTTGATTCCAGTAAAGCAACTGACTCTGACGGCATCCCAATTATAGTGTTAAAAAAGCTTCAACCATAACTTGCTCCCATACTTACGAAACTGTTTAAGCGTTGCATAAAGGAGAAGTGCTTTCCAACACCTTGGAAAACCTCATCAGTATGCCCTGTATTTAGGACCTCAGGTGATAAGTCATCTCCCTCTCAGAACAGACCAATAAGTCTCCTGTGTGTCATGAGTAAGTTGCTGGAATCTATATTAAATAGAGAAATATTCAACCACCTCAGCAGAAATAATCTTCTTAGTGACACGCTAACGGTTATATCTCATAGGATTAGTGAATATCTTGACAAAGGCTTAATTTCTAGGACAATTGCTCTTCACATATCAAAGGCCTCCGACAAGGTATAGCATAACGGCCTACTTCACAAGATTTCCAGCTACGGTATAACTGGAAATGTTCTCTCTATCATTAAATCATTTCTCTCTGATAGGCTCATAAGAGTAGTAGTTGATGGACAAAAATCAGGGGTCTGCAGTATTAATGCTGGAGTCCCTCAAGGGTCCATCCTGGGACGAACTCTTTTCCTGATCTACATCAATGATCTCCCTAAACACATACTTAAATCATTCGTTGACATCTATGCTGATTACATGACTATTTACGGCAACACATAAAAAACTGTAAATGACAAATCTCTCTCTGATACTCTCTCCTCTGATCTCGAGCGTGTGGTTCAGTGGGGAAAGACGTGGCTGGTTACCTTTAATGCATCTAAAACAAAACTCTTATCTTTACATCATCAACGCCCTGATCCCCATCTGGCATCAATTGAAATATATGGTTCAGGTCTAGGAGAAGCCCCATGTTTTGACAAGCTTCTGGGCTTGACCTTCACTCCTGATCTGGAATGGAACACGTACATCAAGTCTGTTGCCAAGGTCGCTGGAAAGATGGTGGGATCCTTCTTCCGCTCCAGAAGATATCTCACTACTGATGCAACTCTCTATCTATATAAAAGCCAAGTATGTCGAATGATGGAATACTGTTGCCATATCTGGGCAGGAGCTGCTAAAAACAGCCTATCCTGCCTCGACAAAGTACAAAATAGACTTCATGGCTTAGTGGGGGATGCCCTTTTCTCTTCCCTGCAACCTCTCTCCCACAGAAGAGACGTTGCAAGCCTATATCTTTGTTTTATCCTTATTTCAATGGTAGGTGCTCGTCTGAACTCCAATCTCTGGTCCCTCCTCGCCAAAAAACACTCGTCTAGCTGGACCCACTGTCAAAAACTTCCCCCACTCTTTTTCTATGCCTAAATCAAAACGTAAATTCCATTAACAAAGCTTCTTTCTTAGAACTGCACGCCTGTGGAACTCTGTTCCGTCTGCCTGCTTTCCACCTGACTACAACCTGGATGTCTTCAAGTCCACCGTAAACAAATTCAAGATTAACAGCCTCCTTAAGTAGACACTTTATTAAATCTCCACACTAACGTACTGTACTTACAATAACCCTTATCCCTGAGTAGCTTCCGGGCATTGATAAGTGATGATCATCTTGTAAAGACATAAATAAAAATAAAGATGATACATGTGTTGAACTGCGGACTCTGAGGTGATTTACCTTCAACTACCTATATATTTATCTTTGTATAGCGGCATTTTATTAGAACTTTGTAGTCATATAAGTTCCGTTGATATAATTTTTATATAAAAGGAAACAACTACTGACGTTTTATTTATTGCTTCTGCCAGGTTTTTAATATTGTTACCGAATTGGATGGTCAATATTAGTTATTTTTCATTAGACATCTATTGGGATACTAGTATTCATCTCAGCATCGTGGCGCGTTGCGGCACTTCCTGGATTGGCGGAGTTTTCTTAATGAAACAGAATAACCAGAATCTCTCATCAAACCCTGTCTTCGTTTAGATGATCAGTGCCAAGCTTTTGTGTTGTGAGATTTTTTTTTGAGTGACCAGAATAACTTCTGAACTTAGAGGTGGGGCATTCTGTGACCAGAAAGGCCTAAACGCACTCATATACCGGCTATCTGCTTACAGTGGGGCGCGTGGAGTTTTATCTGTTACTGTCGCGTTCTTAGATATATTGCCTGGCAGTAGTCATACATGGTTCAGTCGAACATATGGAAATAACGATAGAGTCATAAAACACTAGTAACGTCAATTCAGCGAGGTAGATTCGAAGAGTGCTCTGTGAGAGATGTATTTAGATGTAACAATGCTGTGTTATCTTAAGCCGTATCTGGCGTTTACGTAAACAATTGCAACTACAGGTAAAAATTGTTGGTGTTAGAATTGACAAAAGTAACAAGTCAGGTGTTTTCACATTAAAGAATATGTTTTATGTTCGTATAGAGCGAACCAGCACCATCTTAATCACTTTTCATCAAACTGCTACAAGAAATGGTTATGCCAACAATTAATCTCAGAACTGATTTGTAAAGTCATTAATGAAGAACAGAAAAGTGTTGGCCTCAGAATTGATCCCTGTGGCACGCAGGCGTTGAACTAATATAGATTCGACGTCTAACGGATTTTATCAACGTATTGGCGGGAATCGATTCGATTGTTGAGAAGACGTTTTAATATATTACATAGCAAGTATGGTTGAGAAGCAACATTTCGCCAAAGCCGATTAAACTCATATGATATACCCAAGGATGTTTATCTAAAAAGAAATCCCTTATCAAGATAATTGCTGATCTTATACAATATTAAGAATAACACATTTATTTTTGATCTGACAAAAAGAAAAACGTATTGTTGGTTTTTATTTATTTGGTGAAATTGATTGGTTTATTACAGATTCAATTAGGCATATGCTACTGATAAGTTTTCTGTGCGATATAGAGTTGGCTTGTCAGTGATCACCACTTTTTTGTAAAAAAAAATTATAACTATTATTGTTGTAGCCTTGCGAACTGATAATGCTCAAGACAAATGCAAGCATAGTGTTAATAAACAGTACATTAGTAGAGATATGTTACAGAAGTATACGTTATTATTTTGCGGACGATAACTGCCACGGATCGCGACTCTCACTAAGTGCATTATTTCAGATATACATAGGTTTGCTTACAATTAACAAAGCAGAAGTAAGATTCTAGATATATTTGGGTATAGTAAAATTGTTTTCGAAAATATTACATACCATCGTGATAATCGGAGAGGACCATCAGTTAATTGTAATAAACAGGCAGTCCGTCAGAAAACAAGCAATTATCAATATTGTTGAAAAATATATCGGACAAGACTATGATGTGATGAGTAAAGGTAAAGGGAAACCGCTAATAATAATAATGATGATGATGATGATGATGATGATGGTGATGATGATGATGATGATGATGATGATGATGATGATGATGATATTTAAAGATATCTGTAAAACTTTGCCCAGGACGCTCCATATTAAAATAGCATGATTTAGTATACATGAAGCGCGGTTACTCAAAGTGTAGTAGTCACAATACCATTTCATGCTGACAGTAATATTAAAAATGAACAAGCTCTAGAAGTCTAACGATTTGTACACACATAGAAGCGGTTAACGAACTTGTTGTAATGAAGAAAATGATAAAACATCATAGGCATTCTTATCCAGAAGATCGTTTTTCCAGTAAGAATATATTATTTTACTAAATGCTGAATGTAGTATGCTTGAATCATTGTCTAGAATATATATGAAAGTACCATACAAATCATACATTACATTTACTATCTCCGGCCTGGTTATTCTTACTTCGCTTATTTGACATTAGTTCCGATATTCTAAGCGCAATGTTCCTGGCTAGAAGAAAATAATTTCATGTTTTCTGCGTCAGAGTCTATCCATCTAATATTTATTGTGCTTACTTATTAACCTATTTTAGCTCACTACATCAAGTGCCTTCATGCCTTGCCTGGAGCGATTATATTTAAAAAGAAAGCAATATGATACAGACCTGTTATAGATATTATAAGTCTTTATCGTCTTCAGTTTGTGTCGACCCGTAACACATTTTGATTGTATTGCATGTTATAAATCGACTGTATCTATTTTTATTATCTTATCATTTTCGCCTATGTATAAACATGTCTCGACTTTATGCTTTCCTTTTTAATTTTAATACAAATAAGTGCGAAAAATGTTTGGCTACTGTCGGACGGGCGTTCTACTCGTATGCTTTACCTTTTGGAATTGCAAATCTTCTCAGTCCCTCCCACTTTGCAAGTTAATTTCTATGCTGCAGGGCAACACTTTCTTCTATGGCACAATGAATTCTCTGGAGCAGATGACTTCTCCAAATCACTCATGGCATTGTGTCATACATTTTGGCATAGGAGAAAGATAATGTAAACATTTCCATCATATTGTTGTAGTCTACATTGCACTGTAGAGAACCTACTTCGGACCTTAGTAAATAATTCATTTATTTATTGAATTAAATTTTAAAATGCAAATGCCAATTGTCATGTTCTTAAATAGTAACATTTATTTTAACACGACCCTATTAAAAAACAAAAAAAAACTACAGTTGATTTTATATCCATGGCAATTCTACTTGTGCGGTTATAAAACTCCTCAAATTTACGTGTGGTGTTAGACTGAATAAAAGTGTTAACTTTTGTCAAAATCAGACTGCTTCATTTTCAATTGGAGTTTTGTTTCAAATATCAATTTTCTATACTTATCAGAACTATTCTGATATAAACTTGTACAAAAAAACTCCATGGTCCATAACGTACATGGGCGTAAAATTAAAAAAAAAATTACAAAAGGTGTATATATGTTTAAGAAAATGTCGGAAATTCATCATTACAGTCGATGTCGAAGTTAAAACAAATGAAAAACACTCTTCAAAACAGGTGATAAAGTCCCTTTTGCTTTGAAATTATAACCGACTGTGGAAGACTATACAGACGAAAAAATTATCAAATATGAAAATATAATTAGACAAAATATCCAATTGTATAAATGTTTTCATACACTTGCATACTGTAATATCATTTTGAATACTATTTTGTTTGTCTGTATATTTTTCTGTATAATGTTTTGAATATATTTTAGAAATCTATAGCTCCTTGTACTAGAAATTCAATGAATATTATGGCAGATTTATAAATAGAATTGGCTTATCCTGTTTTTCTGAATAAAAAATACATTTTGAGACTTCATTTGAATACAGAAATAATTCACCTCATCTTGTATCTCATTATTTTATAAATAATAATAAATCGTACCTACTATTTTTAACTCCCCTTAAAGTATGCATATGTGTGTGCGTGTGCGTGTGCGTGTGCGTCAACGTTTGGATGTCTGTGTGTGTACATGTGTGTGTAATATACGCTAGAACTTGTATATAAACCTTAGATAATCCGTATAATTTTACTCTCCAAATTTCATTTCAGTATTAAGGGATTTTAGCTGATTGTAATCGAATCCGATATCTAACACTCAAGCTGTCAGTATACATTCCCCTTTTGTAGGGGACAATAAAAGAAGACAAAACCGATTGATTTTAAACTCATTCTTTATTTTTTCATATTTTTGTAAATGTCAATCTAAGCTAATATCTGCACAAATGCACAAATATACATACACACACATGCATACATGATGATTGATTGCAACGTCTTGTCAGACAGGTGTCACTCCCTCAGACATTT
>NC_136483.1:175094571-175104571 GCF_053919585.1 Euprymna scolopes
GTGTGAGCACTGTTGCGACGGTGGGTGTGGATTTAATAAACACTCAAGGAGAAATATTTACGGTCCTGATTCGTAGCCTGTTGGTGAGAGCTGCCAACTATCAATACAACGGTTGTAGGTTCGATCCTCGGCTGGGGAAAAGTGAATGTCTAGCAGCACTGATGGGTTGTGATACAACGCAACAGTACTGTATGGGGATGACAAAATATATAAGTGGGGGTACCTAGCGTTGCCCGGGTGTGTAAGGGTGTGTAAAGTAATAAGCATGTTTAAATATTTAAAAAAAAACGATGTTAATCTTCTTTAAAATATCGGAAAAACTAAAACAAAAAAAAGAGACCAAGAATAAAACTCCTTAAAAAAAACGGAAAAACAAAAAGCAAAAATAAGGGGGAAAATGATGAACGTTTTCGGAAACAGAAAAACAAAAAAAAACACACACACACAGCGCAAAGTTAAAATAAATGGCATAAATGACCCTTTGATTCGGTTTTGTCCATGGTGCGTTTCAACCAGTAAACAGCATAGAACGAAAAGGAACGTTAAAATTCCATTCCAGTTTTTTAAGCAACTATGAAGTAAAGAAAACCCAAACCGGTGTTTCTTAGTAACTGTCCTCTCTGAACGATCCCTGAAAAGGGTGTAAGTGGTGGCGGGGGAATGAGGAATGAATTAGGCAGAAAAGATTTTACAAATTCCATTTGTGGCAGTCAACTGTCGGCAGAAAAATATAGGAATCTACAATTATCGATGAAGTGGAGAGATTATATGCCTATAACACACCTCACATATTTGCATGAAATGTCTTGATTTTTAATCTTATTAAGGTCAAAATCCTAGGGGAAAAATAGTTAATTTTATATATATAGGGATATATATATATATGCATATATATACATATATATATATATAAATATATATATATATATATATATATATATATTCAGACAGATATTGTTTAATAGCACAGCGTGTTTTTACTTAATGAACTTTTTTGTAATGTTTCGTTCTTATATCTGAGTAAAATTCGCCCGTTATTTTTTGCACGTACTCTCATTTGATTTCCTCCTGTGGTCTTCATGAAGTTTTCGACGACTGTATTGTTTAAACTTCAGATACTTTTGTATGCTTCAGTTTAAAATACATTTATATTACTTGAAATGGATGAGCGTCTCATATATATATATATATATATATATATATATATATATATATATAAAAACATAAGGGGGTGCTCACTAGAATGTGTATTTTTTAACATTATTTTATTATTCCGTGTCTTGGTTTTTCATTGAGAATTATGTTTAGATCATTGTAATAATGCTTTTAAATCATTGAAATCATTGTTACCGCGTTTCAGACGTTATGTTAAGCGTCCTCTTCAGAAATTATTTTCAAAATGTGTTGGAGATGTAAAACTAGCATGTTCGTAGTTCATTTGAAATGTTTGCAAGAGGTGGAAACGTGTAAGTGTCTACTATTCATTGGAATGTTCAATTTTTATTACTGTTTTATTGGGCTGTGGTCACTTCTGTCCTGTGTTTCTCTCTCTCGCTCTCTCTCTTTCTGCTTGTGTTTTTTTTTCCTTTATGGTTGGATGCGTGTGTGTGTTTTCTTTTATTAGTTTGAAAAAGGTGTGCACTGTTTTATAGTATTATGAAGTTATTTTCTTCCCTAGGAAGGTAACTGTGATCCAAGGTCGTTAACAATGTGTATGTGTGAGGAGGAGGGGAGAACCAGCTCTTCTGAAATAAGGATAGGGGTGCTTTAATTCTATTTTGATATATTTTTTTTTTGGATTCGTGGGTTTAAGTATTGTGATTTTTCGTTTTAGTCTTACACTGTTCGGGTATTCTTATATTATGTTTGTTTAGATAGAGGGGTGTATTTAAAATATGTATAAGGGTTTTTTTAATGTTTCTATTTATTTGTCTCTCCATGTGGGTATGGCAAGACCCAGGATCGGTTCCTAGGGTTGGGAAGATCTCGTTCCCCAGAGGGGAGGGGCCAATTGGAGGGGTATAGGTATGGGAGGGGGATGATAGAAGGGATGATAGTTGTCTCAGTTATAAGAGATTTCTCCTTCACTGACTGAAGGGTTAGCGAGGTGTTGGAACAGATATTATACTATGGTTCTAGGTGTTTCCTAGTGTAGTTGGTTTCGAGGTTAAGTAGGGTTGGTATTGTTCAGTGTGTTGTATTAGAGATTGGGGTGTTATGTATGTGTGTGGTTGTATGCGTGCGCATGTGTGTGTTTAATGTGCCAGTTCTGATTTATGTGTGGGTGTGTATATGTATATGGATGTGCATTCGAGTGCGCCTTGCAGTTCGTGTTTTTGTGTGTTGATATTAGGCTCTGTTTAGTTCAGGAGTGAATCTTGTTATGATCTTTTTTTCCTGTGTAAGTAAATAAAAATAATTGTCTGTTTGGAAGATAGGCATTATTTTGAAGCTGTTTTCACTGCATGTGTGTACGTGTTTTGAAACATAGAGGTGTATGTTATCTGCAATTTTGATCTTGCTCTTATGTAAGGCCACTCTATTGCTGAAATATTTGGTGGCGCCTATATAGGATTTGTTGCATGCTGTGCATCTTAATGCATGTACTACATTTCTGGATCCATTTTTATTTTGAATGTTTGTGTTGGGTTCTTGAATGTGTATGTGTGTCCTTCTATTATTATGTCACATACTCCACATCGCGGTTTGTTGCATTTCGTAACCCCTTTTTTGTGTGTGGAACGAGTTTTGAGGAAGTTAGGATGTGCTTTAAGTTTTTGGGTTGGTGTTTGCTTTTTATTATTTTTTTGTTGTTTTAAGTATGTTGTTTAGTTTGTTTAAGCAGGATAAGGTTTTTTGTTATCTGAGTAAATAGTTATGGGTTCTTTGTGTTGTGTGTGAAGACGTATGCTAAAATTTGTTCTTTGTTGTGTTCTTTTGGGATTCTTAGCTGGTCTATTGGAATTTTTTCAGCCAGTTCAATACCTTTCTGTATTAGTGGTGTATCCTCTTATCAACAGTGTTATTTGTAGTTCATTCGGTCTAGTCGAACGGAGGTGTCTGTCTGTTACTATGGTGCAGACTCTACATGCTAGGAGTAGGGTATTGATTTTAGACATTTTTTCGGATGGTGGCTTTTGAAGTGGAGGTATTGTTGAGTGTCTGTGTGTTTGTGGTAGATGTCTGTGATTATATTGTTGTTTTTGATTGTTACTAGGATGTCTAGGAAAGGTTGTTCTGTGGGGCTTTGTTTTAGTGTGATGTTTATTTTTGGTGTAGATTTTGTAGCAAAGTAAACTTCCCGTAAACTCCAATGATAATTCATAGAAATAATAGATAGGCAAAGATCTTCAAGTTTAATAAGGATATGAAAAATAGGTAGGAACATATGAGAGTGGAAAATATTTAGTTTTACCTACTATTCATTGAGCAGTCAACAAATGAGATACCCTGGATTCCATGAAATGATCAATAAGTTGTCAGAAAATGCTATACTAAGAATGTATTTAATAAAATTCAATAAATGTATTTTATTTTATTACTAGCTGTACCCGGTCACGCGTTGCTATGACTCAGTTTGTAAAAATTGAACACATTAAGAAAAATTGTATTTTGTATTGTTTTTACATTGTTTATTTATTTTAATATTTTCTGCAATTTTTTTCCTCAAAAAATGATTCCTTTTTCACCATAAATTGTTTTTTGTAGGAAAACTTGCATTTTTTAAAAATAAAATTGGCAGTAAACGTTTATTTTTACAAACGGAATTTTTATTATAAAAAGAAAAGATGAACGCTTTATATGAACACTGTAAATAGTTAAGTGCAAGTAGAGAAATAAAGCTGTATTTGAGAGCATTACTAAGCAAATTGTCGATACAATGTCTGCTCATCCTCTAGCCAACATTCACGTCAGTGCAGAGTTTAACATTCATAGCGTTGAATGGCTAGACCACTCAAACGAAACAATGACAAATTGCTTATAGCCTAACATAGTTTGTCAACAAATCCAGTCGGATACCAGATACTGAGGAACTACTTGCAAGTCTTCTATATCTCTTACAAACAACACAGCCTGAACTGTGTTCATCCTCAGTTCTGACTACGCTAGAATATTTTGATAACTCGGTCGATTTAAAGAAGATTAAAAAAAACCAACAAAACATTAAAACTACAAATATTTATCTTTATCAGAATATCAGGGAATATTTTCCGATTGTTTATATCGGAACTGACCTTACCATCTAGGTTAAATTGAACGTAGAAATTATAACGGCTGACCATTAACCGTCGAAATAGACAAGTACATATGCTTCAAAACAAATCAAACAATCAGGCATGGTACATCCCTTAATACGTTGCCGTTATCGCTCATAGAAACAAGTATTAAAACTGTTTTAAACACAATAAATGTTTGTAACTAAAATCGCATTTATTAAAATCCGAAAATTGGAAGGAAAGCAGTAAATACCATTTTATTTTACGCCATATTGCGTAATGGTAAAATAAAAAGGTATTTGCAGCTTCTCTTCTAATTTTCGAATTTTAATCATATCAAATCACACTTAAAAAAACTTTTGACGGATTTCTTGTTGCTATTTCTTCTGATGAGTTAAGGCCATAATAGATTCGCAGATTGATATAATAATTAAGTGATTGATTTTGCGCTATTAAACAGATACTGTTAAGAATTGTATAAGTCAACTGAATTAAAGGAATAAATTATAAGATGGTCAACAACATGAATAATAGAATATAATATTTTGTCATTTATTCTCTATATTGCTCTGTAATTACATTGAGCTTCTTAAATAAGGATTGATATAAGAAAATATATTTGTAATAAATGTATATATATATATATGCTGATTATATAGTAACTAGACTAGTCATGAGATAGATTTTAAGGAAGCTCTAACTGCGCATTGGCCCTCATGATTTTCCTGGAGAATGAAACATAAACGTATAGTCTTATTACTAGTAGATGCATCTATATGCAATAATGTTGATCAGTCTCTAGATATAAAGGGGCGTAATGCCCTATAGGCATGTATGCTAATTAATCTTGTTCATGACATGTCAACACTTCGTTCTTTATCAAATAGTTAAGCTTTAATTCGGAATGTAAGATGATGGATTTTTGATCCGAGGGACTTGATGAATGATTAAAAAACATTCATTGGCTGTTTCGCTGCGTATGTTTGAAGGAAGTTGATTTTATATTTTTCCCAACTGTCAGTTTTGTCTTCTTCTTCACCTGAAGAATTTTCGACGGGATTAAGTTGATGATGATAAATAGCTTTTAGAGAATCAATCTAATTAGTCTCTGGAATGAATCAGTGGGTAATTTCATAGTTTTGCTGTTGATAAAACGCATTTTAAATTCCGTCGCTGATGTTGAAACTAAAGAGAATTTATGTAAAGCACATGTTTTTTGTGTTTATTTTATTTAGTTACGAAAAATTAAAACTGAATTTAGAGAAAAAAAAGTAAGATCATTGTTTACACCATATAGATCAATGATATAGTTTTTAGAATAATAATTATAAGCCCGTTTGGTCATATAGCGAAAAACAATCATCATTGTTTCATATGTTTGCTTTAACGTATTTTAATTTTCTTAAATGTTATTGCGATTATATAACCCATCATTGAAAACATTAGAAGATGATTGTCTGGCGCAGTCAAAAGACCAATATTGACATGAGGGGTGAACAAATAACAATATGTTTTAAGTTTGCGAATCATATGAGTAATAATATTATACAAGGAGTAGAAAATTTGTCCTTAGTAAAAAAGCGATTCCTAGCGAATCGAATTTAGTTCATAATAATTCATCCTACAAGTTTATTGATACAGCAGGTATAAGGTTCAATATATTTTACTTCCATCGTCCTGCCAATTATATCAGACGTCTGCATAAACAATAAGCTTTCAACTTCAAAATGATTTGTATTGTTTTACTATTTACGAATTTTTAAGACGACGGTTGATAATTTGTATTACTTAGATAATGAGATAAAATCACAGCGCTCGGACCAATGCAGCGAATAAAATTGTTCAGTCACAGCCACGCTGCAACAGACATAAGTGTATAGAATAATGAACTTTAAGTGGCATTCCTATGAAAAGTAAGGATTCAGTGCTCTGAACAAGTGATACTAAAATACAAATTACGAATGACGTAAGACTACTACACGGTCGAATTTGACGTAATATAAGCCAGATAGATTG
Source organism: Euprymna scolopes (assembly GCF_053919585.1). NCBI lineage: Eukaryota > Metazoa > Mollusca > Cephalopoda > Sepiida > Sepiolidae > Euprymna > Euprymna scolopes. The sequence goes on from NC_136483.1 coordinate 175,100,805, forward strand.
GGTGTATTAAATAAAGATTTCTGATCGAAATTCCGCACACATTTGAGTTCAGCACCATGCAAAACTGGCAAATAGACATACCATATAATGTTGTACAGATATCGTAAAATAGTAAAAAAATAAAGTGTTTTATTAGCCCCAGAAGAGACCCTGGGGCACACCTAAGAGTTATTGCGAAGTATAGATAAAGCAAATTATATAGAAATCAGTTAGTTAGGACTTTTCTAAAATTTTCTAAAAATCCAAGGCATCCGTTTTTTTTTTTTTTAATAAGCACAGAAGTGTCAATTTTAGATATTTTCACCCGAAAAGCACCCGTAGGGGTCAACCAGAATTTTCCCGGAAAATCCGTTCTTTTACTTTTTACTCATATCATGGTTTATGTTTGTGCAAAATTTCCAAAAATTCCAACGTGTATTTATTGAGAAAAGTGCGGACAGACAAACGGACAAACGGACAAGGGTGAACCTACAGGCCACTTTCTTTTTGTCGGGGGACCAATAAAACCGACACCGATAATAATAATAATAATAATAATAATAATAATAATAATAATAATAATAATAATAAGAAGAAGAAGAAGAAGAAGAAGAAGAAGAACAACAACAACAACAATAATAATAATAATAATAATAATAATAATAATAATAATAATAATAATAATACAACAAGACAATACACAACTAATCTAAATAGCATTTCTGCGTGACAACTCAACATATTCTACTCTTTCCTGGTTTATAATATTTAATTTAGTCACGTTATTTTTTTTTAAAAAAAGAGGATGCGGTTTCGAAATATAAAACCCTTCCACTATCATGGTTACTACGAACAGTAAGTACATGCTTACTAATTTAATTAAATAATTAGTTATTGTTTTGGAAAGTAAATGGATAAATGAGAATGAAAAAAAACATATTTTCAAGACGTCCTATCGTTTGTCCATTTTTGTTTAGGGCATGGCATAAAAGTTTACTTCACAAAATCTCCAGCTATGGTATAGCTGGGAACGTCTTCTCAATTTCTTTCTGATAAAGAGTAGTAGTTGACAGGCAGAAACCAGAACTCAAAGTATTAATGCTGAAGTTCCTCGTGATTTACATTAATGATCTTCCAAATAATATCCTTACATCATTCGAAGACATTTATGCTGATGACACTACTATGTATGGTAGCACATCTAAGACCGTAAACGATCAAGTACTCTCCGATTCTATCTCCTCTGATATAGTGCACATGGTACAATTGGGAAAGAAGTGGCTGGTTACTTTTAATGCAAGGTTTTATTTTAACATCATGAACGCTCTGATAACCATCTGGCATCAATTGAAATGAATGACTCTCGTCTTGGAGAGGCCTTATATTTTGACAAGCTTCTGGACTTGGCCTTTACTCCTGATCTGAAATGGAACACTTACCTCAAATACGTTGCCAAAGGCGCTGGAAAAATGGTGGGATCCTTCTTTCGATCCAGTAGATATCTCACTGCTGATGCAATTATTTATCTACATAAGAGCCAGGTACATCCAAGGATGGAGTAATGTTGCCACATCCGACAAGGAACTTCTAGAAAAGACTCATCCTGCCTTGATAGAGTTCAAAATAGACTTCGTAGACTCGTAGGATATGTCCTTTTCTCTTCCGTGCAACCTCATTCTCACAGAAGAGATGTTGCGAGTTTGTCGTAGCGTTATCGTTATTTTTAGGGTAGGTACCGATTGAGCTTAATGCTATGCCCCCCTCCCAAAACTTTCACAAGAAACACTCGTCTAGCTCCAAAAACTATCAATAATTCCCCCTCACTCTTTATTTGTGCTTAAAACTAAACGTACATTCGATGAATAAAGCTTCTTTCTTAGAACTGCACGCATGTAGACTGTCTTCTATTTTCCTGCTTTCCAATTAGTAAAAAAGTCCAACGTAACGATTACTATATTGTCCAATTGGCTACTGTATATTCTTTAACACTTATCCTCGAGTGACCTCCGGGCTTTGATAAGTAGTGATGCTATAGCATTCTTATACTTCATATATATATATATATATATATATATATATACACTCATACACACAGACACACACACGTGTATATATATATATATATATATATATATATATATATATATATATATATATATATATATATATCCGGTATGTGAGTTTGTGCGTAACAACTATTACATGCATGTGTTCAATATACTAAGAGATGTGTATGATACTTTGCGATGCACCGATTATTTATCGATTGAGTTCCTATATTATGGCTTCCCTTTCGACATCTATTGGTCTTTCCAATCAGGCTACAGGACAATGCTCTCAAGGCAGAACAAATTAATGAAACCAATATAAATATCTGAAAATGCATTGGATCTTTGTAATTAACCATGAGAAAGAAAATGATTCCGCTTGGATAGTTGACCTCATCTTCTTATCTAATGAGATTCAGGAACACTCTCATATATGAATATATACACACACTCATATATATGTTTTTTACAAGGTAGTCACCACTTATCAAGACCCGGAAGCCACTCGGGGAGAAGGGTGATTGTGTGTGCACTACGTTAGTGTTGGAGATTTTATAAAGTGTCTTACTTAAGGAGGCGGTTCATCAGGAATTTGTTTACATTAGACTTGAAGACATCCAGGTTGTAGTCAGGTGGGAAACAGGCTTGCACTTCTAAGAAAGAAGATTTGTTCATGGAATCTACGTTTTGATTTTGGTACAGATAAGGCGTGGGGGAAATTTTGGACAGTGGCTTCGGCTAGGCGGGTGTTTATCGTGAAAGATTGGCGAGGGGGGGCAGAGATTGGAGTTCAGAAGAGCACCTGCCATGGTAATAACGATAAAACAAAGACAGGCTCGGAACGTTTGTCCTGTGGGAGAGAGGTTGCAGGGAAGAGAAAAGGGCATCACCAACTAGGCCACGAAGCCTATTCTTTAATCTATCAAGGCAGGATAGGCTGTTTTAGCAGCTCCTGCCCTGATGTGGCAGCAGTACTTCATCCTTCGACGTACTTGGCTTTTATACAGATAGAGAATTGCATCAGTAGTGAGATATCTTCTGGAGCGGTAGAAGGATCCTACCATTTTTCCAGCGACCTTGGCAACTGACTTGATGTATGTATTCCATTTCAGGTCAAGGGTAAAGGTCACGCCCATGTATGTATGTATGTAGTATGTATGTATGTATATGTAAATATTCATATTTTTCTCAGTCTGAGTGTTAACATTGAATTGGAAGCAACTATGCTAGTTTACCTGTAATGTTATGATAATGTAGAGCGAACAAAGAAACATGGTATCCGTTTGACAAATCAGGATAAATAATCTTTAGTAACAGCAGCAGCAATAGCAGCAGCAAAAGATGTATGTTTCAAACTCCTACGTACATCTATATAAAAGCCAAGTACGTCCAAGGATGGAATATTGTTGCCATATCTGGGCAGGAGCTGCTAAAAAAAGCCTATGGTGCCTTGACAGAGTACAAAATGGACTTCGTGGCTTAGTGGGGGAGATACCCTTTTCTCTTCCCTGCCACCTCTCTCCCACAAAAGAGATGTTGCGAGCCTATCCTTGTTTTATCGTTATTTACATGGCAGGTGATCGTCTGAACTCCAATCTCTGGTCCCCCCCTCGCCAATCCTTTACGAAAAACACCCGTCTAGCTGAACCCACTGCAAATTATCTGTGCCTAAATCAAAACGTGGATTCCATGAACAAAGCTTCTTTCTTAGAACTGCACACCTGTGGAACTCTGTTCCGT
>NC_136483.1:175109571-175344571 GCF_053919585.1 Euprymna scolopes
AAGTATCTTGCGTGTCATGAGTAAGTTGTTGGAATCCATAGTAAATAAAGAAGTAATCAACCACCTCAACAGAAACAACCTTCTTAGTGACATGCAATATGGTTTCTGCGCTGCAAGATCCACATCAGATGTGCTAACGGTTATATCATATAGGATTAGTGAATCTTTTGACAAAGGTTTCCTTTCTAGGGCAATTGCTCTTGACATATCGAAGGCCTTCGATAAGGTATGGAACAAGGGTCTACTTCACAAGATTTCAAGCTATGGTATTAGTGGAAACGTTTTCCCAATCATTAAATCATTTTTCTCTGATAGGTTCATAAGAGTAGTGGTTGATGGGCAGAAATCAGAGGCCCACAGTATTAATGCTGGAGTCCCCCAGAGGTCAATCCTGGGCCCAACCCCCTTCCTGATCTACATCAATGATCTCCCAAAACACATACTTAAATCATTCGTTGACATCTATGCTGACGACACGACCATCTATGGCAACACATCAAAGGCCGTAAATGACAAAGTTCTCTCTAATTCTATCTCCTCTGAAATTGAGCACGTGGTAAATGGGGGAAGAGGTGGCTGGTCACCTTTAATGCATCCAAAACCGAGCTTCTATCCTTACATCATGAAAGCTCTGATCCCCATCTGGCATCAATTGAAATCGATGGCTCTCGTCTTGGGGAGCCTCCATGTTTTGACAAGCTTCTGGGTTTGACCTTTACTCCTGATCTGAAATGGAAAACACACATCAAATCTATTACCAGAAAATGGCGGGATCATTCTACTGATGCAATTCTCTATCTGTATAAAAGCCAAGTACGTCCAAGGATGGTGTACTGCTGCCACATCTGAACAGGAGCAGCTAAAAACAGCCTATCCTGCCTTGACAGAGTACAAAATAGATTTCGTAGTTTATTGGGGGTGCCCTTTTCTCTTCCCTGCAACCTCTCTCCCACAGAAGAGACATTGTGAGCCTTTCTGTTTTATCTTTATTTTCATGACTGGTGCTCGCCTGAGCTCTAATCCCTCGGCCACCCTCGCCAGTCTTTCACGAGCAACACCCGTCTGGCTGAAACTACTGTCAATAATTTTCCGCGCTCTCTATCTTTGCCTGAATACAAACGTAGATTCCATGAGCAAAGCTTCCTTCTTAGAACTGCACGCCAGTGAAACTCTCTACCGCTTGCCTGTTCCCCACCTGACTACAACTTGGACGTCTTCAAGTCCAACATAGACAAACTCCTGACAAACCGCCCCCTTAAGTAATACACTGTATCAAAACCCCCAAAGTAATGATTACTACAATACTACCTCATTGATTTCTGTACACGCAATAACTCTTATCCCTGAGTGGCCTTCGGGTCTTGATAAGTGGTGACCCCCATGTAAAAAAACAAATTAAAGTTTTCATCATTTGAACATTCTTTATATGTATTTATATGTCTGGCAGTGCTCTTAGTTATGTTCTGTAAAAACATTCCTGTGATAAGTCTCGAAAATTGAATAAATCTGACTTAAATAAAAAAAACAAACTTTTATCTCTATAGATTTAATGGAATAATTATTACAGGGGAATATTCTACGTTACATTGGCCAAAGAGATCAAATCATTTCTTCATAAAAAACAAATTTCTTATAGGCTGTAAATGCAACTTTAAATCAAATGATTCGCTGTTTAAGCCCTTATAATTTTTTTCCTTATTATTAAGTTAAATTTACGATAAAAAAGCTACTATTTAAAATCGCCGCAAACTATTTCTTAGCTTTAAAAATATAAAACTTTAAACAGAAGTGTCTTTTCCAGGGAATTCATTGTCGAGCCAAATTATCATCTGGCGGGATATTGTAAACAAACAGAAAGGGAATTTAAAACCGGCATTATCATTATTTGAAAAGAAATTTCCAATTTATCTTACTATCTTATTTATTTATTTATTTATTTATTTTGCAAATTAATTCTCCATACAAATTATTCCTTTTAATATATAATGATCAATAGAGACTTGAGTCTATAATAATACAAAAGGTAATCTGCAAGCACTAATATATCATGTTTAAGCGTATTATACAACCGGGTAACGACGGGCTGCCAGTTAGTACACGCACACACATACATATACATATATATGTGTATATATATTTACATACACACACACACATATATATATTGTACGCATATATGTGCGTGTGTGTCGGATCTTAATCCGAGGTTTAAATATTTGCTTGTCTCGCTACCTTGAGACTATGTGACAGTAAGACACGATCTGTAAGTGGTTGACAAAAATGTCCTCTCTTCTTTTGTTTAAGTTCTCTAGTAAGTGAAAACGCCAACTACCATCAGCTTATTAATGATAGCAAAAAAAAAATTAAACAAATAATCGTTAATGTTTCTATTGATATTTCTCAACACGTTTCAGAAATTGCTAATGGTGAATAAGTTGTCGTGAACGTCGGTTATCTTCTCTGCGGTCAGTTTTCAATCATTACCTTACCGAAGAGATCTGATGCATTGGAACTATCTAATATATCTATGCATGGCTTCTACACCTAAGCTCACTGTCGCCACCTTTATAAATACTAAATTCAGCTGTATTTCTTAAGTTAACGTTGGCCGTGATGTTTTTCTTTCATAATGGAGTCAGAGATGGCTTCATGGCCAGATTTGAATCTCTCGACCGGCTGTAATCATAACTCCCTGCATTGATGATGTTCGAAGGCATTAAATACTAGTGTCTGTATGTATTAAATAAATCATAGTAATATGTATGTATATATATATATATATATATATATATATATATATATATATGTGTGTGTGTGTGTGTGTGTGTGTGTGTGTGTGTGTGTGTGTGTGAAATAAAATGGATGCGAAAGGACCTGAATACTCAACGTTTCGCCCGATTTATGCAGGCTTTTTCAAGAGGGATGATTATTGACGAGAGAGAGTAGGAAGATTTGGGGCTATATATAATGAATGGGGAGAGCAGCGTGGATTTTTTTTGTTAATCCATTCGAAATGTCACTTCATTTTATTATTTTTATCTTACTTATTTACTGTATTTTATTTTATCAGTGTCTCTTTTTAGACCCCTTTTTCGCTACTTTACTCTAATTTATTTTCTCTCATAAAATGTATATATGTATATAGACATCTAATTTACATAAGGAAAACACGCTGCTCTCCCCCATTAGCATCAGAAATTCTTACATCTGTAGGTGGCTAGTTGCTGAACCTGTCACTCTGAAATTTGCAACCCGTAGCTGTATTGACCTTTTATCAGTAAGAGTAGCATGTCGTCCTACCCTGTAATGAATACAGAAAGCTCTCTGTGTTAGAATTAAATGTTCATCATTTTGCAAGAACATCTATACAGTAAAAACAAGTTTTTTTCGCTACATAAAAACATTATTGTCACCCGTATATGTTCATTAGTAACATATACTTCAAAGTTTAAAATGTGGAAGGTATTTCTTTTGCACGCTGTATAAGTTAGCTCATGTTTTATTACCACGAGCCGGTGGCATCATATAAGTGTCTTACTCTCATACAAATCCAGAGAGAATAAAAATCATACGATATCATTGACTCATTTTATTCTAAGAAAACTGCTGTGGTAATAAGAATATTGTAGCTTCAGTATATACGTTTCCGTTTGCAATAATGCAAATAAGTAATCACTGAGCAATCACGGAGCTTTATATTAAATAATTTTATAAAATTCTTCCAATTTGGGCTCACTCCTCCAAAGTCAACCAGTTCATTTACGAACATTTCTAAAAGTAAAGAGCTGTCAATAGACATTCGTCAAAAAATCATTGATAAGCACAAAGAAGGAAAAGGGTATCGAATTATATCAAGGGAACTTAATCTACCACTTAGTATAGTAGGAAACGTTATTAGAAAGTTTAAAAACCCTGATGAAGCTGTTGCAAATCTTCTAAGATGTGATCGGCCAAGGAAATTAAACGCAAAAAAAATGAAGGTGGGTTAACAGAAAGGTGAAATTCAAACCGATCTCAGAGAAGCTGGGATTAATGTGAGCAAGGATACAATCAGTAAAGTTTTAAATCGTGCAGGTTTTGTATCAAGGTCCCCAAGAAAAGTTCCATTATTGAAGCTTAAGCATGTCAGATCACGTTTGAATTATGTTAAAACATATGGGAAACAGCCCCAAGAATTTTGGAACAACGTAATCTGGTCAGACGCAACGAAAATCGAAATCTTTGGAAGAAACAGCAATACATGTATGGCGTAAAATGGCACCGTCTATAACAGAAAGAACACCATTCCTACGGTAAAGTTTGCCGATGGTGCGATTATAGTATGGGGGTGTTTTTCATCCAAAGGTACTGGTGAACAAGAAATCATCAATGGTAGAACAAATGGACGTATGTACCGGAGGATTTGGAGAAACACCTCCAGAAATCTGCTGATTTGTTGGGACATAATAGCAATTTCGTGTTTCAGCAGGACAATGATCCGAAGCATACTGCCAACCTAACCAAAGAATGGCTTAGAAATAACGGAATGATGTACGAGCAGTTCGGGATCGTTTACATCTGGGTCGATCATTTGTTGTCTCAAGTTCTTTGTAGCGCTTTACTGTATCCCAACATGTCGAGTTTTGGCCTTTTAAGAGCCTGAAAATATCTGGGGGTCTCTTTCCCTGGCTATGTAGCTGGATAAAAGTCTCATTTTGACTCATTTCTACAAAGCAGAAATTAAAGTTAGAAAAATTTGGAGGTGAAACATACAACTTTATATATCTGCAAAGAAAATGAGCCACAAATTGACAAATTTAGAAAATAAATATCTTTATTTAATTTTTGCACATTCGATCGGGGGCTTTCTCCGCACCCTGTATTTATATATCCACACACACACACACACACACACACACACACACACACACACACACACACACACACACACACACACACACACACATACCCCCACACACAAATATATATATATATATATATATATATTTGTTCAAATAAAATTGCATACTAAACTGTCCTCTCAGTTTCTGATTTACAAACATGAAACTTAATATATAGAGTATTCCAACTATGCGACATTTATATTCGGGTTTTATCCGGGGAAAGTCGTTGGAAATTGTAAAAATAAAAAAAATGTAATTTGCCAGGTAAAGTTCAAACTACGGCATTACGCATATGCATACGTAACATCATAGCTATTGGTTCATGTTTTAAGTTTTAGTCTTGTAGTAAACATGTCCCCATGGCTCAAGCATTAACGCCAAATGAAAAAGAAAGTCGTGAGCTACACGTTTTAGTTTCGATTCTAGATGGTGGCGCACGAGTCATTTTTTAACCTTTTACTACATATAGGGTTCAATATAATAATATTAATAATAATAATAATAATAATAATGATAATGATAATAATAATAATAATTACTATATATCGGGTCTAATATAATCAATAGGAAATTTGCGTTAATCAATGTATCAGATCTAAGCATATTTTACGACTGGACAATGCCGGACAATACCGGGAAATGCGGGACGGCCTACTAGCACCCCCCTCTCTCTCTCTCTCTCTCTCTCTCTCTCTCTCTCTCTCTCTTTCTCTCGCTTTCTCGCCCTCGGTGTGGATATGTATATATAATTTGTTACATGTCTGTATGTAGTCATAAACTCCAAAATGGCTGCCCCGATTTTTCTGATATCTGTCACACATGTATTTCGCAGAACTATTGGATATGTTTTGTACCAGATTACCATCGATACGTATCTACAAGCAATAATCGAATTAATTCCGTTGAAATAAGGAAAAGAAGATTCCCACCAATGTTAACACCCTATACAGCCTCACAGTGCATTAGAGAAGTTTTATTCTCACGCAAGCAGAAAATCCAGCATATTAAATCAACAGTAACTTCTGTGATATGACAGTGTTTCGTTCGAAATGAATCTCTCCGTCTTACTCAAGTAAACCAAGGTACACGACTTCTAATTTTAATCTTAAATTCAAACTGTTATAACCGCACAAGCAAAACTGCTAGGAACATGGAACACGCAAGATAATATTTAATATGCCAGGGGCGCGTTAGATATGAATGCCTCTATTTAAACCACGATTTAACCAAGATATTGCCTTTAAAACATTGACTCAAACAATTATGTATAAACATTATTTGTAAAACAAACAATATGTTCTCTACAGTACACTGTAGAATACAATGTATTGTGGACTAATTACTGCGTACAGATATGCGAAGATTGCTTTGGATGGTACTAAACTACAGCAGGCAATTGATCAATTTTAGTGACAAATGGGCGATATCACTGATTTCGATTACAATAAAAATATAGGGTTGTGAAATATTCGTTGATTTTTATTAAATACCGGACAATGTCGAAGATCCCTGCTAGTCTCTCTCTCTTTCTCTCTCTGTCTCTGTCTTTACATGTATATATATATATTTATATATATATACTTATATTTATATATATATATATATGTACATACTTATAAATATATATATATATATATAAATACACACACACATATATATATATACATATATACAGTTCTATATATGTAAATATGCACATATATATACCACATATGTATGCATACATATATTTAGAAACAGAGTGGTATGGGAGCGTATGAGAATATATTCTAGCTTATGTTAAAGACTGAGTAAGTTAATCGACTAATGTGTGTGCGTTTTTCCCTTGTTATGCAAACAGAAATCAGAATTTGTCTCGTCCGTCCTGAAATAGAAATAACGAATGTATTTATGGCTTTTTTCTTGCAAAGCAAACGTTTTTGTAGAATTTGGATAAACGAACGTAAACACTCAACTTAGGAATATATTTCTATCCAAAACATCTTTTTTTCTCTACGTGATTCAGAACAGTTGCTCATAGGCTGGCGGGTGTGACTGATTAGGTGAATGGTTTTCTGCAGCAGATTATGGAATTCGCCATGCGGTATCCATGTATAGTTAGTAATTTTCGAAAAACGAAGGCGCTGGAATATTCATCCAAACTCTGTATGAAATAGCACATTCTATCTTAAAAAAATATGTAATATAGAGCAATTATAATCAAATAATTGGTCAACATTGAATGACTCGAAAAGTGTAACAATAAAATTAAAAACAATATCCAACTTAATCCTAACACGAATAATCTGCGAGCGCCTTGCTTATTTATGAGTGTGTTTCTAGCAGCCAAGTAAACATGAACAGCACAATCAAAATTATTATATTATCATAAAGTAAATGCAGTAAATGGATATTTATGATTGTAAATTATAATAATGATAAACATGTTCATGTGTGTATATTGTTACATATATTGAATTATACATACATATATATATGTATATATATACATATATAATAGATAAATTACAAAAGTTTATATTCCTGATTTCATGATGTTGATCATCTTAAAATTTATTCTTTTAATTCATTTTACACTTACAATTCTTGACATTATCATGAAATTTGGAATATAGACTTTTGTCATTTATTCATTATATGATTCGTGACGATATTTAGATTCATAAGTAAGGTTTGCTATATATAAAAAGGAAATATAAGTGTATAAACAATATTTCCACAGCAATATATATATATATATATATATGTTTGTGCGTGTAAGTGTGTGTGTGTGTGTGTGTGTATGGGGTGACCAAAGAAAACGGGTCCAACTCTAATAAGGCCCCGTTTCTTAGTGTTTTGTCCGAATCAAATGAAACTTTCGTAATACTCGTAACTAGTTTATTATATTCAAAACATCACATCAAAACACTAGGGTCTTTGGCCTGTTTTTCTCCGTTCTACAGCATATGTTCTAGATGGACTCCATTTAGCTTTTTTTTGGGGGGGGAGTCACCCTGTATACATATATCTCTCTCACTATACAATGACACCTATATATATATATATATATATATATATATATATATATATATATATATATATATATACATATATACATCACTCTCTCTCTCTCTCTCTCTCTCATAGGAAATTTTTCCCATCGTTTGATTCAGCTCTGGCGACCTTTTTGTAGAACACCCCAGGTTGGTCCTCCATCCACGACGTGACTTCAAAAATCAAGGCTTCATCATCTGGGAAACGCTTTCCTTTCAAAAAATAACTTCATGGCTGGGAAGAGGTGAAAGTCAGACGGTGCAAGGTCAGGAGAGTAGGGAATATGGGGGGATTGCTTAACCACACGCCCGTGCTTCTGATCTGCCGACATGCGAGTTGTGGACCGGAGTGTTGTCCTGTCGGAGGAGGATATATTTGCTGATCTTGCCTCCCCTCTTGATTTGGATAGCTTCCCTTAATTTCCTCAAAAGTTAAGCATAATAAGCTTCTGTAATTGTGGTACGATGTGCCAGGAAATCTGTCATCACTACTCCGTCCTGGTCCCAGAAAACTGTGAGCATGACCTTGCTGGCGGAGAGCTGCACCCGTGCCTTCTTTGGAGGTGGTGACTCCAAGTGCTTTCACTGCATTTACTGGGCTTTGGTCTCTGGATCATAGTGATGGACACTGGTTTCATCCTATGTTATCAGTCTTTTGAAAAAAATTGACTCATCTTCTTGGCACATCTCCAAATTCATCCTCGAGCACTCGAGGTGTTCTCGCTTCTGGAATGTTGTGAGCAGCTTGGGAATCCATCTGACAGACACCTTATTCATATGCAAATGCTCATAAATTATAGTTTCCAAAAGAGCCTTACTAATATTGATGTCTTGGGCTATTTGGCGAATAGTAATGCGCCGATCTTCCAAAATGACAGCCTCAAATTGACGGACAGATGCCTCATCAATGGGAGAAGGGGGCGGCCAGGTCTGAGAGCTGTTTCCAAAGACTTCCGGCCATGTTTGCCAACGTTTTACAAGGTCATATGGTGGGGCATTATCACCATAAGTTTCTTTCATTTCATCAAATGTCTCCTGTGGTGTGCGTCCTTTCAAATAAAAAAACCGGATCAATGCTCGACATTCGACAGGCCCCATTTCACAACTGACTGTTTAAACACCTGTAAAACAGAAATCTCAATTAGTACAGAGCTGTAATTTGCCACATAAGTCGTAGAGATATAACTCATTGCACATGCAAAATTTCAGCTAGATCAGCCAAGTTGAAGTGGGTCAGGGCCATTACTTATTGCACGTCCTTCGTATATATACATCCATATAGACATGTTTTCTGTTTATCCCTCTTTAGATTGAATTCCTTAAATTTGAGCACTGTCTGAGAAAGGGAAAGTGGTTGACTGGTTTTATGTGAGATCAGGATTTGACGTCGTTTGATCAATATTGACTCTCTTACCGCTGTCCCTGTACTTTTTTTTAATTACATATTCACCCCAAACAAGGTACATTACCACTTTGGCGTAGAGGGCTACTATCAAGGGCAACAACTACTGGGGTAGTATGTAGGGATTTGGGCAGCGAGATATCGGTTCACGTTGCACGTGAACTTCTGCACGTCAGTACAGTTTGGGAAGCAGTGACCCGGAATGAAATTCTAAAGTCTAGCGGTTCTGGGGAAGAAAATACTAGATCTTTTACATCTAGGGATCTCTACAGTGTGGGGGTGGGATTTAGCAACCTGTGGGATTTGTCGAAGTTGTTTGCACTTCGTCAGAGCATTCAACATTAAAATACTTGTAGAACAGGCAGAGGAATGCAACGTTTCCTCGATGGGACAGAGGCTGAAGCTTCGATGCCAGTTCAGGGCCTATCAGATTTGCGACTCTCTTTTGAACCTTACCTAGGAGCGAGAGACTAGTGACAGATGCACCAGCCCAAATATGACAGCAATACTCCATACGTGGACGAATAGTGGCCTTATAAAGGTACAGGATACTGTCGGGGGTTAGTAGCTTTCAAGCACGGTAGAGAGATCCCACCTTCCTTGCAGCGGCCCTGGCAATGTCTTCAATGTAATTGTTCCAACCCTGTTTCCTGTGAACGTTAGGCCAAGCAGTTTGAAAGATGTATCCACCGCGCCCCCTCCTATCAGCCTATGGGCATGCATTTTATCGAACAAAGGATCTATTTTAGAACTAGGTAAGTGGTTTAAGGTAGATCTTTTCCCTCTTTTTTTATATTATTAAATCAATCCAAAAAACAGATGAACTAATACGCCGAATGCGATGGCGAGCAAATTTATTCCTTAAAAATGAAAACATAAACAAAAAAGAATCCTATGGTTTTAAAACCCTTAAAAATGCGAAACAGTAGACCTTTTGATAAACTTTGAAAATGGCCATTTTAAACGTAATTAAAAACCTAGAATTCCACAATCAACCAAACAATTTCCAACGGAAACCACACAAAATCGTTAGAAACATAAACAACTCTAATAAAATCTTTGTAAAAGCAGATAAAACCAGAAACTTTTACAAAATAGATAAGCAAGAATATAACAAACTAATCACAGAAAACATTACAAAAAACGAAAAAACTAGACACAAACGAATGCGACTACATAGATATAATAAATACTGAAAGTAAACAAATTACAGATAAACTAAAAATTAGCGATAAAGTTGGCAAATTGAAACCTAGAGAGTCATACATTCTGCTTAAAGACCACAAATGGGACTTTAATAATAATCCCAGCACCCGCCTGATAAACCCAACTAAACCAGAAATAGGTAGAATTAGCAAAACTATACTTTCTAGAGTAAACAAATAAATCAAACAGGACCTAGAACTAAACCAGTGGGCAAATACTACCGAAGCAATCACCTGGTTTTAAAATATAGAAAACAAAGATAAATGTACGTTCATACAGTTTGAGATCATAGACTTTTATCCCTCGATATCCGAAGAACTTTTTAACATTGCCCTAGAATTTGCCGAGGCATACACTGATATATCCTCAGAAGAAATCAACATTATTAAAAATTGTAGAAAATCAGTTCTAATAAATAACAATAACCAATGGATATAAACTAAAATGAAAAAATTCGTTGGATTTGGCGATGGGTGCCAGAGACTCTGCAGAGGCATCAGATCTTGTGGGATTATTCATTCTATATACCCTTACAAGTATATTCGATACTACGGATATCGGCCTATATAGAGATGACGGACTAGCTATAATAAAAAAAACTCCAACAAAGTCAAGGGAGAAAACTTTAAGAAAATCATACACAAAGAAATGAAAAAATTAGGCCTAAAAGCGGACGTATCAGCTAACATAAAAATAATAAACTTCCTGGACGTCACGTTAAACTTAGATAAAAACACATATGAACCATACTTAAAAGATAACGCTACTCCAATTTACGTAAACCCTAAGTCTAACCACCTACCATTAATTATAAAACACATTCCTAACTCGATCGTAAGTAGACTCAGTAATAACTCAAGCGATGAAAATGCATTTAACAGGTCAACCAATATCTACAGAACAGCCCTAAAAATAGTGGATACAAAAATATCGATATCAAATATAAGCAACAAAACACCAACAACTATAATAAAATTAAAAATAGAAGAAAAAGAACTATAATTTGGTATACGGCCCCATACAATCAAATGTTAAAAACAAAACTTTCTAGATCTTATTGAAAAACACTTTCCCGCAACCAACCCCTTACACAAAATCTGCAATAAAAATACCTTGAAGTTATCTTACAGTTGTTGCGAAAATTTAGAGATGATAATTAAAGCACATAATAACAAAATACTAAATGAAAACAATGTAAACAACAACAAAATAAACAATAAAAAGTAGACACCATGACAGAAATAAAACCAACACTAGCAGAAATAATAATAATAATAAAAATAATAATAATAATAATAATAATAATAATAATAATAATAATAATAATAATAATAACAATAATAATGATAATAATAACAAACTAACCCCGGACAAGAACAACCATACCATAAATAATAATACTAATAACGAAAAAGATAAATGCAATTGTAGACACCGCACAATCTGCCCAGTCCAAAATAAATGTCTAACAAAAAGTGTAGTTTATCAAGCAACAATATTTGCGAAAGAAAATCCGAATAACAAGAAATATTACGTAGGCATGACTTCCTTAGATTTTAAAACCCGATACTATGACCACAAATGTACCTTCAAAAATAAAAAAAACACCGTATAAAAACAACACTAGCGAATAAATACTGGGAACTCAAAGAAAGCGGACATTCGCCGGTAGTCGAATAGAAAATAATGAGACAAACTACCACATGCAGACATTTAGACGACCCATGTAAATTATGCCTCCATGAAAAATTTGCTATCCTGTACTTTAAAAAACCTCAAAATCTATTAAACTGTAGACGAGAAATAGCAAACAACTGTGTTCACAAAATAAAACTTACTCTAGGATAGAGATACAAAATAGCTTTAAAGCTAGCAATAATAGAAAACAAACAAATAAATAAATGGCATAAACATGAATATGCATAAACGATCACACACACACATATATATGTATATATATATATATGTATATGTATATATGTGTGCATGTGTGTGTACACATAGGTATATTCATATATATATTAAAAAAAGGAGGGAAAAGATCTACCTTAAACCACTAAAACAGATCCTTTGTTCGATAAAATGCATGCCCATTGGCTGATAGGAGGGGGCGCGGTGGATACTAGAAAGCTGATTTGCTAACTAGAAATCCTCAACATATATAAAAACAAGAAGCAACCACAAAATTCGCGCATAAGCCTGACGAATTCTACAGTGGATGAAACGCAGAATATTCAGTGTAGCTTAATCGCCATATATATTTTATAAATTACTACATATATATATATATATATATATATATATTCAATTATGTATATATATATATATTCCTATAATTTTTTTTTTAATTTGTATATTGATTTTCTATATTCAATTGTTTTTTTTTTCTATTTATTTAAAAATAAAATCCATTATTTTATATATGGGTCGAGGAATAGCATTCATCTGCACAAGAATTAATTAGAAGAGAGATAAGAAATTGTAATACATGAAGTTTTTCGTCATTGCTTTTTAATGAATATAGGAAAACTTCAATTCAAATATTGTATGAATTCCTCAACGTACGTTTATTTAGCGTATGCTGCTTAAATAATAGAAGCATTTTTAATCTGGGGAATAATTATGCTTATACTTGGTGGCATTTAAGTACCTGAGAGATTTGCCAACCTAATTTTATTTTTGTGCCTAAAACTAGAAATTTGAAATAAAATATAGGAAACATGTGGGGAATCTGTTCCCATAAGTAAAATTAATTACAGAATATTTTACGCATTATAAATTCCGTTTTTTAAATAATGTCTATTGTGTGTTTGGCACATTTCTTTACTTTCCATAGACATTCTTTATGACTTCTTTAAAAATCTGCGGGTTTGGATTAATTCTCTATTTAGATTTCTCGGGCACTCTTTATTTTATGATTATTTGGAAACTATTTCATGTGCATCCTCACCTTAAGATAACCCTGTAAAAAGAAGTTTAAACCGGATAAAATCACATTGCACAAGTTAGAGATAAAATATGTGTCGGTTTGAGTTCGCTGTGAGAGTCTGTATTTTTCCATAAATATTCCTAAAGTCTCATCAATAAGACATCTGGAAATAAAAAAAGAAATACACATTAAGAATGACGACATAAGAGCGTTACGTGTCCGCTAAGAGTCATGTGCGGCACCCTGTATATGTACTGAAACTTTTACAACAGTTGGGGGGTAATCTGAATCTTGCTGAACGTCTTTTGCACCCTTATATTCCCGTAGAACACATCAAAATAAAATTAAGTATAACCCGAATCTGAACGCATTATGCCGCAAGTCTTTTACACATATTGACCCAATGAGGTACTGAAACATAAGGGGGTTCTGCATATAGGGACAATCTAAGCAGATTGAAGAGCCGCATTTAGACTGGTGCATGTTAGTATAGTCAAGAAAAGCAGTATTCAGATAGGGATATCTCAGACTATTATTGTTTGATGAAAAAAAAACATTAAGAGCAGAAAACACTTTCATATCGGTCGACCTCTGTAGTGAAGGTTTAATTATTTTCGGATTAGTCAAAATTGTTTACATTGAGGGGGCCTCAGTGTTACACGTTGGTTGCGGCACATTCAGTTAATTTAATTGTAAAAGATACACAGAGATGTAATATTGAAGCAATTGGATAGAGACTGGGGATTGATTGACAGTGCTTTTACTATTAGAGTAGGGATACGTTTTTTTTATATTTTCAATACAGATAGACTATTGGTTGATGCCCAGACCCATATCTATCAAGAATATGCTGTGCATGGTCGAATTGTGGCGTTGTAGACATATAAGATATTGTATTGTGTGAGTTTATTCTAGCACGATAAATATAACCACTCCATTCACAATAACAATGGCAATGATTTTTATATATTTTTCTAATCTGTGTTTGCTCTCAATGTTAGCTCGAGCAGTTTGAATAATGAATTGCCAGCTAGATTTGCATTACCAAGGATAATGTGTAGCTAATTTGTACTTTTTAATTTATAAATTACTAGCCTTGGTGACCGGCGTTGCCCGGATGTTTAGAAGTGTGTGTTGAGCCAGAAAAAAGTTATAGTAGAGAGGCAGACTCAAACCCGTGAGGCGAAGGCGGAGATGAAAGTGGAAGTGTGTGTAAGCGGGTTGGTTGAGCAAAAAAAAAAAAAGGAAAGAAAATAAAAAAGAAAAATTGAAAGCGAAAAAAAGTGATAGTAGGAAGGCAGGCTCGAACCCGTACCGCGAAGGAGAAAAAGAAAGTAAAAAATTACATGCATACATATATTTAATCAGAGACGTGAGATTTATATTATAGATAACGTCCATGAATGTTCCCATCTCACTGACGTCATTTAAGATTTAATATTACATTGAGTATGTGGGTATCCGTATTTTCTAACATGTATTGTGCAGAGTGCAATATCATCGGCTAACATACACATCTCAGATAAAATTTCATCGGTGAAGCTATTTATGAAAAACGGAAACAATAAATGTCAAAATGATAGATCTCGGGACATACCCACATTAATGACCATCAAAAACAACCGGAATTTTAATATATAATGAAAAATAATTTTAATTAATCCACTCGCATTTATAACCATCAATGAAATGACTCTTGTCTAAGAAGTATTTTCGTATATTAAATCTCGGTCTTTATATAGGTTACACGCGTAATAATGTCTAGTTAGGTGAGTTTAGGACTAAATAATATCCATCACATATCACGCTGTTAGACTAGTCTTTGATATGTCAGAAAAATTATTTCAACCTTTATCTCTAGAACCATATTTTATGTAGTTCGGATATGATAGTCCAGAAACTTTAATAGCGCTTGGAGAATATTGTATTAAAGCATGTGGCGAATCGCTTTTAAGTACACAAATATGTTCAATAGCTGAATCTAATAACGGGATGTTTTTATTTTTATTTGTCAAGTATCTCACAACTACACTGATAAGAGTAGGATTCCTTTATTTAAGATAGGAAAACCGCCATGCTGTTGTAGCTAATTTGAATTATTATTAAGAATGTATAGCGACTTTATGAGTATTAGTGTATACATGAAATGCTTATCTTGCGGATTGGTCCATGCTTTACTGAGTGTATCTTCAGCGGGAAACGTATCGCGTGCAATCTGATCCGAACGTTATTTTCTACAAGGTTAAGGGCTGAAAAGCTCTGTAGGAATCGCGGAGAATACGGCAACGTAAACCGTCGACTACGTCAGCTTCTTTGTACTCCGGACAAAGGGATATGGAGGAACAAAAGCATTCGCCATATCTCTCCTTGGGGAAAGTTGAGGACAGGGCGAAAGTTGGCGGGAATTGTCGATAGCGAACCCATGTCGAGCGTAGAAAACGCCGGATAAATGCAACGCGCTAATTTAATTAGCTGTGCGGTGGTTTTATAAAGATATCTCGTAGTGGGATATGGAGAGTTTTAGTAAAGTTAGCAAAAGAATCGGAAAGATATTTGTTTAATATGAAATGCCTTCTAGAAAAGAGTACATTTATCATATACAATAACGAAAAGAGTTTATGTAAAACTCAGAAACTTATATATATATATATATATATATATATATATATATATATATATATATATATATATATATATATACTAGCAGCACATCGGGCATTGATCGGTCGAAGAATACGCTTAAATATAATATTAAATCCATGCAGAGTTAAATATATTATTATATCGTAAGTAATTTTTTCATTATTATATTAGATTCAATATATATATATATATATATATATATATATATACATATATACATATATATATATATATATACATATATATATATATATATATATATATATATATATATATATATATATATATATATATATATTGGAAACCGTAATTAATTAAAAACCTGAAGAAAGTGCTCAATACTGCTGTAGAGCAAATATACGTTTTAATTTTTATTACCGAATCTTTCTGTTAAGTTACATTATTGTTTCATATATATATATATATATATATATATATATATATATATATATATATAGTAATAATTTACAGTGTTGACAAATGATTTGCTTTCACACTCTAGAACTGAGACTACTCGTTACTTATGTTCTATCGCCGAATCGATAAAATCTAAAAACTAGGCAGCTTCAACCTAAAATTCAATTGTTTTCTTTTTCATTTTGCCCTTTCAAGAAGTAATTCAACAGACAAAAACAAACCGAAAGCGAGTTAAATATCCAAATACCCTATATATCAAATCTCCAGTCTCTAATCCAAATAGTCTTCGATGAGTTTTGTTGAGACTTTTTTATTCACACATGAATCATATATATATATATATATATATATATATATATATATATTTATATATATGATTATGTGTGTATAAAAAATATATATATATAACATATATATATATATATATATATATATATATATATATATATAAGTGCCTTAGTATGTATAAAATATATATAATATAATATATATAATTCAGGATGACCCAAAAAACGGGCCCAACTCTAATTAGGCCCCGTTTCTTAGTGTTTTGTCCGAATAAAATGAAAATTTGGTCATAACTAGTTTATTATATTTAAAACATCGCATCAAAACACCAGGGTCTTTGGCCTTTTTTCTCCGTTCTGCAACACATGTTCTAGATTGCCTCCAATTAGCTTTTATTTCTTGGGGGGTCACTCTGTATATATACATATATAGCTATATGTATATAAGTGACTTATGTGTGTATAATATACATATATATATATATATATATATATATATATATATATATATATACACACAAAACAACCCGTGGCCTGTTGTTTAAGTATATGTTAAATCTAGCAATTGGATAGTGAGTATATAAAAATAATCCATAAAATTAGAACCCGTGACGGAACGAAAATATCTATAACAATATATTAAATGAATCAAATATTATGATATTCGTTCTATGAACAGTTTCAAATTAATGCGGATTTGTTACCAAAATTCCATATTACACATTAAGCATGTCATAAAAACACTTATTAATAAATGGCTATAGATTTTTCCCGTTTGTAGCAAGGTAAAAATCTTCTTTTTTTTTGCATAAACTTCAAAGTTATCTTAAACATTTGCAAGTAACTTTAACATTGCTAAACTGACATTTACATGGCCTAATGCAATAGAAATTTAAAATATTTTAATTCGTAAAAAATAAAGCAAACAAGTAAAAAAGAAAAGTGCTATTGCGTTTGATTAGAGTTACCGTGAGAACGAGAATTTTATAATTTAAGGGAACTGAAAGAGGAATTACCGGTTAAATTGTTATAATTTCTTTGCTTTATTTTCTGAACAAACCGGTTAAATATGAGATGTCACTTTGGTAAGACTATTGTATTGTACAGTTTTTTTTGTTATGTTCTATTTATAAAAAATATTAAGTGTTATCATGTATTGGTAGATAATAGTGTCTTCTTTTTACCATTGTGTTAACGGTTTAGCAAGCTGATCTTATATATTCAACAGAAAAATACAAGCATGAAAAGTAATATGGTTAAGATTAAACTTAAAAAAAATAAAAGGACTGGTTGTTAAAACTGGAAAAACACAATATTCTAGTAAACAAATATAATAAATTTATAATGTAAATTAATGAAGCGTTAAGAATTGATTATATAATGTAAATTTGAATTTTAAAAAATTCTTAATTACACTTTAACTTAAGCATGCCGGTACACTTAGGAAAGCAGGCAACTGGAAAGAAATTCCAATGTCTAGCAGTTTTGTGGAAGAAACTATTAAAGTAGAATGTTTTCTTACAAGTAGGTATCTCTATTTTGTATGTGTGGATTTATCTGCTTGTCGGGTTTGTCAGTATTTACGTCGAGGAAGTACATGGACTAGTAGTTCGTCGGGGCATCTATCATAAATATACTTGTAAAAATGTAGATGGATGCCCCATTTCCTCAAGGGGACAGAGGTTGAAGCTTAGATGACAGTTCATGACTTATCAGGTTGACGACTTTCTTTTGAACATGTCAAGCAATGAGAGACTAGTAGCAGATGAACTAGTCAAAGGTGTGACAAAAATGCTCCATACATAGGCGAATGGTGGCCTTGTAGAGGGACAAGATAATATCAGGCGTAAGTAAATTTCTAGCACGTTAAAATGATACCCCATTGTTCGCAGTGCTCTTAAAAAAAGATACTCCATTGTTCGCAGTGCTCTTAAAAAAGATACCACCTTGTTCGCAGTGCTCTTAAAAAAGATACCACCTTGTTGGCAGTGCTCTTAAAAAAAGATACCACCTTGTTGGCAGTGCTCTTAAAAAAAGATACCACCTTGTTGGCAGTGCTCTTAAAAAAAGATACCATCTTGTTGGCAGTGCTCTTAAAAAAAGATACCACCTTGTTGGCAGTGCTCTTAAAAAAGATACCACCTTGTTGGCAGTGCTTCCCATGTATATGCTATAAGTCATGTTCATTGTGAACGTTAAGCAGAAGTGTTTTAAAAAAGTACTTTCAGATAATGAATCTTTAGCCATAGCTATTGGTGGTTGAGAATGTTTATTGCAATTATTAATGAGGACAAGCTAAGTATTGGCAGTATTGAATGTGACCATCCAATTATGTCCCCATTTCACTACAGATTAAAGGTCTTCCTCTTGTATTTTTGCCATTTCCTTAGATGTGTGTTCATTTGTTTTGCCGTCGTGTCTGTTATAAGCATAGTGTCATCAGCACATATATCCATCTCAGAGACAATTTTTTCAGGGAGGTCATTGTTGAATATTAGGAATAATAAAAGTCCAAGGATCGACCCCTGAAATACACCCGCATTTATATCATATTGTTTAGGGTTAGGGTTAGGGTTAGGGTTAGGGTTATTGTTTAGATGTACGACCGTGTAGATGAAACTGGATTCTTTCTTTATTAAAGAAATATATAATTGTGTTAAGTATTCGTCCAGTGATACAGTATGATCTGATTTTCCTGAGGAAGACCATCGTGTCATATCCTGTTGAAAGCTTTAGATAGATCTAATGCTACTATCCTCCCATCCCCTGCTTTGTCTAGTGTAGGGTATATACATTTTGAGATTATAGTCAGGATATCTCCAATAGAACAGGCTTGCTTAAACCCACATTGTTGGTTGGTCAGAAGTTTAGCAGCTGTAAGGTGATCGACTTGAGCTTGATTAATTATGGACTCAAATATTTTGGTGAAAAGAGGGAGACGGCTAATGGGCGATAATTTAAGGAATCAGTTCTCTCGCTAGAAATCTTGTAAACTTGTATACAGAAGCAATTTTCCAGCAGTCAAGCAAAACAAGATTCGTTAAAGCCTAAATTGAGATGACTGGAGCAACCTAAGCTGGACATTCTTATAAGTACAGCCGGGATGAGATCGGGTCTACATGATTTTGAGGTGTATTTTTTATGATATCATGCACAGGATAATGGGCGATTTTTAGATCATCTACTGTGGTATCAGTCCACAGAAGAGAATCAGGGAGAGAACTGTTTGTTGGATCCAATGTAGAGTTTGAAGCAGAGCGACTGGCAAGAATGTTAGCCTTCTCGGTTGCTGTGCAAAGAACTGCATCGTTATTGGATAGTGGGGGATTGTTAATTGCTTTTATTTACTACAATGTTGCAGATTTTCGGCAAATCACGAATTTCTAATTTCTGCGATTCGATGCGTTTTCTGGTGGACCTGGCGTGTTCCCTCTTAACTGTTTCTATTTCTTTCTCACAAGTACTTCTTATTTCAAGAAACTTTTGTCTGTTTGTACTTAACATACGTCGAATAAATATGCGGTATGCATGCTGCCTTTCAGCAATGGCAGCTGCATAAATAGGAGTAAACCGTTGTGGATAGTGGTGTTTGCTATAGTATTTCCGCGTGGGAACATGAGCTTCTTATGCCGCTTTGAACCATTCAGCTGTCTCATTAGTGCACTGTTTTTCAGGAAGAGAAAGGATATTTCACCATTGGGCAAATCTGCTGATGTCCCCGATGACTTCCCAGTTACGCTTCCTATAATAACTTTTCGTTTTGAGTAATGGCTCTTCAGCTTGGGGTCGAGAATTTAGGGCGATTTCTACCATTATCACAGCGTGATCAACATTCCTCAGTGGGCTATGGGCATCCGTTACACTGCCCTCGGGAACTGTGGTCAGAAATATATCTAGAAGTGAGGCTGGTCTGGGAAAAATGTC
Source organism: Euprymna scolopes (assembly GCF_053919585.1). Taxonomy (NCBI): domain Eukaryota; kingdom Metazoa; phylum Mollusca; class Cephalopoda; order Sepiida; family Sepiolidae; genus Euprymna; species Euprymna scolopes. The sequence goes on from NC_136483.1 coordinate 175,130,298, forward strand.
GGAAACGTAACTGCCTGTAACAGGGAATGGGATATAGAGAAGCTATATGTTATGCCATCAGCTGCGTGTCTGTGTAAGTAGAGAAACCAGATTCCTAATAATTTAATGAACATGATGTTAAATAATGATGTATGCAGTCGTCTGCTTTCCATAAAATCCCCCAAATTATCTTCCAATGTTATCTCCCTGTCACTCTTCCATTATCTCTGTTTAACGTATTTCTCTCTCTCTCTTTCTCTCTCTCTCTCTCTCTCTCTGTCTATCTATCTCTCCGTTTCTCTCTCTCCATCTATCTTTGATTTCTCTTTTTTCTCACTGGATTTTCTACCTCTTTTTTCCTTGCGCCCTCTCTTTTTTATCAAATACATTTCCCCCAAAGTTGACATTACTACAAATAGTTCGTATTGTGGCGAAGCAGTAAATAAAAGACGTAAATAAATAAAAAGAAGGGAGAAAAAAAAGAGACCCAGAATTAACAGGCGTCCTAGAGTGACACCAAAATAAACGACGCTCTAAACCCCTCTCTGTCTTTAGGCTAATCAAAGAAGTAAATAAACACACCTCTCTGTATTATTGTTGGTAATTAGCACAATAAAAGTCGCAAAATCTGTGCTTTTCTTTATATTCATTTATAAATACTTGTACATTAAATAATATTTATTACAATAGAAGAATAAGATAATACATACATTCTAGAAATTGTAACTCATTAATGTTAATATGTTAAAGTGCCGTGTTTTTACGAGAAAACAACCTTGAACACCTGAGATAAAACATCATGTGGAAGACGTTCCTATGATAAGACAACACTAATAAAAACAAACTGTTACTCACGTTCCTTACATGTTCTGAGAACTTTTGAACACCAGTAGTTTTATATAGATAAGAAGGTGCACTATGAACTGTACAAATTGTTTGAAAGTCGGTTGCAAAATAAGAGAGCGATGTAGCTTTAAAGCAGTTTTAAATTAGTAAAACTACCACTTACCCATATATATATATATATATATATATATATATATATATATATATATATATATATATATATATATATATATATATATATATATTACTGTGCTTGAATGATATACGAGTAATTTTAATGGGCTTTCAACTGTGAATTTCAGAATATATGTAAAAAAAACATTAAAATTGTTTTAAGTCGTGAACAAAATCTAAGGAAAAAATGAACGGCAGAAAAGCATGATTTGTTAAATGCCGATGTGAAATAAGCTAAAGTCATTAACAGTTTTGCTTTTATTTGACTATTTTATGTAAAAATAAATCCGATGTTTTCCTCGTGGTGATGCAGCAAATATGATTTTTTTCTTCATCTATTTATTTTTGTAATGCAAGTGTATAAAACTTACTTAGTATTTTAGTTTCAACATTACCAGAAAATATTTGTTTTTTTTTATTGTTTTAGAGGAAAAAACGGAAAACACTTAAGCAGAACAATTTTTGGTACTTTGGCAGATTCTTTACAGGATGTATCTACCTGTCCGTTCGGCCTTGTCCAAAAATGCGCGTCCTTGATAATCAAATCATAACTACGGATCGAAACAGAAAATGGAAATTGTAAAAAACAAAACGAAAACAACCTACCGTAATTTTGTTTTTATATTTGTTTACCATTTCCTAGTAAACTGGAAGCTGTTGGACGGTTTAATGGACACCATGTTTTAAATAATTGGCAATATTAAGCGAATTTATTTCCTGGCCGTCAGCTTTGATTTAGATACTGGACTTTACTAACCATATATAAAAGAAAAGGGTGATCACACACATATCTACTCACTACTTAACAATCAATCCCCTATTATTAACTGCATGCCGAAATCAATTTAACGTATAATAAATTATTATAACTTCTCCAACGAAGAAACTTTTAATAGATGCAAAATATATTAAATAATGCATGCAAAAATAGCGGATACAAAAACGCCGACATAAAATACAATAGAATCAATATAAATATCACTAGATCTAGAATTCTAGGAATACAATTAATCTGGTGCACCCCCTTTCCTAATGGTAAAAACAAAATTATAAATAGGTTTCTACATCTTCTAAATAAACATTTACCGCAATATAGTAGATTACATAAAAATCTTTACGAAAAACACCTTCAAACTGAGCTACAACTGTATTGAAAACCTAGAAAGATCATAAAACACAGAATATTAAAATATTAAGGAGAAAAAATTGAACTGCTGACACAAATAAAGGTGATAAATGTTATATATGTAAGTTCTAAAGGCTGGCTGAATGCCAGCTAATCGTAATCGTCTCACATCTTTGGTGATATACCAGGCTAAAATATACACTGTAGAAAAACAGAAATAGAAAATATTATATATAGGTTGTACTCAAATGAACTTTAAAGGCATGTTCTATGGGCATACACTGTAAAGGAATAATAACGCATATAGTACAAACACCTCAATCTCGGTGCACTATTGAAATTTTATCGAAGAGAAAAAATTCCAATAGTCGATTGGAAGATACATAGAAAGTTGAAAACATAGCTTTTTTTAAATCACCCTGCTATTGATGTTTTATATGGAAGGTTTACATCATTAGATTTAATGACCGCGAAAAAGTATTGAATACTGACGGATTGGGAGTGTTAAAATTCACTCATCACCATGAAACGCGTTTCATTGGTAGTATATATATATATATATATATATATATATATATATATATATATATATATATATAAATATTAGGCCGTATATATACATATGTATATATATAAGGCGGTATATATATATATCTACATATATATATATATATATATATATATATATATATATATATATATATATATACATACATATATATAAGGTCGCCTGGCATTGGCCATTCGTAAAATACGCTTCAATATAATATTTTGAGTAGTACAGATTTCGTATTTAATATTATATTATATTCGACCCAATACATAATAATGATTAAAAAAGCTTAAAAATGATTCGTGCACCATCGCCGAGAATTGGGATATATATATATATATATATATATATATATATATATATATATATATATATATATATATATATATATAGGGAGTACAATACGCTTTACCGCACTACCCTCTAAACAATTATAAAAAAATAACAATTTAAAAAGATGACTTCTCGATTATACAGTATCGCTTTTCTATTAAAATTACGATGTTGTCTTGGTCACCTGAATGAGAAAGAATCTCTTCAAACTATTTCATTTCTATGATCGTCATAATTGAAAATACAAATTCATGATTGGATTCTTTCTTGATAAACAACATCCAATTTGAAATGTTTACCAGATCGTATACATCGTAACCCGATGTTGTCAGGAAAGCGATCTAGGAATTGTGTTATAAATTTATTTAAGTCTTCGCTGTATATATACTTAGCGATGCTCAGACGTCTTTACTATGTATTGTGGAGACGCCCACTAATTAATATAGGCGGGCGAATGAGATATATAAAGGTATCAATCACCAATACCGATAGGGTTCGTCAACGACCGTCAAATAGGCAAGACGCCTATGCTGCCTCTAGTAAGACATGCAACACGCCACCTGCCGGAATATCTCCAACTGAAGTATATCTGAAGACATGTAAATATGTATATAACCTTTCTTCCTAAAATATTATTGTATACCTTTACTTTCGTGTTCTTGTTAATTATTTGTGCAGACATAAATAATGAATAAGAAATGGCAGAAACACTTGAGGAAGACCTCCAATCTGTAGTGGAATGGGGACAAAAGTGGTTGGTCGCGTTCAATGCTGCCAAGACTAAACTAGTTTCATTCAATAATTACAAGAAACCCTCTCTACCACCCATAGCAATGGCCAACGACTCTTTATCTGAGAGTCCATCTTTCAAACTCCTTGGCCTAACGTTCACAGGAAACATGAGTTGGAACAATTACATTGAAGGCATTGCCAGGGCCGCTGCAAGAAAGGTGGACTCTCTCTACCGTGCTAGAAAACTACTAACACCCGAAAGTATCCTGTACCTCTATAAGGCCACCATTCGCCCATGTATGGAATATTGCTGCCATATCTGGGCTGGTGCATCTGCTACTTGTCTCTCGCTCCTTGACAAGGTTCAAAAGAGAGTCGCAAACCTGATAGGCCCAGAACTGGCATCTAAGCTTCAGCCTCTGTCCCATCGACGAAATGTTGCATCCCTCTGCCTTTTCTACAAGTATTTTAGTGGTGAATGCTCTGACAAACTGCAATCACTTGTGCCCCCACGACGTGAGCACCCTCGACAAACCCGACAGGCTGCTAAATCTCACCCCCACACTGTAGAGATCCCTAGATGTAAAAGATCGTTTTACTCCAATAGTTTCTTCCCCAGAACCGCTAGACTCTGGAATTCCATTCCAGGTCCCTGCTTCCCCAACAGTACTGACGTGCAGAAGTTCAAGTGTAACGTGAACCGACACCTTGCTGCCCAAATCCCTACATAGTACCCCAGTAGGTGTTGCCCCTGATAGTAGCCCCATACACCAAAGTAAAAAAGTAAAAAAAAAAAGACATAAAACTATGATTTTTTGTTTAGCCTTTAATGTTCTTGTTATATTACGCAATACTTCTAATATTTTGTACTTAACATGATAACTATTTATGAAGATATATTTTCCATGTCAAATGAATGTAATTTCCTGAAGTTAACATGTTTGTGTCATTGTGTTCTCATGGGAATATTATATATCAACATATAATACTGATAAACTCGACGTTCGTTTCTAATCTAACTTCATTATGTGATTTTAGTTATAGTAAATGTTTAAATTTACATTTCAGATGTTTTATGAGAATCTTCAAGTAAGAGAATTTTCATTAATTGTTTGTTAATGTCTCTAAATCAAACTAATGAACTTATGAATTACCAAGTTGTGTGGATTGTTTTAATAGTTTATATAACAAAACGTTAGAACATGTAACCCATGTTTATTTAATTTTTTAAATATATTTAGTATTAGAGAGCGCGTTAAGCTATTATGTAGAAGAGTAAATTACACCTTTTTAATTAGTATATGTTTTGAAACGACTGAAAAATGGAAAATTGAAAAAAATATTTTAGACACTTGATGTGTATGTATTTTTATAAAGGCACAATGCCTCGAACCTAACTAACGATTATATGCACTGCACGGTAAATAAACCTTTTCTAAGAGAATGGGGAACTAGTACGCAATTTAAAGCTGAAAATTCTTGAATTCTGGAAAATTTTCTGGAAAGTCACCATGTACAAATGAAGATAATTTGAATATATTAATTGTAAATTTTGCAGATTATGCAATGGAAAATGTTTAAAAATGAAAAAAAAAATGTACGGAAATCCATCAATTATAATCATTTATTAAAAGATGTGTACTCCATTAAGAAAAGTTGTATAATTGTATATGATTTGAGAAAAAAGTACCCTTGAACAATTTTTATACTTTTAATTTGGTTTGAAAATAGAATGTAATAACTTCCTTTTTAGATGTAATTGTTATATGCGATATGAAAATTAAGGGAGAATAAAAGTCTGTGATAATGTGCCGAGCAAATTTTATAGACCCCGGGCGCATATCTTTACCTTAAAATTACAATTTATAGCAAATTAAGTGTAAGAAGTCCTGCATATTTACTATGTTAAAAACTTTTGTAATATACTACTATGAATTTGATAATTTTAAGCAACTATAAATAATACACTCATTATTGGCTAACAGGAATAGCGTGTTTTTTACGAACAATATTGCCAAACTGCACGATTTCTTGAAACACACCAAAAATCATTGCTGCGAACTGTTCCTCCATCTCCCAAAGTTCCAAGTTTTCTTTCTTCAGATTATTATTTTTCATATTTATTTTACAAAACCATCTCTAGTATACAAGATTCCATTCTTTGGAAAGCATAACGAACAAGTTGATAAGTACTTTGACTTAGAAAATATCGCAATCTTCTGAAAATTGAAATATATGTTAAAAATGTGCATCAAAACGATTTATGTTACGTTTATCAAATATTTAATTTAATCTCATTTGAATTTTATTTTTCTACACAACCGATAGTTGAATTCTAAAATAAGAGCTTATGCCCATAATAGTTACCCTGAATGGTGATGATTCATTAAAAACCTTTAAGTTAATGAATATTTGTAAATCAATGTAATTTATTAAAATTTCAGATACTTGAATTTTCTGCGACCATTATACCCTTTTGCATGACACTAAACTAAACGGAATAGAGTCTACTGTACACCCTTTTACGCAAGAAGCCGAAGCGTAAACTTCGTAATGATCAATTCCAAAGTAAATATTATAGTAACAACATGTAAACATATACACATATCCAACTTTCTATGAATAATGATAAATATATTCGTTTCTTTTGCAATTTCTTTGATTTATAAGTCATTAGTCAGCTACCCTCCGTTTCCCGGGGGACACATAATAGATTTCTATTAAAATTTCAATCTGTTTCTATTTTATATTCCTTCCATATTCCTCGTTTTAAGCTTAACTGTCCGCAAACCGATCTTATCCCTTCGATGATCTCAGTTCTCTAGCTTACTCCTTTAATTATATATCCACTTTTTTCTTCCACAATCAGTGCATAAAAACACTGAACAACGAAGCAGTTTTGAAGAAAACTGATTCATTTGACCCCAGGGTATTGCATATTATTTAAAAAAAATTTCTGGGGCAAGATACGTGAAGAAAATACTAAATTTGTCGATCTTTATTCATATATATATATATATATATATATATATATATATATATATATATATATATATAATATATATATATATATATTTTCATATTTATATATATATATATATATATATATATATATATATATATATATATAAGTAGGTTGTAGTTTGCTTGAAGCATTGTTGAAGAAAATTATAAGGTAAAATTAAAAGCCAAGAACAATGCGAGATTTTTTTTTTTTAAATAGAGTAAAATTAAATGCAAACAAAAGAAATAAAGTTCTTTTTTTTGTTGTTTGTTTTTTCTTTTTCACACAAATTTTAACTCTAAACAACAGTAATTTTTTTTTCTGTTGTATTCAATGGTGATATAAATCTCAATATATTTCAGACTTATTAGTCCATTTTCAAGAGAAGACAGCGGAAGAGTGTTCAAAATTGGAAAAGTAGCCGCAGAATTTGCCACGTGATACCGCGAAATATAGAACAAAAAATGACGTTAGGAGAACGTTAAAATAAATCAGTTGATGTTTGAAATACTTGTTGCGTTTGTGAATCAAGGGAGATGACTATTCAAGCAAGGTTTTTTTTTTTTTTAATTATTGTTTTTCTTATGTTTTAAACTTATATTATAAAAGCGGAGCTCAATTCCAGTCTATTGTTTAGTGTGGGAGTATTTTTTGAAATAAATAAAGATTCGAGGATACGAAGTTGACCTACGTTTCTTGAAGAAGCAAGAATGTTGATGTGAAAATCTGGTTCTGAATTAATGCAAGTGCGAATATGTTTATAGAACGACGAAGCAGTAGTGTTTAAGTGCTCTTTAATGCGGTGATGAAGCAATCTGGTAGTGCTTCCGATGTAAGATGCACTGCATTTAGCGCATTGTAGGTCGTAAACAACGTGGTTCTTAAAGCATAAACCTGTGTGTGATATTGGGCAATTAGAGAGTGAACAATATATATATATATATATATATATATAGTTTTAATTTTTAACCGAACAGACAACCCTACACACAGATGACTGTTCATCTATAAATATAAAAGCGAAAATGTATGTATATGTGTTCGCTTTTTCTGTGTGTCTACAAAAGGCTTCTTTCAGAAAAGCGGTCGCTCGCTTCACAACTTTTTAAAACTTTTTATATCACATATAAATCGTAATATTTCACAGTTAACAACGAAGCTAGCCTGTCTATTTTATTGGCTTGATTTCGGGAAGATAAATATTCAATATTTGTCGCTCGCCGCACGTGGGTTAGTCTTTTTCCTATAACATCTTGTGTTGTATAGTAGTTTCATTATTATTATTATTATTATTGTTGTTGTTATTGTTCGTTGTTAGAAAGTCTTATTAAAAGTGAGTCTTAGAGTGTCTTATTAAGAGAGATGTTGCGTTCTGTGTTCGTGTTATGAAGAGATTCATATATAAAATGTCCATACTTAGAAGTGTAGTGAGGAGACAGTGTTGAGACAGTCTTAGTGTTCACATTGTAGGTATGAGATGTAGAGAAATTGTGTTTGTGAAGACATTTTGTAACACAGGATATATAAGACATATAATGACAATTTCACTTTACCTTTTGGTAGAATTCCAATACAAAGATGACGTTTATAAACTCACATGATGGGTATATTTCTTCCTCGACCGGTCGGTGATTTTCTTAGTCAGGAATTCAAAGTTTTACATTCTATGTTACAAAGGTGACCGTCTCGCTTCCAGACGTTCGACTGTCCATCTCTCGACTCCAGACTGTCGTCTGTCGTCTTCAGACTCTCTCAGCTAAACTCTAAAATTTCTAACTATATCGAGAACTTCCCATTTTCCATGACGTCATACACATGTTAAAACATGTGTCTTCTTTCACGTGTTCTGGAAATGCGTGTCCAATACATTTTCGTTTGTTTACAAAAGGAATTTTTACCTATATTTCCAGTAACCTATATATCCAATATGTTAGAAACATGTTTATTAAATTATCCTATAGGTGCATTCCTCATTCAAGTTCATAACAGAATTGACGATGCACATTCTTTTTCTTAAAACTATTTTATATCTAAGCTTAACAATGGTTTGTTTTTACATTCCATTTTCTAATTCTCTCTCGCAATCTATTTCTAAACCTAAACTACGATGTTCGAATTTCGTCTGTTCTATTTCATTTTTACATTTAACTAAATCTCTCTATTTTTATACTTACATGAAAAGGGGACAGCCCTTATCATGTAACACTTGGGGGAGGGAAAAAAGCGTTCAGCAGTAAATTAAATCCCGCAGTCAAACTTGACCCCATTAACTCATTAAAATGAGCACCTGCTAAATCCAAGTAATTATATAAATTCAAAGGTGTTTCCGTAAGCATGTCGCGGTGGAGCAATGGTTAACGTCGCACTTTTTTTTTCACAACTTTGCCTCAACGGTTCGAGTGCGATCCTCACACTTATTTTTTTTAATCCCCCCACACACCTCCAAACACCCGGGCAACGCCGGGTACCCCTCGCTAGTAATATTATAGATCATAGATAATATCCAGTAAAAAGATGTTAAAGTTATAAATATTCATGATGTGATTAAGTCGATGAGAGGGCAAATAGTTATGCAGTTTCAGCAAAGGGGAACAACTCATTATACGATGTTTTTTTAAATAGCGTTTTGCTTTAAACTATCATCATTTTCACTAGATGATTTCCCGGATAGTATTATTTAATACAACGACAAATCAATTTGTAACGAACAAATAAAATATTTTTGTCATAATTCCACAGAAATGAAAAGTTTTAATAAAAGTACCCATCTCTCTCTATCACTCTTTTTCGCTTCCTTCCTCTCCTTCTCTCTTTCTCTATTTATCATTCATATACAGAATAAGAACCGACCGGAAGCTTAACTCCAATTTATCATTCGCAACATACACCATAGCCATCGTACCGAAAAAATAATACATCAACACCTGCCGATAAAAATGATACATAAATACAAGATATGGGAGAGCAGACAATTGCCCAGCTCATATAACAGGTCTCTTTATGATGGGGCTAACTATTTTTTTCATTTTCGTTTGTTATGTCACTGAGATTATCGGGTTTAAAAAGTAACGTATTTCCATTCATGTACGATCAAAAATAATAGAGAGGAACATGACATGTCATTTTTATACTTAGAAATACACTTAAAATGGAAGTAGAAATAATCCCGGCGACGCTAAATACCCATATCTCGCATGAACAAATAAAATAGTATTAATTTTATAATCAGATAGAAAATAAAAAACAAAAAAAAACATAAAAAACTAAGATATAAATTACCAGGAATATATTAAACACACATTTTTATTAATATGGTGATCGTGAAATAAATTACTTCTATATTACACAAAAAACATATAAAGATTTACAGCCATCGAATACCCCCCTATCGCAGCCTCACATCTCACAATAAGATAAAATTGACAGGTTAAAAAAGATGGCTTCTCCAATTACTCGCTGCCGTTTTCTCATTAAAATGACTGTTTCCTTGACCACCAAAATAATCAGAATTTCTTAAAATCATTTCCCGTCAATCTCCGACATAATTGGAAACATAAATAAATGATTGGATTCTTTATTGATAAACAACGTCCAATCTTACATGTTTGCCACAAAGAAGCCTGCGATATACTCCATAACCTTTTGCTCCTATGTAAGCGTGGAAACAACATTGCGAAAGACATTTAATATATTTAATTTTTTTTTAATATATTTATTTAAATTGAATTGTCGCTAACCGGCGTTGGTGACGATTTTTTCATTGTATTTTTGTTTCGATTTTTTGTTTGTATTCATCTATAATATAAATCGCACCTGTCTGTTTAAAGGTATGTATGTGTGTATGTACGTACCTACGTACGTACGTACGTATGTAATGTATGTATGTATGTATGTTTGTATAAAACTTTTGACAAAGGCGACGGATTTTTAAGAGATCGGCACTGATTTGACGCTCTACCCTTCGGAAAATCTTTGACTAAAAAAGATTAAATCCTTAACCCTCAACTGGACAGTTTTCACTGGGAGGGATCTCTTTTTCGCCGATATTTTCGAAAGTCATCCCTTCTTTTTGATTGACAGCCTTTAATTAAAACCTTTGTCATTTCCTATTTTGCGAGTGACGCAACAGCAACGACATCACGTTTTTATATTTACGTTCGTTTCCTCCTTCGCCGTACGGCTTCGAGTCTTATTACCTACTACCAGTTGTTTTTCTTTTTTTTTGGGGGGGGGGCTCAACACACACCTCAAAACAACCGGGTAACGCCGGACACCAAGGCTAGTTTCATATAAATACTTCCTATTTGTTTAACTTCAAGTTTCATGTATAACTAGAAATACATCCTGTGTATAAATTTATATTTTTAAAATTCTAATCAAAAACTATTGCGCATCTCTGATCACGAAAATATCTAAAACGTGTATCCTAAACGTTAATAATTTTAAATAGATATTAAAATGACGTTTCCGAATTGTTAACATCAGGATTTCTCATCCGCCCTTCTCCAAGTATATCTCATCGAACTCAATAATGAGTCCGTCAAACTCGGGAATTTAAACGTAATATCGGACGGAACCCTTTATTTACTTTACATGAGTAGTTTGCTCTTGTTTTGTCAGCCATTATTGGATAGACGTCCTAAATTATTCGCACTCGTATTATTCCGTGTCTCACATTGAGTATGAAACCTTTAACCTATAGGGAAATGTAAATTTAACAAGTGATTTTTCTAAGATCTCTAACCACGGATTTTGCGGACTGTTAATTAGAATAAACCTAGAAAAATAAGTATTATATATACATATATATATATATATATATATATATATATGTGTGTATATATATATTATTTTTTCAAAAAATACTGTTAAATTTGTGTCTAATCGTTATGTATAATCTTTTATGCATCTCTGAAATATTTCAATCTTTGCATAGGATATTCTACCAATATTATACCCAATAGTAAGAATTGAAAATAGCACCGAAGACTTGAGTTTAAGGAATATTTATTAATTAATGTCTAAAAGTTATTGTAAACATTTTACAAAAATCAGATATATCTTTAAATTCTCGATAGATCTCCATCGTTCTTAGTGCAGTGCATATATAAATAAATGAAATTTAATATAATCACAATTACTAACCATCCGTATACAAAGTATGCTTCAAAATATTTAATTTTTGGTTAATTTGTTCATGAGTATATACTTTATATATATATATATATATATATATATATATATATATATATATATATATATATATATATATATACATACAATCTTGGAAGTTACTTCAAAACGTTTAAAATTAATAAAAAAATATTTTTAAATACCTTAATTTTCCTTAATTGAAATATATATATGCGTGTGTGTGTGTGTGTGTGTGTGTGTGTGTGTGTGTGCGTGCTATGGGGTTAAATGGTAATAATCGAAAGGAGCAAAGGACTTTTAGGAAAACACTTGTATTCACACATATTACAGGCAAAGCGAGTTGAGAAATACCATTCCTCGACGATAGGGCGTTTGCACACGACCTGCATGGCCGAGTGCCAGTCTCTTACTGCCAGGCACCGGTACTCGATACCGAAAGTGACGTTATCAATGGAAGTGACAACATGAGATAGTCCATTAATCACAGGAAGAGGCGTCTCTAACAACCACTCCCAAACTTTTTGTTCGTAAAAACTGTCAGTACCTCTTCATTTTAGGGTTTACCATCAATGACTCGATAACCTTTTTCTTATGGAACGACCGTCGTAGTTCAGGTGTAGTTTGGGGAGGTTCAAGATCAAAAGTAGACAGTGTCTATCGGCTCATCTTCCAATGGTGGACTGTCGATTGTTTCCACAGATCGACATCTTCTTAGTTGGTTCTGATGACGTTTGTTGGTATATATATTGTTCCTTGGATGATATATACCATGTCAACGACTCTCAATGTAATTGTACCCACCTCCCAGAATGATGTGTTTTTGTAACTTTTGAAAAGCACTCTTTCACCTGGTATGAAACTTGACTGCTTGGGCAAGAGCCTGTCAAAAACGGATCTCACTTTCCGCGCAAACATCGTTTCTGCAGGTGAGACTGATGTTGGTATGTTCGAGTTGGGTGTAATCCTGTACAGGTGTAGACATTGTTGAAATGCTTGAGCTGTTGGTGTCCCTTGAGCCTTCTTTGGTAGCTTTGGCTTGGAGAATTCTTTTGGCGCGGTTTTTTTTTTAGCTTCCGGCTTTGCAGTTTTAACTTTTGTGTCTCCTTTGATAGATTCCGGTGAAGCTTCCTTTTTCGATTTCTCATTTGCTGCAAATCGGACGTTTCTTTCCCTCCTGTAAACAGTCAGAGTGTTTTCTTTTAATTCGAATCTTTTTATAATCTTTGTACATTTTACTAGTCCCTGAAATTCCTTTTTTAACTTGTCCTTCAGTTGTTGCCCTTCCGTAGACGAGTCTTCTAGCCTATTGCAAAATTTATTTATAGGTAGGTCCCGCAATTCTAATCACTCCATTCAATCAGCACCAGAGATGTTTTCGGATGTCCTATATACGTACACTTTAACTTTTTAGTTACACCATTTAAGGTCACCGCGAGTATGAGCTCTCCTTCAAACTCCAATTTTTGGCCTGTCTGCTCGGCTGATTTGTTCGTCTTCCGCATGGTTGGTTGCCTTAGCTTTTTCCACGTCTAAAGGTTAATGATGGATATTTCTGATCTAGAATCCAATTGTAGATGCAGATTTTTATTTGCGATGTTAACTGTGACATATTTTCGCCAGTTCTTATCCGAATCCAAGTCGAATCTAGTCTGTCAAACCTTGTTATTCCTTCACTGTGTCGCTTTGTGGCCCTTCCTGCCAAATTCGTTGCAGTACTTATATTTATAAAAAAAACATTGACTCGATCAATATTCCCGCCGCAACGATAGCACAGGTTTGTAGGGGAATTGGTTCTTGTGATATGATGGTACTTATTAGGTGTAGCCTGAGTTGTTCTTACTCCCACTTTGCTTTTTCGTGGAGTGTATTTTTCCGGCCTGAAGGTCGTCCTTCAAATGACATACTCCTTGGCGTGTCTCGAGTTGTTCCTTAAGCAGACTACCCGTTGAGAATCCTCGGCCAACTTCTGGAGGGTGAGGCCCTGTTCGCTCTCAAGTCTACGGAGAACATGTCGTCTAGTCTCATCGTTTTTGTGATGAGACTAGACCCTGCGCAAAATTAAATACTTGAAGTCATCTGCCGATAAATCAGATAGATGGAAATCACCACAGTGTTTATTTACAACGGACGCGAAGGTTAGGTAATCGTCGTCGTCGTTTGTTTGCAGGTTCAAGCTCTTCAATATTAGATGAAAGAGCGTAGAATTTGGGCTGAATAATTCGGATAAAAGTTTGACCGCTTCAGAAAATTCAAATTCTCTCGTCTTCCTGGGCCGAATAAAATCCACAAACTGTCTATGTTCTGTGGGCCATGATTTCCTCCAAATTAGACGAACTGTCTTAGCGTTGCTCCACTCTTGACAATCCACGGTGAATGGGTCCTCATATCTCCGACAGAAAGCGTCAAACGGTCCATCCTTCTTAGTGACACTCAATATGGTTTAAGTTCTGCTAGATCATCAGCAGATGTGCTTACAGTTATATCTTATAGGATTAGCAAATCTCTCGACGGAGGCAACCTTTCTAGGGCAATTGCTCTTGACATATCTAATGCCTTTGATAGGGTATGGCATAAAGGTTTACTTCATAAGATCTCTAGCTATGGTATAGTTGGAAATGTCTTCTCAATTATTAAATCATTTCTTTCTGATAGGTTCATAAGAGTAGTAGTTGAGGGGCAAAAATCAGAAGCTCACAGTATTAATGCCGGTGTCCCTCAGGGGTCCATACTGGGCCCAACTCTTTTCCTGATCTACATTAATGCTCTTCCAAATCACATCCTTACATCATTTGTTGACATTTATGCTGACGACACTACCATTTATGGTAGCACATCTAAGACAGTAAACGACCAAGTTCTCTCCAATTCTCTCTCCTCTGCTATTGAGCACGTAGTACAATGGGGTAAGGAGTGGCTGGTTACTTTTAATGCATCTAAAACCAAGCTTCTCTCTTTACATCATCAACATTCTGATCCACATCTGGCATCAACTGAAATGAATGGCTCTCGTCTTGAGGAGGCCTCAAGTTTTGACAAGCTTCTGGGCTTGACCATTACTCCTGATCATAAATGGAACACGCACATCAAATCTGTTGCCAAGGCCGCTAGAAAAATGGTGGGGTCTTTCTATCAATCCGGTAGATATCTCACTGCTGATGCTATTCTCTATCTATAAAAGAGCAAGGTACGTCCAAGGATGGAATACTGTTGCCACATCTGGGCAGGAGCTGCTAGAAAGGACTTGTCCTGCCTTGATATAGTTCAAAATAGACTTCGTAGCCTCGTAGGAGATGTCCTTTTCTCTTCCTTGCAACCTCTATCTCACAGAAGAGATGCTGCGAGTTTGTCTCTGATGTATCGTTATTTTCATGGAAAGTGTTCGACTGAGCTTAAATCTATAGTCCCCCTCGCCAAACTTTCACAAGAAACACTCGTCTAGCTGTAAACACTATCAATAATTCCCCCCACTCTTTATCTGTGCCTAAACCTATCCGTAGATTCCATGAACAAAGCTTGTTTCTTAGAACTGCACGCCTGTGGAATTGTCTTCCGTTTTCCTGCTTTCCGGCTAACTACTATATGGTTGTCTTCAAGTCTAACGTAAATAAGTTCTTGATAAGCCGTTCCATATAAGTTATCAAATTTACCAAATTGTCATTACTAATGATTACTATATTGTCCAATTTCTACTGTACACTCTTTAACCCTTATCCTTGAGTAACCTCTTGGGCTTGATAATGTGGTGATGCCTATGTAAAAAAAAAGCCGGACAAATACTGTAACCTGAAAAAAACGTATCCTAGGGTCACAGTATCCAAGGGTTCTACTGTATACTATTTATTCCAAGTAAATTTACATTAAAGAAAATTTATTTTAATAATTAGCCATATATTTTTAATGGTCATTAATAACATTAATAGTATTGTTAATATTAATGTTATTAATGATCATTAATAATATTAATGCTATTAATGGGCATTAATATTAATAATAATGTTATTATTAATGTTATTATGGTAATTAATAATATTAACAATAATATTAATAGTAATATGATTGTTTTAATTGTTCTGTCTATAAATATTATTTAAAGTCGATTTAATTCAGTTTATTTTTAATTATTATTAGCCATGTTTAAAAACACAAGCAAGTATAATTTATCTTAGCTATGAGAATTATTTCCCCCGTTTGATTCTCATAAATGAAGATGGTTGAATTTTATTCAGTGGGGGAAGACGTGGCTGGTTACCTTTAATGCATCTAAAACCAAGCTCCTATCTTTACACCATCAACGCTCTGATCCCCATCTGGCATCATTTGTAATGGAATGATCTCGCCTAGGAGAAGCTCAATGTTTTGACAAGCTTTTGGGCTTGACCTTTACTCCTGATATGAAATGGAACACGTACATCAAGTCTGTTGCCAGGGTCGCTGGAAAGATGGTGGGTTCCTTCTACCGCTCCAGCAGGTATCTCACTACTGATGCAATTCTCTATCTATATAAAAGCCAAGTACATCCAAGGATGGAATACTGCTGCCATATCTGGCAGGAGCTAAAAACACCCTATCCTGCCTTGACAGATTACAAATTAGACTTTGTGGCTTAGTGAGGGATCCCCTTTTCTCTTCCCTGCAACCTCTCTCCCACAGAAGAGACGTTGCAAGCCTGTCTTTCCATGGCAAGTGCTATTCTGAGTTCCAATCTCTGGTCCCCCCTCAGGAATCTTTTACGAAAAACACCCGTCTAGCTGAAGCCACTGTCAAAAATTTCCCCCACTCTCTATCTGTGCCCAAATCAAAACATAGATTCCATGAACACAGCTTCTTTCTTAGAACACCGCGCCAGTGGAACTCTGTTCCATCGGCCTGTTTCCCACCTGACTACAACTTGGACGTCTTCAAATCCAACGTAAACAAATTCCTGATGAACCGCCCCTTAAGTAAACACTTTATGAAATCTCAACACTAACGTACAACGTACTGTACATGCAATAACCCATATCCCTGAGTGGCTTCCGGGCCTTGATATGTGGTGACCTCCTTGTAAAAAAAATCCACTTCCCGTTGGTAGTTGAACGTTTGTATAGCGTTCCATATTGTATTTGGGAAAAAGCAAATCTGGTGTCCCTGTGTTCCGTTATATCGAATATTTTTAACAATAGCCCTTCTTGCATCTGTTGTTAAAGTAGTCCTATCTCCCCCAACGCTTGTTGCATCTCTTGAAATTGTAACTGGAGATGTTTATCACGTTCTTTTAAATTTTCCTCAGCTTTCTGCTGCTGCTCCATCTGGTTAGCTGTATTAATACTGCCTTAACGTCCTCCATCTTTTAATGGATTATTTTCGCAACACAGGAAAAACATTATTTCCGTTTTTGACTGGAGAAGAGAGATAATATAATAATAAAAAGAAAACGTCCTTTCTTTGAGCCTGTGCGTATGAAGAGGGAGAATTGTGTCCCTTACTTTCTGGTAAAAACCTACGAGGTAACCCAATATATATATATATATATATATATATATATATATATATATATATATATATATATATATGTATGTATATATATATATATGCGTTGATACACTACAGTTGTAAAAGAATAAACATATTAGTCTGGAAGTTAATCAAAATTCCTGTTTTATATATGTGTGTGTGGGGTGGAAGGAGTTATCCCGCACGGAAGAAAAAAGTTTTTCACTTCAGACCCGACAGTTAAACATAGAATATTCCAGAAAATCCCACTAAATGAAAAAATATCATCCTTTTAGTCCAAGTAAAACGAAAAGGGTAGGAAAATATTTCTCTCCTGTTATAATATTGTACAAAGTAAGCAGCAAAAAACAAAGGCAAAAAAAACCCTTTTCACTTCATTTTGAAAAAAAATATTCAAATTTGCATGCGAATTAAAAGTTAACAATGTACAATAGAACAGTTCTCGCTGTGAAAATTGGGTCAATATTTTTGTCTGTTTTTCTTTCTTCTTTCAATGGGCAACAAAGATAATTTTTATGCATTACAAAAATGCGTTTCGTACAGTTCCTTTCAATTTAAATATAGAGATGAACAGATTACTTAAATTATGTCGATAACTTTGCTTTGTGTTTGTTTTCTTTTTTTTTGTTGTTGTTTTCAGGATTTTTTTTTAGCACGTAATTGCCAGTCGACTTCTTAGCTTGTGAATTCGACGTTCTTTTGAAGTAAATTAGAATTTTGTGCATTTTTGTTTTAGAGCAAACCCGTGTGAAGTCGAATCCGACGTCGCCAGTTGTTATGGGGTTAAATGATAATAACCGAAAGGAACATAGGACTTTTTAGAAAACACATGTAGTCACATATATTACAGGCAAAGCTAGTTGAGAAATCCCATTCTTTAACTGTAGAACGTTTGCACACGGCCTGCTTGGCCGAGTGCCAGGGACCGGTACTCAATACCGGATGTGACATCACTAAAGGAAGTGACGTCATGAGATAGTACATTAATCTGATGGAAGGGCGGCTCCAACAATATATATATATATATATATATATATATATATATATATATATATATATATATATATATATTAAATCTACGATGTATGTGTGTCATCCTGTCTTTGAAAAGCTTTTCAAACGTCATCTTGAATTCTCCGGCTCTTTTTAAAGTTATATGACGGTAGAAATAACTGATAAATTTGTAAAAATTGCAAAAAAATTAAACTTGACATGCTTGAGATTTTAAATTCCCTTGTCTGCAGGTAAAATAGCTCAAACGGTTACGATAAGGCTGGATCACCATATGTTTTGCTTTTCAAACACGCTGATGGGTTGTCGTATATTGTTTTTACTTTGTAATCACCACTACACATTGGTTATATATTAATATACTATGGTTAATATATGAATATCGCTAGAGCGTGAATAACTAGCCTAAACCGGCCAAACCGTTGCTATAGCTCAGTTCGTCAAAATGTAAATTTTTCCATCAAAAAAAAAAAAAAAAGAAGAAGCAGACAAACTTCATTTTATAAAACAAGGAATTTGTGTGGGAAAGTATTTTTTTTTTAGAATTACAAAAAAATATATACGTACGTTAATATCATAAAAAAATATTTCATGTATTTATTTATTTGCGGACTGGTATGCGAATACGTTAGTAAAGGCAGGATGAAAAGGATGGAGATGTTTTTTTTGGGGGGGCTTTTATAATAGCAATTTATCGTTGTGAGCAGCATAGTAAAACGAATATACGAACACAGAAACAGGCAAGAGAAATGATAACCGGAGTGAGAAAAGAGCGAGCGAGAGAGTAAGATAAGGAGTAAGAGGGGGAAAGAGAGTTAAGAAGAATACATAAAGAAAGAAAGAGTGAAAGAGAAAATAAATCTAAAAAAAAACGAGCGAGCGAGAGAGAGAAGAGAGAGAGTTGAGATGAATATATTCAGAAACAGAGACAAAAAGAGTTTGGAAAAATACAGACAGAAATAGAGAGAAGAAGAGTAAGAAAGAGATAGAAAGCAAGAGAGGAAGGAATTGAACTCTTATGTAGAAAATGTTGACAACGTGAAATTTATATTGTTTTTTCTTCGGCGTAAAAAAACATTACACGGCGAACAAAATCTACATCAATTTTTGTTTCCTCTCTCTCTATCTATATATCTATCTTTCTCTATCTCCTCTCTGCCTCTCTTTGTCAATATTAATCCAACCTCTTTCTCTATTTCTCCCTCTCTCGCTCGCTCTCTCTTTGTTTTTTTTATCTCGCTCGCTTTTTACATTTCTTTCTATGCCGAAGAAAAAACATTTAACGGCGAACAGTAGTTACACTAGTTTTAATGTCCTTTCTCTTATTCTCTCTATATCGCTCTCTCTCTCTCTCTCTCTCTCTCTCTATCTCTCTCTTTGTATATATTCAACCAAACTCACTGTCACCTTCTCTCTTGCTCGCTCACTCTATCTTTTTCATGCGGACAAGATAAGTAATATGATTGAAATCTAGCTAATCGTAAGAAAATATGTAATTTAAATCGCCCACATCAAAAGTAAATTATAAAACTATACAAAAAGATAATAAAACAAAATGAAAACAAAAATCTTATCGTGTAAGGTTCGTTAAGCTGCTTCGAATTCGAAAAATGAACAATGGTACCCGTACAAGTTTTTTCCAGGGTTTGGTTTAGGATGGCTAGTAGCGTGTTATTAATGTGCCCATTAATTAAGTGTAAGATTATCAGTATTCAATTTTCCGTTCATGAGCAATTATTATGTTTGTATTTGTTTTGTTTTTTTAAACAATTGCTTCTTGTAGAAAGTGCCGCCATATTTGAAAAGTTCTGGACCGTTCATTTATGTATTAAGACGTAGATTCCGGAATAATCGAATTGCCTGTTGCCAGCAAATTATAATGGGATGATTTTGAGTAGAAAAAATGTATTATTTTTGATCAGGAAATGAAAAGGTTATGTTATGTCTATGAGTTTATTATCTAGTTACGAAGGGCCTAATCACAATATTTGTAGAATTTGTATATTAACTCACGGCCTGACTGTGAACGGTAAGATGGCTTTATATTTAGAGGGAAAATAGGAACTATTTCTTTAAATATGCTTTGATTGTAAATAACTAAATGTGTCAATACTGTCGTTCTAAAGTTATATAAGATAGTGGCAAATCGTCTCGCAAAAACAAATTTTTATGTGGCATCTATTGTTGCAAGCCTACGGTACTTTGGTTTTGAGGGCAATTTCTTCAATCAAATATAATATATAAAGGTAATTAATACGAAATATGCATGAAATATAATATCATATTAAGACATATTAACCACCGAGCAACGCCAGACGCCCTGCTATACATGCATACAAGCATCAAACCTTATACGACTCCAATAATTGTCAATTTTTTTCTACTTTTGAAATGATACAAATTTAAAACAATGCAAAAATAACAAGTCTTATATAAGATTTATATGATAAAATAATGCGTTAGTTATGGGTGGACAAATGCAATTGAGACTGAATTAATTAATTTAACTCGAATTACGATTAAAATTAATCGTTGTAGTTTACGCTATTTCATTTTTAATGTCAAAATTTAACTGATAATATTTTTGAAAATGTACGAATATTTAGAAATTAATTAACAGCAAATTGGAAGATTAAAAGTAAAAGACGTTGGATCTTGTCGGCCCTCAGCTGAAAGCTTAATTGACATAGAAATTTTATATATATCTCTTCTCTCTATTTTCTTTTCTCGAATGCACACAGTACGCCAAGTTCAATCAGATGAGGCCAAGTTCATATATGCTACAATGAAACAGACATTGATACTATTGCTATTGTGAATACATATTTTAAGCTATAAATATTTTAAAAGTATTTTTTAAAAGTTCTCCATAAAATATACCCCGGATTTCGCTGGTTAGCCTTAGAACAAAACTACAAAACCAAACACAATATATAAATAATCAAAACGTAAATAAATTTGAGGATATTCATTAACGAAAATATACTGGATTCAGCATTAAATATCTCGAAAATGATGGACATGCTATAAAAAAAAATATATCTTGAACACATATTGGAAGGCATAATGACTCGGAGAATAAAAACACAGATTCACTAATATTACATTAAACGATCTGAACGGTTTCATATGTCAAAACACAAAACAAAAAATATAACTCCTGGTACTATTATGTTTGACACGTTAATGAAATTGCTAGACAATTCATAATATCTATATTCTTTACTACTGCGATTAAAATTATTCCAAGTACCAATCCATGACTATAAATTAAACCAAGAATAACAACGTTCTCATACTTTAAATACGGTCCTTAAATGTGTGTAGTTATACTTTCTCGCTTCACGGTATTTTTTTTATAAACATTCACCAACATTTATTACATCGAACCGGCACACACGTTTTAAACCGAAAATGTCCAATTGCGTTTCAGATACAATATAATCCAATGAAATATCGTCCTAATTGTAGGGCCATTACCTTGAAAACCTTTCACTATTTTACTCCCTGCTTTCCTATTTATTTCTTGATTTTTTCTCCCATTTAAAAACTAATTCTATAGTTATCAAGAACCCTGCGCGCGGTCTCTCCTAGGACATTTTTATATAGACTTAATATGCGTTGATCGGCCCTGACTTCGTGAAAGCCATTGAAATTGTGATCGGCGTAACACCCCAGAGACGCCCAATGAAAAAAAAAATTATGTCTCACGTCCATCAATTTCTACATGGAAAACTTCCCAGTTTGCTGTGTTCAGAATATGAATTCGGAACGATCGCTGATAGCAAAAAAAAAAGGACATAAAAAGAACAATTACAAAATTTTGCACCCGAATATTAAATGGTCATTTCTAAAAATGAATCCATGAATTATAAAAATGATTGCAGCGAAATAGTGCTATAAAAGGAAATATCAATATTTAGATAATCAGCAGACCCTATTATTAAGGAATTTAAAGATCATGTACGCATTAATTGTAGTAAGGTGTACTAAATAATAAAATAAAAAAAATATTCTTCAATTAAATGATTTTGTTCAAATCTTCATAGCGTAAAAACGTATAGTGTTTAGAACTGAAATTCAAATATCATCGTGAATAGACGATAGTTTGTAAACTTTGTAAACTATTATGTTTACCAACAAAAACTCTTTACTCATTTTTGATGTTTATATTTTTTCTTAAAGTATTTTACACTTACGCATCATAGTTAATTTTAGGTTAAACTGGTGCAGAGAGAATAAAACCGCCGACCGAGAGATTCGAATCCAGCAATGAAGCAATCTTTGACTCTGTTAGTAAGGAAAAATATACAGTCAACGTAAACTACGAGAAATACAGTTTAATTTACATTTATATAAATCATAAATGTTTACATAACTGTGTGTGTACACTCCCACCATTCCTCGTATATATATATATATATATATATATATATATATATATATATATATATATATATATATAAACATATGATACTCGAGGATAGCTGGGAGACATGAATGAAACTTGTGAAGTTGCTTATTTTTTCCATCAAATTTATTGAGTTCCTGCTCTGGTCGGAGACACACAGCAGTGCAGTGGGAGCAAGCCTTACATGTTTTCTCGCAATGACCTCGTCCACAATGCATTGTAATCTACATTAACTTCTAAACAACATATTGTTGATTTTATATATATATATATATATATATACATATATATATACATATTGGCGTGGGTTAAAATTTAAATAGGAAAATGTCAAATGTGTTTTCAAATTTGCACTAAACAGTAACATCAATTTCGAACGCGCCCTGTTGTATCAAAAACGTACTGTTTATTTCATACGTCGGGCCCTTTAACTTGTGCTGTGAGAAAACTTTTCAAATGCACGTTTCATGTTAAGGTGTATAAAAGTGTTTACCTGGTCCAAATCCGACTGTTTCCTTTTAATCGAAGTTGTTCGATTATATATTTTCAATATTTACCGTAGGTATTTCTATATAAAACCAGAATAAACACACGTCCAACTAAATAAAGTATATCTGTGAGAAATTTCAAAAAAATTGGCCCGAGTGTTCTGGAGTCTATCGTAAACGAACTCACGTACAGGAACAGATTAGAGATAGGTAGATTAGCATATGTCTGTTCTATCAAATGTTTAAGTGAGTATACTATGTAAACTTTTTTGCAGGATTGTAAAGTCAAAATATGTACTTATTCAACTCTTAAAAAGAGTTTTATAAAATATAAACTAAAATATAATTAGTATTTTGATATATACATAGAGATATGTGAGTGTGTGAAGTGTTGTGTGTGTATGTGTGTGTGTGTGTGTGTGTGTGTGTGTGTGTGTGTGTGTGTGTGTGTGTGGTTTTCACTTATGGTATTGTAAAAGTCAGTTTCACCTGATTGTTGTAGATTGATACCATCTTTTGTTTTTGTTTTGCCTTTGGGAGCTTTGAAATATAATCAGAATTATATGAAGAATTGTTGTAGATAATACGCATAGAAAGGTCACGGCATGATGAGGCGTTCAAAGACTTAGAATATCAGTTAAGTTTTAAAGCGTGTATTTACCTCCGCGTCACCTGATTGTCGTGCAGCACAATGCTTCTGAGCTAGGAGTGGCATCATTTGGTCGGAATGAACGCGACATTCTGGCGTCATCAGTTGGCAAGGACGACAACGACGATCACGTCAACCACGACACACTCGATCACGACGGGGACAAACAGGGATGAGGAAAGAAAAATGTACGAGAAAGTGAACATACAAAAATAGGTTTAAAGAAAAGGAAGTCACAAATACAAGTGAATGTTTTGTTGTTATTTTTAGCCGCATATCTACCTATTTGAGTATTGTTTTCAATTTTAAAAATATCATGAAAACAATTTTTTACAAGATAATCACACATACGAAGGCTTGGAGAGAACGTAATGATAGGGGTAATGCGCATACGTGTACGGTGACAAGAATAAGAATAATCTGTAGTTGTGGGAATTGTACAGACTTAAATCATTTCAGCAAACAGAGCTTGATAGGGCTAGCACTACTTGTTTGTTTCTATCCTCTTTAGCCGTTCGCCTATTCGGCATTGCGATTTGGGGGGGTGCTATATTATTATTATTATTATTATTATTATTATTATTATTATTATTATTATTATTATTAACTAAGTTCCATAATATACGCAGGAAGAATTTGTCAATTATGCTAAGATAATTTGGAAAAAAGTTTCACGTTTATTTGGATAACCTTACAATTTTGCTAATCGCCGTTTTATCAAGGCTGAAGTTTCTGCGAGAGGTTTGATAGATTTACTGCTGTTACGCAAGTATTTTATGTCGAAAATGACTTTTGCATAGTCGCATGTTGAAAAAAAGACGAGTAAAATATATACAATTTAAATGTTGCTGATTCTCTGTTTTGAATGTTACGTTTACTGCCTTCGTTCAGGATTGAACTCAGCACCTTTGGGTAACTATAAACTTTGATAAAACGTCTAGGACCACTCGGCCATATGTCACTCTGTCCCAGAGCCTAGCTGGAGTCCGAACACGGTACCCCTGTAATAATAATAATAAAGGTTTGGGTTCGAGACTCCTAACAACCGGTCCCCCAGTTCGATACAAAACACCTGATGAAGACCGGAGGGTAAAAAGGCCGAAACGTTGTGACGATAACAACTAAGATGAGGGAGTCTGTCCGACAATCTCAATCAAAGTTTTTTACCATATTTGGAATAATAATACAGTATCACATTATACGCCACGGAGAAAAATATATTAAACAGGTTTTATAATTTTCTTAAATAATAACGGAATACTTTTCTGCATGCTATGTTGTTTGAAATGGCTATACAAATGTACATATACTAATATATAAGAATGAGATTTTCTGTGTATGTGTCAGTTTGTCTGTGTGAAAAAGTGAACTGCAAGCCATGTTTATTTTCAGAACAGTTTCCGCTTCCTAGTTGTTCTACACAAGTCCTGTATCTACATTAGAAACTCTTGTGATTAGGTCGGCCACAATTATAGCAAATACTTTTTGTACTTTTCTTCTTAGGAGAAGAATAATTTTGGGCCAAAATTGCGGATTTTATTCCAGGCATGGCTATAATTTAATTTTGGTGTTTTTATGTATGCATTTTAAAATTTCATGATATTTGTAGATTCGTTTTTTTCTGTGATCATTTTCTCACTTTCCTCGTAACATCCGAGTGCCACATTGAGTTGGCTAAAAGTCATGGGTTTTTCTTTCTGGGTTATCACGGTGGTAAATCGCTTGAAATCATTCAGTAATCCCTTGAGTACCATGGGAATTAACAGACTGGCGCTAATAACATCATCAGACATTTTTAAGAATTTGCATTGGTTTCGACTCTTATAATATAATCTGCAATGGTTTCGGCTTCCAATCGTATTAGAGAGGTCAGTTCAGTATATAAAGAAATGATTTTGGGTTTTCCTTTCGATAAATAGTGTTCTCTTAATATGCTCACTGCTTTGCAGCCATCATCCAGTGCTTCTCTCATTACCAGTTATAGATTTTTGTCATCTTTGGTGCATTAATTCTGCAAAGACAGTTGCATTCTTTTCAATGAACTCGGAGTCGTTTCTCTATAAAGGTTGTGCCTGAAGTACTTTGTGTAGCTTTTGAATTCGTAGATATCATAAAAATTTCACTTGCCAGAGTTTGAATTTGGAGTCGATCCATAAAATAAAGATGCACGCTGGGCCCGTAACCTCTTGAAGTGTAAGTCATGTTTAGTTTCCGAACAGTTTCCGATGGTTAGTTATTCTATACAAGTCCTAGAGGAGACTGGTTCTCAGTAGACAAAACAGTTTTCGATGGGTAGTTGTTCTACACAAGTCTTGGAGGTGACTGGTTCTCAGTAGACAGGTATCGACTTGGAATCCACAGAGCCAAAGATTATTCCCGTGTTCACACGAAGAAACCATATACGTTGCTACAGAAAAGGTTAAATATTTATGGAGCAATTTTAGTTTCTGATTGGTTGGTAGCTGAATGTGAATTAATTCGATTCGTCAGTTCCTAGCAGCATCGTTTATAAATAGAATCTCCTGTCTGTGCGGCGTATTATCCCATTATAAGAAAAATATTGCAAGACTTCGATCCATATAGACCTTAAAACGGCTGTGCCAGTTGTTATGGAGTTTGGCTCGAAGGTCTTTTATGCAACTAGCGGTATTATTAGATAAGTTTTGTATCGGGATGTCTTCGATAAATATCGATAATTGAAATAATCCTATGAAAGAAGGAACAGCCGATGTTGACCCAAATTAACACCTTAAATAGCCTTACACCAGTTGTGCATTTCATAAGTTTTATTATCACATGACTCGAAAGCTCCGAGATTTAAACACAACAGAAGTTTTCTTTGATATTACGAGGAGAAGCCATAAATTAATTTGTGTTTGAAGCACAACTGCTTTAAGATACTTGCCCTTTTTATTTTAAACCTTAATTCAATACATTACCACCGAGAAATAGTAAGGCCAGGCACATAAAGCCAAGGGTAGATTTTTGATATAACATGAAGGTGGTCGATATGAAGGTATCCGTATAGAGCAAATTGACCAATGCTTCTTGATTTTTATATTTGATACATTAATTCTAGCTCTTATATATATATATATATATATTAATTCTAGCTTATTATATATATATATATATATATATTAATTCTAGCTCTTATATATATATATATTAATTCTAGCTCTTATATATATATATATTTGTATATACATATATATATATATATTTGTATATACATATATATATATATTTGTATATACATATATATATATGTGTGTGTGTGTGTGTGTGTGTGTGTGTGTGTGTGTGTGTGTGTAAACCATTTTATAAAACTACCAGTAGTTTCTTTACAGTAAAATGCAGACTAAACTGTATTGTCACTGCGAGGAGGTATGTAAATCTTCCTCCAAGAAGACCTCGGATGGTTTCTTTATAGAGCAGGCAATCAATCGATTTGATTTAAAAATCATCGATTTCACTGATGCCAATAAAAATATGGGAGTTCGAACATTCTTTTTTATTATTAAACTCAACATCATATCATATGTCTAGTATTTAAGAGCGAATAAAACGTGGTGTGGTAGGAACAGACAAATAAAATAGCAGTGTTACAGGGAGTAGCGTAAGAGATGGAAAATCTAAATAAATGACATAAATAAAGAGAAACAGCATGGAAACTATGAAGTACAAAACGGATTTTGGAAGATGTGCTATATATCAACGTTCGATTTGTATACATTAAATATTTTCGCGCATAATTTACTTGAAACCTTGATCCGTACCTTATAATTTCAGTCACACTTTAATATATTTCAAATCTCTTGCAAATATTAGCCTGTCTACTGCAAGAAAAGATAAAAAGATAGAAGAAGACTCGTATTTCTAGTATTTAAAGGGCAGAATGAAAAGGGTGTTTTATGCCAAGGCAAATAGAAATAGTATTAAAAATACGGTTAGAAATATAATATGACAGAGATTAATAAATTATGTAAATTGGAAGGAAAGCCATATAAGGAAAAATAGTAAACGCTATATGAATTATAAAGACTGAGTCCTGTATCAACATTTACGTAGTATATATTTTATATCCTTGTGCATAATGTATTTCAAAAACTAATCTATACCCTACAAATTACATCCAAAGAATTTCAGTTTACCTTGAATTTTTCAGTCTCTTGTAAATAATAAAATTCCAGATGCGATATCATATCGTTTCGTTAGTGTAGGAATACTAAAATGAAATGTTTCACACGTAAAACAAATACTTGCATAATACATATAGAAAATAGATAACATGACATGCCACTATGTATGCTTGTATGTATGCATAAACGACATTTAAACAAACATTATCATTTCATCTCTAATTTAATTTTAGTTAAAAAGTTTTATTTGGTCAAATGTGATATCTGATTATTAATTATTCTCGTACCTTTTGTGGAGTAAATGTAAATATTGGATGTTTACGATCATTCCAGAAAACAATGAATTTTAATATATGAGAAAGCCACATGTACCGAGAGTATGGCGAAGTACACTAAGGCTGAGAAAAGTAAAAGAAAATCGAGCCATGTAGTATGTTTCATATTTATTTATGTTTTGCATGCTGTAATATATAAACCTAAATGCAAAGGCTGCATTATAGTTTTGTGTCACACCTTAGTCGGATAATGCCTCTTGCCCGTTGGGTAAGGTATCTACCGTAACTGTCTCCAACAATCTAACAACCAGGGATCGGAGCAGTAAAGAGAAAAATACAGGTCGGAATTGTTCTGCATAACATAGCCAAATAGGGCCTGTTCGTTAAGGGAGATAAAAAATTTCTGAGCTTTACAAAGTGTTACATAAATGAGTTCTCTCTGAAATAACTGTGTTAAAATAACTAAGCAATAAAATAACAAATGAGTCATAGGACTAGGAAAAAATGATGACTGGTTTCGTTGAGGAATTCACAGCGGAAGTTTTAACCAAAAGAAAAGTATTTGGGCAATTGGCGTAAAAATCTATCAAACGAAAAAGGAGAGATATTATTGTTATAACTGGTAGGGTTGTGAGAGGAAGTAGAGAATAATAAGAAAAACTGCGCGAAAAACTCATGCAAAAAATATAAATGCATAATGTATCTTTAAACACAATTTAGAGTATAACATACGTGAAGTAATAAACTTACTTTATTACTGCAATAAAAATATTATGTTACAAATAAGTTAATTTACAAACTCAGGAACAATAAAAACCAAAGACTATGAACACTCAAATTTGGTATTGAAATGCTTTGACTGGCGTTCAAAAATATGTTTAACACTTAAAACTATATTCTTGCACAACCAAGCTGAAACCCTTCAACACAGCTTTAGTGAAATTCCTGAAAATCCAATAAATAAATAAGTAAATCCTCACTATTGAAAGAGTCCACTGAGTTTCTTTTTTATTGCAACAGATAAAAACGTGGCCTTACATACTTGACAGAGGGCGTTGGGATTCATTATCTAGGCCGTAATGTGAGTGATTGTATACAGGCATATATATATATATATATATATATATATATATATATATATATATATATATATATATATATATTATTACATTTTCATCACAAACAAGGAACATTGCCGCTTTGATGTAGGGAGTTACTATCAGGGACCTAAGTTGCAGGGGTACTAGGTAGGGGGTTAGCAGCAAGATATCTGTTCACATTACATTTGAACTTCTGCATGTCAGTACAGTTGGGGAAGCCGGAAGCTGGAAGAGAATTCCAAAGTCCCGGAGTTCTCGGGAATTACCTATTTAAGTAGAAGGCGTTCTTACATCTAGGGATATTTACTGTGTAGGGATGACTTCGCTGCTTGTCGGGTTTGTTTGGGCTATTTTTGTCGATGGGGCTTCAAGGGCTTGTAATTCGTCCACCATTGAAATACTTGTAAAAGAGACAGAGGGATGAAACATTTCGTCGATGGACAGAGGCTGAAGCTTAGATAATTTTTCGAGACCTATTAGGTTGGTGACTCGCTTTTGGACCCTGTCCAAGAGCGAGAGACTGGTAGCAGATGCACCAGGGTGTTTGGAATGCGTTTACTTGTAGAATATGTGCGTGGGTGTTCAGCACATACAAGAAAACAGTTCATTAAAATCAGTCTGTGTAAGTCATACGCAAAGAATATACCTCTCTCCATTGTGGCGTCTTCTCTTCTCATTATCCAAGTTCATCTTCTTTCGTATGAAAATCAAAAAACAATAGGTCATATATTAGATCTAACTTTATTTGAATTCCGAAGTTTGCAACAACTTTTTTATACCTGTCTTATGCTAAGATTGTGTTTGTTCCAGTTTCAAAATGCGGAGACGATATCTTCCGTGTTATGGTCTAACTCCACCAATCATACATAAAACTGTCAACTAAAAACTGTACGTGTATTTTCTAAACTCATTACGTCATTAATACCCATAGCATTAAGATCATGTGATGTCATCGCGAAATAAACCTGATTGTTTATGTACTAACATACCACGTTAGCATTCCTGATACATTTCTACTTCACATATTTAATCTTAAAATACCTTTACGCTCGATACACTTTTCAAAAATGTGATTGTCGAAACAGCAAGTAGCGATCGTAATAATACTTGTTCAGGTTACTTGACATCTCACGGCAATGCTATCTAAAACAATACCGCTTCACATAAAAAGACGTTGAACATCATAACCTGCTTGATATCCATTTTTTCCTCCAAACAATACATTTTAACAATTTTATCTACATACGTATTTTGATGCATTTACATTAAATTTTTGATAAACAGTTAAGGTTCAAAATTGACTTATGCGTACTGACTAATTGTTTCAACGAATCCCGGTAATTTTTCAAATTTAAGGAGCCTTTATAAACTTATTTTTGAGCTATTTCTTAGATGAAGTCTTCAGAATAGTACACCTTCGATAAGCTTCTAGGACTGAAAAATGGTTAGAGCATTCTAACACTATAGAAAAGTATCCCATTCTCGTCGAATTTTTTACTTGTTTGAGAGTGAAACATGCCAAGGATAGAGTGATCTTGCATCTATTAAGCAAATTATCCTGCTTTTACAGTGTGCAAAACTGGCTTCGAAACTTGCAAACTCTTTGCCGCAGAAGAGAGTTGTTGTGTATATGTCTTTCCGATCTTTATTTATGGCAAGTGGAAACTGAGCTACATGCATCCCCCTCTCTCTCTTTCTCTCTCTCTCTATTTTTCTCTCTCGCTCTCTCTCTTTCTCTCTCTCTCTACATATATATATATATATATATATATATATATATATAGAGAGAGAGAGAGAGAGAGAGAGCGTTTACCAGTTAAATACAATCGTTGGTGCATAATTACTAATTCCACTTAATTTAAGAGTTATGTGACCGATAGGAGTTTATCCATTAAATATTCATACATACAGCTTCCCATATATATATATATACATATATATATATATATATATATATATATATATATATATATATATATATATATATATATATATATAATTATTACATTACCAGTTCAGCCCGGCTTTGCTCCGGCCCTATGTACTGTTCATAATTTTATGCGCATAGGTGTATATATATATATATATATATATATATATATATATATATATATATATATATATATATATATATATATACATATATATATATATATGTATAAAAATTTGGACTCTTGTCCAGGTAACCTTCATCTAAAATTCCAAGTGTTTACACCCTAAATTGGCGAAGGAGTTTGGTAGAGTTTGCAAAGGTCAACTCTTTCAACTTTAACCATTTGGCAGTCACATTCTCGCCCAAAAACTGGTGAAAAAGCTTGCTGAATGTTATATATGTAAAATTTCAAATGTTTAGACCTAAAATTGGCTTAATAGTTTGCTGGAGACCGCAACGGTCAAACCGTTTGAACTTTGACCTCTTGGCAGCAAAATTTTCGGCCAAAAATCGTTTATAAATATTACCCTATGTCTTAAGACGAAACATTGTTTTTTTCTTTAACCCCAATTTTGACACTAAAACATTTATTGTTTTGAGCTCAAATACAACTTAAACTCTTTAATCCATATCACGTAATCTACATCTAAATTTTCAAGTATTTAGACCAAAAATTGACGGAGGGGTTTAGTTGTGTTTTTAAAGGAAAAATCGTTTAATTAATTTGCTTCCCCAACTTGGCACCAAATTTCTGGCCGAAAACCGTTTAAAAAGATTTTCCCAAATTTCAATGCACCTTATATCAACCTTGGACTCCGTGGACTGAAAAGTGGTTTTGTGGGCAAATGTACATATACAGACAGACAATTTCAATTCTCTCTCTCTCTCTCTCTCTCTCTCTCTCTATATATATATATATATATATATATATATATATATATATATATATATAGAAAGAGAGAGAGAGAGGGGGCGAGAGAGAGAATTGAATTACTGAAAATAAAATATTTTAGGTTAAATAGAAATCATACAACAGAAACCTATATTTAAGTATATATAAACATAATAATGAAAATATAAAAGAAAAAGAGAAATAACAAGATATTGTATAGGAAAATGAAAAAAAGAAAATCATGAGGAAATATAAAATTTACAAAAATAATAAAATGTTTGGAAAAAAATGAAAGCATTAAGTATTGAACATAAAAGAGAAAAAGAAAGTCGGAAAAATATAAGGAGAGAAATAAGAACCTTATTTGCAAACAACGAATATAAAATGCAAAAATAATTTCAAGTCAAATCGTAAGGCAAATATTTAAACAAGAGAAATTTGTACTTTTTTTTTAAATTGAAGTATTTTGGAATTCCAATTTGTTGAAAATGCTTTTATATTTATTTGTATTTAATTTCTTTTTCTTGTTTCAAGAAAATAAACTGAAAAAACATTTCACAACGAAAAAAACTCTTGTCAACAGCCTTGCAACCTTTTTTGTGTAGTTTGTTTTTTCATCGATTCTGAACGACGTGATATTGTTTGCGACAACCACTTAAGCAGAAATATTTTTAGGCTTTGAGCGCTAGATTTAGGATTGGCGTGTTTGAGAACACGTTTCTCGTTGCAAACCTCCCCTAGATTTGAAATTAAATGGATACAGAATATTTATTTTTCCCCTTCTGTTTTTTTTTGTTTCTTTACTAATTTATTAACAACCTCTACTGATTTTTTGTAAAAATAAGGGGAATTTGTAATAAAAACAAATAGTTTTAGTCTACGGTCTCTTAATTCCTATCGCGCACACACACATGTATATATATATACATATATATATATATATATATATACATATATATACAGATAGATAGATAGATATATAGAGGTGTGTGTATGTGTGTATGTATTCAATGTATATACTACAAATATATATACATATATATACATGTACGTATCATATGGATATATATATATATTAATATATATATATATATATATATATTGCACTCATGAAAGGAAGATTTTTGCAATAAATGATTAAAAATAAAATGCCTTTTAAAATAAAGAAAAGGGGGCAAGAAAGAGGAAAGCCGAATAAAAGAGGGGTCAGCTGACCGGTTTCGCACTCGCTTTAGCGAAGCTTTATCGAGGGATTTAAGCAGGAAAATCGAAAATATGTACATTTAAATTAAAACTACGTTCTTTTCCGCTTTGAATGTTCAAAAATAACTAAGCAATTATTATAATATTTTTCTCGAAGATCCTGGAAACTAGTCACGCTCGAACCTAACAGATATCCCTTATGCTTACAGAAAGCCTTCTCAACCGAACATGAACGGCATTCAAGATCTTTACATGGAACATTGTGTAAGAACTACGCAGGGTTGAAAATGAGTTCGAGCTGAAGTTCGTTGCACATGATGGGTTTTTAATGAGATGGCCATTCATTGAAAACCTTTATGTGTTGGCAAATATGTCTGTTGCTCGGTAAGTCTAATTTCTGATTATATAAGGTACGATCTGTTGGACTACCATCCAATCTTATAAATGTATATAAATATATACACACACACACACATATATATATATGTGTGTGTGTGTGTATGTCTATATAGATATATATAAACACAACATAGCTATTCGCTGTAATGTGTATATATATATATATATATATATATATATATATATATATATATATATATATATATATAGTAATCTATGAAATATATATGGCGATTAAGCTACACTGAATATTCCGCGTTTCATCCACTCTAGGATTCTTCAGGTTTATACGCATAAGCCTGAAGAATCCTAGAGTGGATAAAACGCGGAATATTTAGTGTAGCTTAATCGTCATATATATTTCATAAATTGCTAACTAGCTCTACTTACGTATTGAGCATTTTTGAAGTAAATACTTAAAGTTTACGCATAAATTTATACTTTTGTATATTAATTTTATGTGAGTAAATGAAGTATATATATATATATATATATATATATATATATATATATATATATATCGCTTTTAATCTCGTATCGATTTTTGTTTGTTTAAAAGCGATAAAAATAACACTTACTCATCTAGGACTTCGTTGCATAACGGTAAACGAACTCAACCATAATACATATCGTCTGAGGTTAAAATCCTTAAAGCTGTGAAATTATTCTGATGAGAGGTAGTACATGTTCGTGAATCACTGTGTCATGCGTACATATATACGCATATTTATACACTTTTGCTTGTATACATGTGTGTATATATATATATATATATATATATATATATATATAAATAAACACACACATACATACACAGTCAACAATATATATATATATATATATATATATATATTCATGAGGACATTTGTTTAACCAATTATTAGTTCACATTTTATTTATACCATTCCTTTAATTTATGAAGCACGATGTAACTACAAAGCATACAGAAAAATAATGACAAAATTCTATATTCCAAATTTCAAGATGATGACTAGCTTACCAACTGTTCTTTTATTTAAGTTGACATACCTTATTCTTGAGACCACCTGTTTCGTAGTGCAAAATCATGTATGTAATTATTATGTTAATTATTGAACTTATTTCACCTTTAACTCATCAGAAGAAATCACTTTTCAATATTTAAAGAAAATATCGGCATATGATTATGGTTATAATATACAAAAATTAGGAGAGAAGTTGAAATTATCTTTTTGCCATTTTATTACTCCTTGAATCACATCAGCTCATCTTAAAGATATTTTGCAAGATCAACTCAATTATGTGTGATTAGAATTTTGTGGTAAATTACTTGTATGCAATAAGTTATAAGGTGTACATATTGCGTTTAAATAGTAAATATAAAACAAAAATATATATTTGCCATAAAATACATAAGGGAATGGAAGAATTATCACCCTAGAAAAGACGACATTATTTCATTTCCTTTTGATGAAAACCATGTTTTTTGTGCATGCTAATTCTTAGTAAGCAAGTTGTGTTCGAATCCAAGGAGAGATAGGATAATTATTTTATGTGTGAATGTGACACAGTGTTCAAGGAGTGAGATCGAAAATGTACTGCTGTACAAATCATGTAATTATGGATCCAAGTTATGATAACAAGACCATTGACGCCCAATTCAAATCTGAACGAGTCAACGCATGAGGGCACAGCTCACTGAAGTTTCCAACCACGGTTTTGATCCTTGATGTGATTTCAAGTGGGGGCAACATCATGCCACTTCACATCTTCGAAGTCGGCTTGAAAGTCAACACCGAAGTGTACCTGGATATACTGAAGAGTGTGGTGATCCCCTGGTGCCATCAGGTGGCAGCTGGCAGGCCCTGGCTGTGACAGCATAACGCGTCGCCGGCCCATAAGTCTAAAGAGACACACACTTGGCTTCAGAAGAAGTAGTACTTTGTACCCTTCTTTCATTAGTACTTCTTCCGCGACTTGAACCCGCTAGACTACTTCGTTAGTCATACGTCGGAAAAATCATCAACCTGCCCTTTCATATCAACAAAACCAGCCTGATCGCAGAGTATTCGCCGAGCTGCTGATGGCGCTTGTAGAAAAGACATGTTCTCAGTTCCTGATCCCTATCGAGGCTGTGATTGAACCTGGAGGCTACACTGAATAGATGTCAGCTTTATTACATAATCAAATTACCTGAATTGTTTAATAAAACTATTAAAATAAAGCTGTACTCTTTTGTCTTTTATGTGACGAATTCATCGTTCAACTCTGTATTTATCATTATCTACAGTAAATCTAATACAAACAAGATTAAAGTCTGCATAATTTTATTCATTCTTTTAACTTCCTTGCATAAGATATTAAATTCTTACTTCGCACAATCATTTGGATTATCATCGAATTCTTTTAAATTGCACCGATTAGAAGTGTATTAGGCTAAATTGTAACCAATCATACTGACAATCTTCGTGTGCTAAGTACGATTTCAGTTTCAGTGATTATGTTGGCAACATTCAGGTAGTCGCTCCTGAGTATACCAGATACATTTCTAAAAAGTATTCCAACTAGACAGCTATCGTTGAAACCAATGGTAACCATAAAATAATCTTTCTCATAAGAAATGAATGTTTGAATAAAACTATACTGATTATGTATAAGAAAGCAGACAAAAAAGATATGGATTTAATAGTTTCCCTCTCTATATCAGCACATAAATGCATTGGTGTTCTAATATTTCTAAACCAGAAAACACGTCCACGCTCACTATCTGTATTCTCAGTCGGTTGAGTTACCTGCACAGGTATTACATACAATGAACCATACTATATTACGTGACATTTATGTTAGTATTAATTTGTATTAGGATCAATTTAGTGCATGCCACTATAATCTATCTGCAGCATTTTACCCGGATGTTTAAGAAATAAAGCATTTAAACACCATTATTATACTCGAGTTTAGATTGTCATTTTGCTGGATGAAATTTCAGAATCTTTTATCATATCCCAAGTGCAGCAAAGTGCGCCTAAGTAGGAGTATTAAATTGCCTAAGTTTTCAAAATATAATTTACTCAAAGCACCGACTTGTTCGCATTCGAGTAAACTTAAATTGTCCTAAGGCTAGATTGGCCAGTTACTGAAAGCTCAAAAAGTCTTTGTTCAATGTGGAGGGCTACTGTGACGGGCTATTACTAACCTTACAGCGGGAATTGACGGGAGCTGTAATTTGAGAATAAGTGGTGGGTAAAAATTAAGGAAAGATTAGACTATTTTCTGCCAGTTTAAGCAGACGACTTAATCTAGAATCTAAGCCAGTTAAAGCGACACTAGACTTTAGATTAGATCGGGCGATGGAGGGGGGATATAGTTAGCGTTTATACAATTAAGGCTCAGCTTGCCCCCTTCGTTGAAAAGGAGCACACGGTTATAGTGATTAGAGCTAAATAAAACAGAATAAGTAATGAGGTAATACACATATCGCAGATCTGCCCGACACATCGCACGAGCCATATTACCGTGGCCACAAACGAATGCGTCCTGGAGGCGTTTAAGTTTCATTTTTGGTAGCTTTTCCCCATGAAACCCGGTCTGTCATTAAAACAGTTCGACACCTATTTGGCTTACTTTTCTCGTCTTTCGACGACCGAAGCGGCTAAGTGCAAAATGGCAGTATAAAGTCATGAAATCTTGAAAGTGGGTCGGCTTTAACAAGTCTCCGAGGATCGTTGGTCTGCCCTACGAAGTGTATTTGAGGTTGTCGAACATCTTTGTTCCCTTGCTGAAGGTTATTAACTCGTGGTCTAGAAACGGCTAAATCACCAACTACTTAATTATGGGCATTGTGAGCCTGTTACACAAAAGCAAACATGGTGGGGATAGATTAGATAATTATTGGTCTTTAACGATGCTTAACACTGAGTTAAAGATTTTGGCCAAGATTCTTGCCAATCGTCTGCAGCTTGTTCTGGCTAGTCTTATTAGCCCTAGGAAAGCTTGTTCCCTGAAGGGCAGGACAATTCAGGATAACTTGCACTCGATACGCATGATGATAGAAAGAGTCGACACTCAACTTAGATCAGTTCAAAGCCATAAATAGAATGGCCCATCGTTACGTGGGCCTGTTTTGTCGGCGACGGGTTTGGGCCTGCAATTTTGCTCGTGGTTTAACCTCCTTCATGCAAACCTCGCAGTGATGTTAGACGTGAATGGAAAGAGATCGAGACGTTTCAGCTTATATCGATCTATTCTTCAATGTTGTCCTTTACCACCAATGATCTATGTGTTTGCGTTGGAACCAAGGCTTATGGTTGTATCGGGTTCTACGCGGCATCATTGAGCAAGGTGCTTTTTCCCCTGGTAAAGTACTCCGACTATATCGACGTTGTAACAGTGCTTGGAACGAGCAATGATGAGGTTAGTGCCGTCAGCATTGAAATCAGTTTGTATGAAACAGTACCAGAGGCCAAAGTAAACTGCGACAAGTCTTTGGGTTTGGGCATTGGTGCCTAGAGAGGAATCTTCCTTTACGGACCCTTGTAGCTGGAACAACGGACCTTGCAAGATACTCAGCGTCCGGTTACGTGGAAAAAACATTCGTCGGAGGTTCTGTAAGCGGTCTGGTCCGCAGCTCGTCAGTTTATCAGCAGAAACCTTGCGATAAAGGAGAGAATGCAGGTTTGCATATCGCATATCTATCTAATCTTTATTTATCGTCTTTCCGCCCGTCCTTTCACTCCCGTCAGATACGCTGCTATATTTGCAGTGGTTCTTTTCAGGTTCTTGTGGCTTGGAAACACCCTTATGATCTGTCGCAATATCTGTTATCACTCTTCTCCTGTGGAAATTAATTTGCACACGCTCTGGCTCTGTTACCTGGATCGAAGGTGTATACAAAGTAAGGGAAACGGTTGCCCCTGGAAAGAGGACATTAAGAAAGCCTTTCCGGCTTTGAAAAATGTGCAGTCATCCGAGTGGGGACACAAAGGTTATCGCGAGTATCTTCACACATTGAAATTCCTTCAAAAAATTAAAGGAAGAGTCTCTAGCATCAATGCTGTTGTCTAAAAAAGCATTATATCGAGTGTTAGTGAGAAGATCCGTTAGAACTTTTATAAGTGATGGGTTCCCATTTACAAAGGGGCAGCTTCGCTAGATCTAGCATTGGGCGCCTAGTTCGGAGTGTCTCACACACGATGAAGCTTCTCTGCCCTGGCTTATTTTTTGTGATGCTCTCTGGTTTGGTAAGAGATTACACTGAGCTTGGTTGGCTACTTCGCCTTTATGTAATCAATATGGGGATAAGGTCGATCTTTATGTTATCCTTCGTTTATTGTTGACTCTTTTTGCCAGTGATTGAGGCTGTTAAAGTTCTCGTGGTTCGCATACTGAACGTATCGTCTTTTACTTTAGTACTCATCAATTCTTGTAGAATTTGAGCACCGACAACCGATGAAAGAAATGTTTTTGACTATACTTGCAGTAATGAGAGGTGTGATCTTGTATACGATATGAAAATGGTCTATAGATCTGAAGGCTTTGCCCCTCTTTACTTTATACGAATCTTCCGTTATCATTTGAAGGTTCATATTAAGGCCGAGAGGATCAGCATCCTTTCGGCTTACTTTTCTGGTGTTTGTCGAGTCAATGGAGCAAGACTTGATCGGTACTTGGGCGTGCCTTATGCAAAGTATTTTAAGATGCTGAAACCAACGTCAGCTTTGACACGTTTTAAGTCAAGAGCAGGTCATGCTTAAATCCAGAATAAGGACGATTTTTTAGGCATTTGTCCAAAACAAAGTGTGTGATAGTGATCATTAGGGCCTGTTTTTACTTTGTTCCGTTCTTTTTACCCCATTCCACTCCCCAATCAGGTGTTAGATCGCTTGTTTGCTAGATGCGGGTTCCCTTTCAAAACCTTCGTAAGACGTGTTTGGAATAAGGTTTTCGGACCCGCATTACTTTTTGATTGGTTAATCGGTGTATCTACCATAGTTTAGTAATGAGGGGGTCTTTTTACTAAAATTGTATATATTATTCTATTGTATTAAAAAAAAATATGCCCCATAACTCCTCCCTCTATTGCATATTTTCAGATATGTGTTTTAGGAAGTTAATTCATGGTATGGTGTTTTCATGGTTATCGATGAAAGAATTATACGTTGATATATGTATAGTATGAATGCGGTACTGCGGTGAAATAAATTGACCGTATGTTTTATTAACATGCTATGTACGTCCCCGCTCTACCCGCCCATGTACGAACTTGTACAACATTTTTCTTGAACATTTTGTATTATTACGAAAATAAATTTACCCCATTATATGTCAAAATATTACAAAATATTACAAACTGATTGTATTTTAACTTTTGTAAATAGTCTGCCTAATTATATTTATTCATTTGAATACACCATGGCACATTTTGTATAAGTTTGTTCAGCTATTTGTTTTTTTTTCTTATGCTTCGTAGTGATTGTGTCGCAAAAATATGTAACACTCATTGGAAGCACAATTGAGAAACCATAGCAATAACATGATGGAGATTTGATGTCGATTTGATGCGACTGCTATCTTGATGGTAGTATATTTACTGGGATTAAAATTACCCGTAATGAGATTGTAAAATAAAGATATTCGGGTTGCTAGAGGGAACCAAGATGATGTCGCTAATTAGAACTATTCAATAATCGTTATACAAATTATGCATTGAAATAGTTGTCTTTCGGTGTTGGTCTGTTATATATATATATATATATATATATATATATATATATATATATATATATATATATATATATATATATGACATATTAAGGACAAATGACATATAGTGTACATATATACATATATATGTATATATATATGTAGATTTTGTAGATTTTTTATGCCTTTGTTTCCTCTAATAATCTAATGAATTGATGATCTCATTAACGAAGTCTTCACTGAGAAACTACGTCACTCATTAAAATACATAGAGAATAGCTGGACTCCCGGCGTTGCCCGGTTGTACAATAAGCTTAAATATGATGTTTTAATTTGTGCAGATTGCTTATGTGTAATGCATTATGATAGAAACAATCCTATACTGATTATTATTGTATATTTCGAAGAAATAGTTGCCCGGTTGAATAATTCGCAAAAAAAAAAAAAGAAAACATATGATAAAGTTGTTCATCAAATTACGTAGATGTTTGTGTACAATATCACGGCCGCTGATATTTAGGTTTGACTATTAATACCCTTGAGGATCTTCTTCTGACTAATGTTTAGCTTTGAAATATGCAAACGACGAAATAACGTGGCGCAATTTTAAATCTTACCTTTTCTTTTATCGTAAATTGAACTTATTGATAAGAAAAAAAAGTAAATGAAAAGTTAAGGCACACCCGGGCTTTAAAAGAGGACCATTCGATCTGTAGTCGACCATAATCCATATCTTTAGATGACCATAGTCCTGCTGTTGCTAAGAAACACTAATTTGCTGAGAATTGAATCTCCTTTGATGAGCTTAGAATTATCTTCCTTCGCCGTGTGACGTAATATATTACCCTGTAAACGTTCTATTTTTTTTTAAAAAGAAAAAATAGGCTTTTTTTAGGATAACATTTCTACGATTTTCGATACTTTTGGGATTAATTCTTGCACAAAAAATATCTATGAACACTGCCAGACATATACATTCGATTTGAGTGTAATTTGTAAAAGATAGGGTTAGCCATTTTGGAACCTCGGAAGAAGGAACTCACACACACAGTGATTTTATATATTGTCTAAACGATATGTGATCCGTATAGACATTATGACCAATGTATACGAAATATATATTCATGCATATAGATACGAATACAATGAGCTGCTAATAATGGTTTCGATATGTCACAGAATTCAGTTAACTGAACATTGGAAAATATTTTTCCAATAATATTCAAAACGCAATAATCAGATTAATAGTAGCTATTATAAGCAGCCCATAACGCATTCTTGGATACTACTGAGCTAGCCCCGGAAGTACCCAAAATCTTAGACTTTGTAAAAAAGTTTTAACATATTCGATACAAAATCCTGAATAAAAATAGAAAGAGAAAGACGACACACGTACAAAGCACTCCCATGCACACACACGCACGCACACACACACACACACACACACACACACATACACACATACACACACACATATATATCGTATATTAAACCAACATTTTTCATATCAGTGCAGTTGAATTGTATATTTTTTAGTTTCTCTGGATTGATTTATGATCTTAGTAGTCTATATTTCATGTGTAACACGAACATTTTCGATTAACTTGATGATAATTCGACCGAGATTTATAACATTGTATTATCCAAGGAATATACATTATTTTTGTTTTTGTATATATATATATATATATATATATATATATATATATATATATATATATATATATATATATATATATATATAGTAATTGTCTGTATTAACAGAGAGACCCACTGGAAAGTTTGAAAGCTTAAAGAAACAGCTTACATGCTCGGACATAACAACCTACTGAGCAAACCAAGCATAGAGCTGAATGCAATTGGGACACCTCTGATAGGGAAAGAAAACCTTGAATAACAACATAGGTTTAACATTAACAAAAACCAACTAAGAATTGTCCTAGTGACATATGGCCGAGTGGACCAAAGTTTACAGTTACCCAAAGGAGCTGAGTTCAATCCTGAACGAAGGCAGTGAAAAAGTAACACTCAAAAACAGAGAACCAGCAACTATGTCCCAAAGCCTAGCTGGAGTGCGAACACGGTACCCCCGTAATAATAATAAAAGGTTGGGTTCGAGACTCCTAACAAACGGTTCCCCAGTTCGATACAAAACACCTGACGAAGGCTGGAAGGAAAAACGGCCGAAAGGTTGTGACTATAACAACCAAGATAAGGAAGTCAGTCCGACAATCTCAATATATATATATATATATATATATATATATATATATATATATATGCATATATGTATATATATATATAATTATGTAAAATGAAAGAGGAGAAATTAAAGTTATATATAATTATATTACATCATCAGAACTATAAAGAAAAGCTAAGCGAACATTAGATTAAAAACCCCTTAAGGCTATGTCATTTCTAAGCTGAATTCTTTTCATGAAAATAAAAAAAGCCAGGAATTATATAAAATGCAAATATACTAAAAAAGAAAACTGGCTTAATAACATTTAGAAATCCAATGAAAATAATGGAATAAGATAATATGCTAAAAATATTTAATATTATTTATTATTTTTTGTTAGTTTTAGCATATTATCTGTTTAGCATATTATACGTATATATTATATTAATTATCTTTTAATGATCTTTTTATATAAATTTGTATTTTTTATAATTTATATTATTATATTAATGTATATAAATTTATATTAATTTAGATTTTTATAATTTATGTTTCAATGATACTTTATATTAATTTGTATTTTTTATATTAATTTATATTATATTTAATTACTGTTTTATATTAATTTTATTTATATATTTATATAAATTTATATTTTTTTAAATTTATATTTTTATAATTATTTATACTAATTTATATTAATTTATATTTTTAATAAGTTATATTTTTATGTTAATTTATATTAATTTATATTTTAATATTAATTTATATTATATTTAATTAACTTATTTATATTAAATTCTATTAATTTCTTTTTTTATAGTTTCTATTTTTATATTAATTTATATTCATTTATACTTTTTCATATTGATTTATGTTCATATTTAATTAAATTTCATATTAATTCATAT
The DNA here is from genome assembly GCF_053919585.1 of Euprymna scolopes. Lineage (NCBI taxonomy): Eukaryota > Metazoa > Mollusca > Cephalopoda > Sepiida > Sepiolidae > Euprymna > Euprymna scolopes. The sequence continues at coordinate 175,173,972 of NC_136483.1, forward strand.
TTATATTAATTATTTTCTTAGCATATTATCGAGAAGTTACGACGCAGAGTTTCAAATTTAAAAAACATAACTTAATAATCGACACCAATAGATTATGATTATGAAAGGAAGAAAGAGCGTTTGTGTGGAAGTGTATGGTTGTTTCGGTGTGATGAAACCAATGTACGAACTTGAAATATGTATATATATAGTGTCGTAATAGATATTGTATCTTCAACTCTCACATCCATCATTGAGCACTTGGATTTTTTTCATCATCTCAAGTGACGTTACACACACACACACACACACACACACACACACACACACACACATATATATATGTTGTTTGTTTTTGTTTTTACGATAAGTTTTGAATGAATTATTTACGAAAGAGCATGTTTACCTTCATTCGAGTTGGAAATAATTTTTCCTTTAACTGATTTCATAGCCTCATATAGAGGAGCGGCATATATATTGTTCTTGAAATATAATCAGTCAATGACACGTGCTTCGGCGTCTACGAATCATCAGAGTGCGATTGTATGTATATATATATATATATATATATATATGTATGCATGTATGTATATATATACATATATATACACACACATATATATTTATATATATACATATATATATACATATATATATATATATATATATATATATATATGAATACTAAAAATGCTAGAATGCATGCAATCAAAATAGATACACGTGCTCGTAACTTGATGTTGTGTATCTGCAAAACCATACATATTTAAATAAAGAATTATGCATAAACATAAAAGAGCTGTCCGAATCGACAAGGATATTATTCGATATATCGATAATTTTCCGATAATGCCATTTAACAAAAAACATTAACTATGATCACATAAAGGAATATACCATCATCACCCTTACTTTTGCCACGATACTTTTTCTTTCTTTTTTAGTCTTACACGTTTTTCTGTTAAATCTTCATTGAAAAGAGATCGAGATATTTAACACCAACCTGTGCACATAGAGAATATATTGCGATTGGCCCGGGAAAAATTAAAACAATTCTAATTAATTTGTTATTTTACTTTCATATGGTATTGTAATACATACCGGCTTAGGTTTTATTTAAAATGTATCTCTCTTTTGTACTTGCCTCTTAACCTCATATAAAATATAGCTGTAAATATGTGTATGTATGAAATAGTAATAAAATAAACTGTAAAAATAGCAACTACTACGCTGGTATATTATTTTATGAAATCGAAAACCATAAAAAATTATAATTCATCAGGAGAGTCAAACATTGTCAGTAGCTGTCAACTTTTCAGTCATTTACTTCACTAATTTGAAATGCAAATGTAGACCTAATCTTCTTGGACGCCGTTATATAAATGTTAATCATCTGCAGGTATGTAAAAATAAAAAAATGCTTGACGAAAAAAGGAGTAGGTGAAAAATAAAAGAAGGAAAAATAGAAAGTTAGAAAGAGGAATGGAAAGACACTGTACTGTATTATATAATGGTAACTTTGTGTGTGTATGTGGTGTGTGTGTATGTGTGTGTGCGTTCCTTTTTCTTTGATTCCGAAACGACTTTTGTAAATGTCACACAAAGCTAATTTATATGTCTGGTAGTGCACTTAGGTAGGTTTTGTACAGCAATTCATCTGATAAATATTGATCGAAATAAATCCGATCTTAAAAATAGCTTTTATTCTCTCATAGATAAAAAGAATAACTTTTACAAAATAATTTTTCGCTACACCGATATAGCTTAGTAGTAGAGCATTCGAATAAAGATCCTAAGATCCCCTGTCTAGGCCTGGGTATACCTTACCAATTTATGTTTAGTTTTTACTTATTAATGAGTTCAATTTACCTTCGAAAAGGTGGTAATATTAAAAATTGCTGCAAACTATTTCCTCGTTTGTATATTTTAAAACTAAATATAAATCATTCATTCTTAAGTCCAAATATCCGCTGACGTGATATCGTAAACAAACAGACGAAAGTTGATGAAGGACTATATCATTATTTCTTTCTTTTTTTTCTGAGAGTTAGTCCACCGGGCAAGTTATTCCTCTTTATATATAATAAACAATAGAGGATTGATTCTATAATAATACATACACAACCGGCATGGATTAAAATATCATGTTGAACTCTATTGTACGACCAGGCAACGCAGGGCTGCCAGTTAATTTATGATAGAAATACAATTTATAATATACATCTCCAATACTAACGATTACTACGACACTATCCCATTGATTACTGTACACGCAATAACCCTTATCCCCGAGTGGCTTCCTAGCCTTGACGAGTGGTGACCTCCATGTAAAAAAAAGAAGTTATATTTTGCCCCGGTCAACGGCGGATTTCATTGTTGATGTATATATACGAACAGTCTTTTTCATAGATTGATATTTAGATACCGGTGAGACATACAATTCATTTTCACTAACGACTATAGAGGTAACTAATAGAACCATGCAGATATAGAAGCATAGCATTAATTTAACACAAAATAATAAGAGAGATATCAAAAATCTTCTTGATATCAGATTCCCGACGGTCAGTCAAATTAACAATGCTAAGAATAATCTCTAATCGGTTAATACTAAGAAATAAGGGCACCTAGATTTTCAATAAAAATGTACGTTTGTAAAAAGGAAATGTAGATTCGCATAATAAATAAATATTGAATTACAAGAATTGAATTATTATATTCGATTATGGGGCACATTTTTCTATGCAAAGCAAATTAATAAAATAACATTTTCCAAAAATTAGAATATTCTTATATTTCCTGACGAGAATCTCCTTTATATTATATCAGTGATGTTTACAAGACTATATGTTGCGGTTCCATCACATACACCCTAAGGTATTTACGAAATACAATGCGAGGACTACAAGATATAAACGTTTTTAAAAGGAGAAAAAAATTGAACGAACAAGAGTTGTAGATGGCTCAGCAATTGTAAGCAAGATCTAGCTTTGTCAGAAATTGAAAAGACGGAAAATGACATGTAAAAAATCAAATAAAGCCACTAGATTGTCAAGAAACTTTCTAGATGTGAATTCTATAATACTTTCTACTAAAACTACCGAAATATTGAGCTAATTATGGCCACACTTTCTGTCTGCTTGCAAAATCCGATAATTGTTCATGAACATTCAAATATAGGTAATTAATGACAAAATCAAAACAAAGGCTATCTAAAATCCAAGGTTTATATGTTGACATGCGTATTTATTTCTGTTCAAATTAGTTTTCAAAAAATGCAAAAAATAGTTTTAACAAAAATGGGGGGAAAACGACAGAATTCTACTCAGATTAAATAATCAGATGAAATGATAATATCCTACAATTCTTGTAGGACACTAGAATCTTACGAGATAATATAAAAAACAGAAATACTACTATACATGAATCGTTATACAAAACACATACGAACCTTCACACACATACACACACGCTTATGTGTGTAACCCTGTGTGTGTCTATATGTCTAAATATCGTTCACAAACATTCAACTCAAGTGGACTCCATACTAAACAACAATGACAAAAAAAAACAGCCACATAAAATAAAAAGTGTATATACTATGTTTCTTAAAAAATGTTTCCAGACTTTTTTCATACAGATATTTTCATTGATATTACAGGCATAAAACTCTACTCCCCTTAGAGCAATCAGCTCCGGTTGCAAAGCACTTGTTGTGCCGTTCCAACCACTTCTGAAAGGCCTCATGGAAGTCCCCATTTTGTAAGCGTCACCGCTGATTTCATCTCCTTAATTATCGTATAAGGACACCCTCTACGGATTTCCTTGGGTGTAGGAAATAAACAAAAGTAATAGTGAGCAAAGTTCGTACTGTAGGGATAGTTAAAAACTGTCTTGATGTCCAATTTAGTCAACTAGACTGTGACAAGGATGTAGTTATGGACTTGTGCACTGTTCTGTTTGAAATGTCACTGGCTCGAATGGAGGAATCTCTTTATGAACTTCATATAAAATCTCAACGTAATATTTCTTTTTCTCTGTCTGTCCAATGTGTCAAAATTGATCATCATAAGTTCACGGGTGAATTTGCTCTGTCTGGCATTCTTGGTCCTAGAGAGCCAGCATGTTTCTATCGGAAAGTCCGTCTCTTGGTCTCTGGATTATCGCAATACAGTCAGCCTTATCGTATGTAACCAAAGAATCGAGAACTGCGGATTCTGAATTAATCAGCCTTGCCATCTCGCTACTGTCATTACAACGTCCTTTTTTATATTCTCTGCACACCCTTAAAGCAAACTCTGCGCAAATCTTCCCCATCTTCTGTTCGTGGCGGATTATTGTGTACAATTCTCACATTGACGTCAAACTGTGCATAAATGCCTCATTAGACACACGGCCGTGTTTATACATGAAATTCTTTATTTGGCTAATCAACTCTGGTGTTCTGACTTACTTACTATTCACATTACTTGTATTCCTTATGCTACGCAAGCACTGATACTCGATTCATCCAAGGTGGTCCAAAAAGAGGTGGGAAGCAATCCATACCTTTCTGGGAATTTTTTCTAAGTTTAAAGCAGAATTTTATTGCATGTCTGTCTTTTAAATTGTCCTCAGATCCAGTTTTCATTTTTTTTAAATTCACCAATCAGGAATCAATAGGTTGTATTCTAATTACTACTGCAGTTGTTTATCTGAACTTGAAAATAACAAACATTAGTCAGTCACTTTATAAGATTTATAGCAATAACATACTGCACTTTCAAGAGTATACGATATTTTAAATACTTGTACGAAAAGTCTGGAAACTTATTTAAGTTACCACGTATTAGATATTAAAGCGTATTTAATTTTTCAAATCTGGGTAATAGATCATTCAATGTTGGACATAAGTATTCCCCCCACTCGTTCTAATTAGTTTCCATAAAAATGTATAAAAGAGGTTTTAACAGCAATAAAAAAACGAGAGAACTCTATTCTGATTAAATATTCAGTTGAAAATTAAATTTAGTTGGAATATTTATCCTGACATTGTTGCAGGCATAATAGGCTGTAACCGAGAAAATGTGAAAACAGATATAGTACTATGCATGAATATTTATACAAAACACAACCACACAGAGACACACACTCATACCCACACGCACACACAGAGTTACACACACACATACACACACACATATATGTGTGTGTGTGTGTGTGTGCGCGCGCGTGTGTGTGTGCATGTGTGTGCGTGTAAATCGTTCTTATAATAAGACATTTCCAGCTATACCATTGCTAGAGATCTTGCAAATCGTTCGAAAACATTCCAATTACGTGAATTTAATACTAAAGCAAAATCAAGACTAAAATAAATTCCAAGGTTTATATTTTAGGTATCTATGTGTATTTAATTTTCAAAGTGTGTGTATTAGATCATAATATGGACACAGATATTTAAATTTATCCATATATATATATATATATATATGTGTGTGTGTGTGTGTATGTGTGTATGTGTGTGTGACATCTTATATATCTATATAATAAAGCATGTCTGTGTGTGTCGGTACACACATATGATCCAATTTTCTATTATACTAAACTGACCACATATAATAGTAGAAGAGGTATCAAGGAACAAAAATGGCTATGCTACATTTTAAACAGTGGTGGTTTGTTAAAATCTCAGATCAAGAGTAACGGTGAAGCCTAGAAGCTTGACAAAACATGAGACCTCCCCAAGACGAGAGCTGTTCATTCCAATTGATACCAAATGGGAATCAGTTCGCTGATTATGTAAAGCTTGGTTTTAGATACATTAGCAGTAACCAGCCACTCCTTTACCCCATTGTAACGAGTGCTCGAGATCAGAGGAGAGATAATCGGAGAGAACTTCGTCGTTTACGGTCTTAGATGTGCTACCATTGATGATAGTGTCATCAGCATGTCTACGAATGATGTAAGAATGTAATTTGGAAGATCATTTATGTAGATAAGGAAGAGAGTTTGGCCCAGGATGGACCCTTGAGAAACTCCAGCAGTAATACCGTAAGCTTCTGATTTCTGCTCATCAACTACTACTCTTATGAACCTATCAGAGAGAAATGATTTAATAAGACATTTCCAGCTATACCATAGCTAGAGATCTTGTGAAATAAAGCTTTTTGCCATGCCCTATCGAAGGCCTTTGATAAGTCAAGAGCAATTGCCCTAGAAAGTTTACCTCCGACCAGAGATTCGCTAATCCTATGAAATATAACTGTAAGCACATTTGCTGTCGATCTAGCAGAACTTAAACCATATTGTGTGTCACTAAGAAGGTTATTTTGGCTCAGATGGTTCATTACTTCTCTATTTAACACATATTCCAGCAATTTACCCATGACGCACAGGAGCCTTATAAACCTGTACTGAGAGGGAGATGAGCGATCACCTGAAATCTTAAATACAGGCACACTGATGAGGTTTTCTCAGGGTGATGGGAAGCAATTCTCCTTAAGACAAAGTTTAAACAGTTTTGTAAGTATGGTCGCTAGTTCTGGTTGAAGTTTTTTGAATACAATAATTGGAATACCGTCAGGACCGGTTTCTTTACTGAAATCAAAGTTTTTGATTAGCTTGGCAACATCACGTACAGATATACGTATATCACATAGCGTGTTTTCTGATACAGGAGGAAATATTGGGGGTTGGCGGCCTTGATCACAAAGGGTAGAATTAGCTGCAAAGTTCTTGACAAAGATTTTGGCTTTGTCTTATGCTGACGAGATTACCTCAGGTCCATTGATATTAGTTGGGATGGAGCACACGCTTCTGTTCAGGATTCTCTTTACTATTTGCAAAACTGGTATTGTGATAAGCGTGTTTCACTTTGAACAGGTGTTGTATGCTAAAATAATGGGGCCTATCAGGCGTTCATAGAATGGTTTTTAATTTTATCTTACTCAAATATAATTTAAGAAAAACAAGTTGTTTTAGAGTAATGTTGAAGCAATTTAGGTGAGCGAAATAGGATTTGACAAATATTTTAATAATCTATTATATAAATGGCAAAATGTATGTATGTGTGTTTGTATGTCTCTCAAAATCTTTCGGTAGACGCGTCGGAACGTTCCAAAATCGGTATCGTGCTAAAGCTTGGTCTCTTCAAATATCGAGAAATTGGCCAATAACATTAATTCCTTAACCCTCAACGGGACTGTTTTCTACAAGAAAGGGTCGTTTTTTTCGTCGACATTTTCGCAAGTCATCGTCTCCTTTCGATTAATACCCATAATTCCAACGCTCGCGATATCCGGTTTCGCAATGGACACGTCAACTAAGACATTAGATTTATTTTTACCTTCTTTTACTCCTTCGATTTTATGGTTCGAGCCTGCCTGCCTTCCTACTACCACTTTTTTTATTTTAACACTTCTCTCCACCCGGACTACCAACAGTTGTTTTGATCCCCAACTAGCTAGTACAACTTTTTATAACACTCGCGGGGTTCCTTATTACGCCACCTCGCCAACGCCGAGAAACGCCAGGTACCCCCCGATAATATATTTATATGAATTAAGACATAGGCATGTGTAGTATCGAGTGACATGATCACGACGACTTATCGATTAAACTTAAACTTCAATATAACAATTAGTTTATAAATTTATATGTGAAAAGCTTTATAGATATTAAACTAACTCATACTTTATACAAAAATGTATGGTACCTGCGTAGAACCAATGCTAATTGCCCGGTTCTTTGACAATACAAAACTGCATTCTTTTAATTCTTGTTCTTATTTTGATTCGTTTTGTAGATAGCTGAGTAAAGTCGAAAATAAATATTTTATCATCGGTAGCTGTTATTATTCGTAAGACTTGCAGCTTGCAGCTCTATCATCAGCAGGAACACGAGAAAAAATGACGGAGGATTTAGCCTCTAATAGAACAAGGGATAACAATTACAATGATCAATAAACAACATTGCTTATCGCAACCTATTATAGTAATTTTTTTAAGCGTGACACATACGTACGCATTACAGGCAAAGACGTATATACGCCTAGGGAACAACACATCCTAATATTGACCTATCCTCGACTTTCATAGGAACCTTGTCGGCTGTTGCAATAATATGCCGAGGAGTATCAGACATATCATTCAATGATGATTCTCCTAAGAATCGGAGTTACAGAAAATGTCTGGCCTTACAACCTTAATCAAAGAAGTAATTAGCAATCGTAAGACGAACGGGACGAATTGTAAGATTTTCAGAGCAGATTACGGTTAAAAACATTGCGTATAAATATATGATTAGATTCTTCTTAGTGTTTTCATTTTTTCCTCTATCTTAAGTGTATTAAAATATTCTTAGCAACTCTATTTATGATGTTAGGATTGCATTTTCAAACGATCGAAAAAATATTTCTTACTGTATTTATAAAACTCGGAATAATGTGGTTATATTTACTAATGCTCCGTCCGCGCACACAGCGTTCCAACGGAGGTGGATGTCTCTGCGGAGCTATGAGAACGGACAGAAATATTCAGCAACTCTCAACAGAAGCAAACAAATCAATATCGATTTTTTAGAGACGGATAGATTATTAATATTTTACTTTCCTTTGGACGTCTATGGGCAGGGGCGCGATTCTTTATGGGCGAGACCGTTTGTATTTTTAGCAAAGGACGCGGATGTCGTATTCAAACTCTATCATGTTTAGATCTATTATAAATCATTTGACAAAATTGATGACGTTAACAAAATGTTCTCAGTTGTGCATACAGGGTACATCGTAAATAATGCAACAACATTAAATACCACTTGTAGTACAAATGCAAATTATTTACTTCAAATTCGATCACTCATTGTCCACGTTTGTCTAATAGGTACAAGTCACAAGAAAGCACACAAGTCGTCTGTCATCAATCATAACCACCATAAAAATTAAAATATTCAGTATACTCCGAACGTATGTACGGGATTTGATTGAGATTGTCGGACTGAGTTCCTTATCTTGGTTGTTATAGTCACAACGTTTCGACCGTTTTGCCCTCCGGCCTTCATCAGATGTTTTGTATCGAACTGGGGAACCGTTTGTTAGGAGTCTCGAGCCCAACCCTTTATTATTATTACGGGGGTACCGTGTTCGGACTCCAGCTAGGCTCTGGGACATAGTTGCTGGTTCTCTGTTTTGAATGTTACTTTTCACTGCCTTCGTTCAGGATTGAACTCAGCACCTTTGGGTAACTGTAAACTTTGATAAAACGTCTAGGACCACTCGGCCATATGTCAATGAAAGCACTTCATCTCAAAACTACAGACGATTACGTATGTATGTGCTGTTCTTTTATACAATTGTGTTTAGTGGATAACCACCAACAGCACGAGGCCAAGACTAGATAAAACTGAAATTCAGAAGATACACGTGATAAAAAAAGCAAAAGAAAAAAAAAAAAAAAGCAAGAAGTATTAGAAATAAAAAACAGAAACCCAGAAATGTCTATGAGTAGAACAGTACGAAAAGACACATGAGGTCATACTGATAAAAGCGGAATAGAACTGATTAGTTTGATGGGAAGTCCCATGAGTACAAGAAACAAGAGACGAAAATGAGAAATTCATTGACAGTTTGAACACCTGGAGGAAATAAAACATGATGAGCAACAATGAATTTATAATGCTTTGAGGGAGAGAGATACGTGGAGGGCCATAGCCGTTAATGCCTGTACGAGGCAGGACGCAACTTGTTGTTGTTGTTGTTGTTGTTGTTATTGCTGCTGCTGCTGATGATGATGGTGATGATGTTTTTTTCGTATTATGTGCAGCACAGTACCGATCATAGAATTGTAAGCCAGCCAGATAATATTTTATCTAGACCACGCGGGTTATAACAGGTCACCGTGTTTCGGTTCAGCTTTGTGCAGTAGATGTAACATATAAAATGTTGAGAACCTGTACGTTTTTTTGTGGACCCATACACTGAAGTAACATCTCTTACAAATAATAACTTTGATCTCTCGACAAAAGACTAACGAAGGACTTAGGAAAATGGACAACGTACCTTAAGTATAATTTTGCAGTTTTGTAATCTTTACTTTTTTATTTTTCTTCTAGACCTCACATTCCATGAATTATGTTAATGATAAAACGAGGAATGCTTGCTGTTTTCCGTGTCAAAATCCATTTAGGTTAATCTTAACGTGGGGTGAGTTTTTTTTTTTTAACTTGACATAATATATATTTTAGATTTATATTCAAGTTTCTACCTATATTATCTGGAGTGATTTCCATATAAAAAGAACACAAGACAATGTATTCTCGGTACGGGCAAATCGATGGCCAAAATGTATAAAAATTGTTACCCCCCCCTTTACTTAAAAATTCACCAAAAATCAGGAAATTAACTAATTTTAATGAAATTTTCAGTATTTATTAAGTAATGATCACGGAACATAATAGACTTATTATTTCTTATTTACGTTTAATTGAAAATGTGCTATTTTGTTTAAACTATAAATACCTTTAAGAAAGTTATGATTTTCTGTTAAAAAAAAAATTGAAAACTTTATTTTTGCGCTTTTTATGAAAATAAAGCATCATAAATTATAGCAATTAAAAAAATGAATTTTTAGAGGAACATTACGAAAAAAGCCCCTAATGCCCGTATTATAGAACTCGATACACATTAGAAGAAATGAAATTTTAGAACTACCGATATTTCCATTGAATTAAGCATTATTTATTTAATATTGTCACAAAACATTATAATAACAAAAATATTTCTACTTGTTTTTTTTTATTACATCCTAATTTTTATATGCAAAATTTAATAATTTTCTTTGTTTGCAAGAATGTGAAACTTTCGGCGTAACATAGTTTTTATATAATTTTGAATAATAATTAAAAAAAAACAATTTAAAAACAGGAACATAAAAAATAATTAAATTACAAAATGATAAAAATTTTCAGAATAGGAATGTACAGATGCACGTCTGGGATAAAATAGATCTGAAAACCCTACCTCCTTTTACTATCAGGACTTCATTTTGAAACAGAGTGTCGATTGGCTGTTATTTTGGGCTTTCGTATAATCGTGTTTACAAACCTTTATTTGTTGCGTTTTTGTCGAACGGTAGAATTACTTGCTTTTTGCACAAACAAGGTGCTTTTTATTTAATTCCATATCTTACGACATTACTTTACTAATTATCTTTATAATAGACTCATAAAAATAATATTTATCTTTTAAAGGATTTTTACAATGAATTTATTTAATTTCAAAATTCAGCTGATTTGGTTAGCTCGCCGTGCAAACACTTTTCATAACTGTCTTTTTTTTATGTGTACAAATATTTTTTTCTTTAAGAAAATAACTTTAGTCTCTAATCTTTCAAATACACTCAAAAAGTAGTCGGAAATCTACACACAAATTATGATAAATCGGCTTTCAAAACTAGATCTCTCTATCTATGTATTGAAAGAAACAAGTGTATTCAATTAATTTTCTATTTTAAACCAACATAAATTATATTATATTTTTATAATATCTAATCAACAGTTTAAACGCACATGTTATTCATTATAATGTTTTCAAAAAAAAGTGATAGACCATCCGGGCTCACTCCTTCCTCGAATCATTTGACGTCAAATGCGTTACTATAAATGTACCTATTGTACTGGAACTTACCTGAGCTTTTTCTTTATGATGTCCGCCTAACTTATTCAAACTCTAGTGGCTATAGTTTCCTAATATTTTACAACACACGTACGGACATGAAAATAACAGAAAAGAGGTTCGAGATGATATGGAGAAAAAAGTTTACAGTATTTAACAATTTTGCTGTTTGATTACAACTGCTGAAAATCAAGAACTAAATGAGAATAACCATTAATGCGATGACATTGTCAGTTAAATGCCGACGAAACATCATTGGAATGATATATGTTCCCATCACTGAATCGACTGTTTATAATACGTATTTCTATGCACTAAAACGTGTTTGTTGTAATCAGAAGGAAAGTAGTCTTGTGGTAATTCATATATGCATTAAAATCCTTTTCAAATATTCGTTATACATGGATTTCCTGCAAGTACATGTGTATTTGGAAGAGGGGAACATTTTTTTTCACTTGTGGTAAAAAAATAAAACGAGTTCGTACGGTGTACTCCTTACTAAAAGGAAACAGTAATTGAATAATCGGCATAATTATGTTCATCCTAGACATGAAAACTATCTAGGTTGCCCTTATGGCCGTATATCTCGCCAACATTAAATTTATTCACTTGTGCTTCAGGAGGAGATCCATGAAACTTTATTATTTGTGATATTCCAGTATTATATTGCAGATAGAATTACTAGTATATTTGAGATTACTATGTTCGTTGATGACTACGCTCTACAATAGATAGTAGTAAAACAATGACAAATAATACCATGCTTAAGAGATGTTTGGAATGACTCGATCTAACATTTTCATGAACATGAATTAGAACAAATACATTAAACACGTAAAAAAGCTTGCTGTAAAGAAGGTGGCACCCTCAATCTGTTAGAAAATTACTCACAACAGAGACGATCTTATATCTTTGCAGTCTATATTTCGTATATTCATTGATTATTGCTTCACATATGCGCTGCTACATCTAACACTAGCCTCTCACTATTACCTAAACGTCTCAAATTCAATACGTTCCACACTATTGGTAAAACATAAACGTCTACCCAATCGCCACAATATTGCATCTCTATGCTTGTTTTACAAGTATATAAATGAAATAACACATACCTCATAGTCGATCATCCATTCGATTAACTTGACAAGCGGAACAATTACCCCTACACTGTAGAAGTGTCCAGATCCGAAAAGCATTCTACTCTAATGATTATGTCCTTCAATCTGCTAGCATTTGGAATTCCTTCGAAGTTTTTCTGCTACACTGACTGTAATTACCTGCTGATATGAACATAGACCTCGTTGATAACTTCCTTGTAATACATTATTTCCAAGTGTGACTGTTTTGATGTGAAAAAGACGTGATTTCGAAATTACAACAGATTTTCCGTAAAAAATAACAGTTAAACTAATGAGAGAGTTAATCTAGCCACGCTATATGCATACAAATATGAATAAATGTAAATATCACACAAGCCTGCAAATAAAAAAAATAAAGTATCATAATCACAAATGCATATTGAAAAAATTTGAAAAAGAGATCAAGTAAATAATTTATTGAAATATCATTGCGATCTTTAAAAAAAAGCCTGGATACCCGTAAGAATGGAGATAATATTTTGATGGAACAGAATGCACGCACCTAGTAGGACAACACATGTAGGTTATGCATGAGAGAGACATTTGAGTTCCAAAATGTTATGGATGTCAAAATTTACTAAATTGTAGGAGCGCAAAAGCAAGTAAGCCATGCCACAGGAGAAATATTAGTTAAGAATTACTATGTTTGGGCGATTAACTGGAATTGGAATCGAGAATTCAAAAAAATTAAACGTTTGGATGTATCGGGAAAAAAGCGATGATTTCAATTGGCTTACATATTGTACTTGTTTAAAATAAAATCTATTCTTACTAGGTGTATTCATTTTTACTACCATCGAAACTAAATTCTATAGACCTCAACCACAAGTGTATTTTTACATTTGATATTACATATCTGCACATTTAACATGTTTGGGTAATCAGGAAAACCATATCTATAGTTAAATAGAAATTACTAAAAGAATCAGAATCGATATCGTTAATTATATCGGAATCGATACTTAAGATGGAAATCAGTATTTGTATCGTAATCGTGAAGAATATTAAGTTCGTTCCAGCACCAATATATATATATATATATATATATATATATATATATATATATATATATATATATATATTTGATTTATATATATATATATATATATATATATATATATATATATATAGATAAATCAAATGACGAGAGGAGAATACTTATGAATTGTAAGACCATAAATCACAATCTGACGAAGTAAGTATAGGCGAAACTTTTTCATGGCGTTACTTTTCTTAACCGACATATAATACTCGAACTTATGCCATGGGAAAGCTGATATCACCAACATAATTATATGATCATACTTAAATATTGAATTGTGATTACTGCTATCAAAGAACATCAGACCATACAAAAACTTTGTTAAGATGAGAAATTTAAATTCTTTCAAAATTCCGACATTGATCTAATTGATTGCGGTCGATTTTATGGTACAGGTGAGCTTCAGACTGCAAGACTTTTGAATTCGGTCCTTGTTTCCCACTACTCGACGCCTAATACAATCCCCTGTTAGTCACTATCTCGAATAATAGCCACGTACGTTACAAGTGACACTATGCTTTGTTTGAGGTATGAAAGAGTAAAAAAATATATCACTGCTAATTAGACGACGTTTTCACATTATTGTGATAATTTCTGAATCAATGTACACGGTAATATTACGCAACGAATGTGGTTATATAATCGATTAAAAGAATAACATTAATGTAACGAGTTGAACGCTTTTAAAGTAAAATGGAAGAGACGAATATCTACGGTATTCAAGTATAACGTTGCAAATGAACCATTAAATTAAACGAATAAAACATATCAATCATTATATGATAAATCAAACAGTTCCAAACAAATACAAATGGTGTTTCAATCTTATAAAACAGGGGAATAAATAAACAGTTGCTGTTATAAATGATTGAAACAATTTACCAGTCAAAATTGATATTAAAATAATCGATATATGTTCCTTCGCTAATGAGAAGGATATTATCAAACAGTTATAGTTGTCGCCACTAACACCTTTATGCCTACATTAGTGGTTTCATCGATTAGGGACTCGTTGACCCTGTTTACCTCTCGGGCAAACGTTCAGATAATTTAGAATAGATGAGTCAAGAGCAAATTTAGTCTAATACCGTTGTTAGATCGAATCTACACAATCAAATGATCCATAAAAGCTATACAATCAACAATCACCACTTACCAACCAATTCTTCCCCTGTGCATCAATTATTTATATCAATGATCTTTACAACTGAAGACGTGTATATTACTAGTTAGAATGTTTACATGTCTATATCTTACTCCTCCGTAGCTTATACATGCATATATATATATATATATATATATATATATATATATATATATATATATATATATATATATATATATACATATATATATATATATATATAACGTTAGTATATGTAAAATACATATTAAAAATTATTTGATACCTATAGATTAATGATCCATGCTTGCGCAATCATCCTAGTAAGCAATGCCATTATTTGCAAAGTTCTGTAGCGTTTGTGTATGTAATAAGATCTAGATTCTAGAATAAACGAATTGTCAGCTTCCAGCCAATGAGATCAGGCGGGATGTGAGAAATGAGAATTTATTATTTTTGAAGCGGGAAATGGAAAGATTATATAATGTCTATGCGTATATGATCCAGTGTATAAGAACGGAAGCTTAATATCAGTAGAATGTGTATATTTCATCCTGGTGTTTACTGGGGGAAGTAGGAGGACGAGAGGGAAAATAGGAACTCCTTCTTCTAAAGATTGTGTGATGCTCCTGCTCCTACGATGTAATTTATGATTTTATAATAACGAGTAAATTTGCGTAAAATGTCGTATTAAAGATAAATACGATAGTGGCTGATAGTCTTGGCATAATAAATTTGTATGAGGCATATATTATTGCAAACCTACGGTACTTTGGTCCAGAGTGGAATTCTGCAATCAAAATATTATAAATGGAGCACTCATATTATATATTTTAGTACGTATTATGAATAATTTTACATTCAATCCAAAGTTTTATTTACTCTATTAGTTCTGTTCGCGGATTTTATCGATCTGTATTTGAAAATCGTTTATCTTTGCTGATTTAACGGTTACTAACAGTGCTTAGAAATTCTCGCTTCCTTCCATAAGTAGCTTTTAGATTATATGTTTTGCGGCAAGGTGACTCGAATAACAGAGCATTGGTTTTTTTTTTTATAGAAGTAACGTGATTGTTAACATTCTGAGTCTATAGAAGTAACGTCAATGGAAACATGAATTCATTCTGTACAAAATATGTATTCGGTAAATTAATCGCTAACCGACTATAAATCTGGAAAAAAACATTTCGGCTACAGAAATAAGCGATATAAAACGCTGGCCGTGCGTCTATTCAATCATAAAAAATTGAAATGAAAATAAAATGCATAAACAAATTCCAGTTTCAAATATGTGCTCCCATTGTTTTATTCTCATTAATAGAGTTTGGTATCTAATGATTTATGAGTATTAAAATTTGAAGGTCGAAAAGCGATATCATTTATTTAGCCATTTATTTGCTTTAAAAGTCGGAAGTTGTTTATGTATTAATCTAGTCTTTTTTTATTATTGCATTTTAAGGAGCATTTTATTCATAACTGTTCAATATATTCTTTATTTTATGTAATCCATTAGTTCTTATTTCTAACTTAGTGTCAATGAATATTGCAGTTTATTTGCTTATAAAACAAACTAATTAATGCAGTTAAATGTGTATCAATAAAAAGTAATTATTCTTAGAGAACGGACAGTTCATATAATTTTTAAACTGAATAAAACATAATAAATGAAACTAAGGATATTTATAAAAGAAGTAAAACAAAAGTGAATAGCTTTCAAGGTCTAAGACATAATTATTTTGTCATGTTTATTTAAAAAGAAAAAAATTATTAGTTGCTATTTGCAAAGATTTACAAACAATCAATATGTATTTCAATGCAAATCTTATTAATAGGGACTTTCCAAAAGTAAATTCACTTATTTTTACCGAGCGAATAGATCATCGAGGAATACAAATTGCAGTGTTATAATAATTGCATTTATGCCTTTATGGATTGAGAGAATTATTTATCTATTGCAGATATTGACGGTGTGAGATTCTTAGAAAGAAACTCTGTCACAAACCTGCGTCAGAAGCAGAGATTTCTCATTGACTTTCTGGCAGAAACTGTATTAAAAATGCACAAAAAAGTAACTCGTTTTAATAGTACTCTTCTCGTCTCTATAACTTTTCAACTTTGAAGTTAAAAAAGGAGTATTTACTTTTGAAGAAACCCTCGTATAAAAAACGTAGACGCCAGAGACTGATGCAGAGTCATCGTTAATCGCTGGCAATAGTGCGTTGAGAATGGTGGAACAAAAAGACACAAACAATTCTGGTTCACAGCATTTTAAATTCCAAAATACAAGTTTTTAAGGACTTTCCTCGAAGAGAGTTTATCGGAAGAGGCAATACTAAGTGTGTTCTAGACATATGTTTCAGCAAAGTTCAAATCATTGACTCTGCTATTATTCGTGGGAATGGAAATCGATTTTATTTAACTGCACATTGCGTAATACATGAAGAGTAAGAGTAGTAGGTGCGGTACTTGGCAAGCGATGGATCATATATCGATGGTTATATTCAATGCTACTAATAAAAAAATTGTTTCATTTACATCTTTCGCAATTAGCGATGACAAATACCACCATACCTGATAAGTTATCTGTCAAAATCTCCGCATAAGTATACATAAGTAGAGAAATTGGCAGGAATACATTGATAACATTACCAAAACTACTGCAAAGATGGGCTCCTTTTATGAGAAAATCGCTTACATCAGAGAGTAGTCTTTATCTTTTCAAAGCCAAAATTCTCATATGAATCACTATGGCCAAATATGGGTTATTATATCAATAACTAGATTTTAACTCTGATACAAACACAAGAATAGTTTCAAATTTAATCGCCCCGCAGTACTGGCTTATATCCAACTTCTGTCACATTGCCAAAATCTTGCATCTCTTTGACTGTTTTACAAGTATTTCAATAGAATATGCTTTGATGAATTACTAGAACTTGTTTCCACACAACGTATGTACTCCTGATTACTCGACAAGCAACAAAATGCCACCCTTTCATTAATGAGATTCCAAAATTAAAACAACATGCCACTCTCATAGTTTCTTCCATTAGATTGAAAGACTTTGGAATCCTCTTTTCTTCTTTATACTAATCTGCAGCAGTTTAAATATGAGATCAACAAACACGTCGCTGCTCAAATGTCAACATTCCAGTGTTTAACACGATATCAAATAGTGCCCACTTATACCATGCGGTGTAGATGTATTTATTTACCCCTTCCCTTTGTATTCTATTATATAATATATTAGATAGACACCGGATAATATTATATATTATATAGACACCGGATACTATTATATATTATATATACACCGGACAATCATTTGTATAAATAACTGCTTCGTTTTCTCAAAACTATTTTGTGCTATTGCTTATATAAGTACTTTATCAAGCGCATGTAAGACGTGCTTAAGCACTATATCGTAACAATACACATTGCAACAATTAGATTTCATCCAGAAGGATTCTGATGTGGACGATAATAAGGAAGGGATACACAGACTTACTTTATTTACGTGGCTTTGACGAGCCATACAGAATTGACTATACTGTGCATGTAATAGTATATTATCAATAAGGAAAAACTCATAAGAAACTGATAACCACAACACGTTTCATAGTTATGTGAAAAATAGAGACGGCTATTCAAATGATCGTATATAATTAGTCGTCGCATTACATATGTGTGTGTGTTTGTGTGTGTGTGTGTGTGTTTGTGTGCGTGTGTATTTATCTACCTAACCTCATTAAGGAAGAAATGTATCCCTCGTCTGTGCAGCAAATAGGAGCTAAACAAGAAAGTTATATGTCTTAAAAAAAACCCAAAAAACAGATGTAACAAACGCTGACAATAATAGTGTTATACTTGATGCAATCTGGCTTCTTTATGTACACATACATGGTATATTATACATGTGCTTCAGCAACAATTGCTGTATAATTTTTAAGAAAAAAATCCATGTATAACTGTAGTAGTTTTTCGCCACGAGAATCTGTTTGAGTTATATAAGGATTCATTAAATTAGGTGTGCATTAAAATGTACATCAAACGCTCATTTTGTATTATTTTGTACTATTCGTTTTTCACCATACAAGAAATATTGCTAAGACGTACGGGTCGACTACGTGGGCGCTTGACTGTGGAGAGTTAAAAATCAAGTTCACTCGTCACACTTAATCGTCTACAGATTAATACGTTCAAACCATCGGGAACAGTGAGAAGATTGCAAGTTATTATTGTCAGAAGGAAAATTATGAGAAAGCTTTCCGGCATCTACAGATCACAACAGTGAAGTGTTGGATTTTGCTTGCTTTTTGAAGTATGAGGTTAAATTGACATGAGTTCGCCAGAGAACACTGCATTAAATACATATTAAATAGGAAGACGCATGCAGTAATAGTGGGCCTGTTGGATTTGAAACTTTTATTCAGACCCTGTTAAGGAGCGAAATACTATTGGTAGATGCACAAGCCCAGATGTGATAAAGGTATTACACATGTGGGCGTATGGTAGCTTTGTAAGGTGAATCTTGAAACATTTTCAGGTAATTTTATATAGAACTTACTTTGGATTTTTTTCTGCAAATAGTTTAGGATCACTCCTAGAATCGTTCTATCAGGTAAACACTATTAATTAAAGTTTTAACATCTATAGGTGTTTTGTAAATAATAGTTCAAAAGCAAAGCAATATTTATGACAAATATATTTGATAACAGAACTTAAAATATAACGGTATAACTGGAAATGTTTTCTCAATTATTAAATCATTTCTCTCGGATAGGCTCATAAAAGGAATGGTTTATGGACAGAAATCTGAGGCCCACAGTGGTAATGCTGGAGACCCTCAGGGGTCCATCCTAGGCCAAAATCTCTCCCTAATCTACATCAATGATCTCCCAAAACACATACTAAAATCATTCGTTGACATCTATGTTGATGACACTACCATCTATGGCAACACATCAAATGCCGTAAATGATAAAGTTCTCTCTGACCTTCTCTTCTCTGATCTTGAGCGCGTGGTACAGTGGGGGGAGAGGTGTGTGGTTACTTTTAATGCATTTAAAACCAACTCCTATCTTTTCATCATCAACGCCTTGATCCCCATAATGCATCAATTGAAATGGATGGCTCTCTTCTTGGGGAGGCTCCATGTTTTGACAAGCTTCTGGGTTTGACCTTTACTCCTGGGTTTGACCTTTACTCCTGATCTGAAATGAAACACGTACATTAAATCTGTTGGCCAAGTCGCTGGACAAATTATGGGGTCCTTTTACCGCTCCATAAGATATCTCACTACTGATGAAATTTTCTATCTGTATAAAAGCCAAGTACGTCCAAAGATGGAGTACTACTGCCACATCGAGGCTAGAGCTGCTAAGAACATTCTATCCTTCCTTGACAGAGTACAAAAACCTTCGTGGTTTAATTGGGGATGCCCTTTCCTCTTCCCTGCAACCTCCCTCTCTCTCTCTCTCTCTCACACACACACAGAAGAGACGTTGCGGCCTGTATTTGGTTTATCGTTAGTTCCATGGCAAGTGCTCGTCCGAGCTCCAATGTCTGCTCCCCCCTCGCCTGTCTCTCACGAAAAACAGCCGTGTAGCTGAAACCACTGTCAGTAATTTTCCACACTCTCTATCTGTGCCTAAATCAAAACGTAGATTCCATGAACAAAGATTCTTTCTTAGAAGCGCACGCGTGTGGAACTCTCTTCCGTTTGCCTGTTTCCCACCTGTCTACAACTTGGATGTCTTCAAGTTCAACATAAACAAATTCCTGATGAATCGCCCCCTTAAGCAAGGCACTTTATAAAATCTTCAATACTAACTATTACTACGATAGTGTCCCCTTGATTATTGTACACGTAATAACCCTTATCCCCGAGTGACTTCGGGGCCTTGATAGGTGGCGACCTCCATGTAAAAAAAATATTTCTCCTAAATAGAAACCTTCATTTTTATTGGTTTCCACTATCTTGTCTGTTTATTTTAAATAGCACAAGTAAGCAAATTACCGATTAAATTGGAAATTAGGTTGTTTTAAGATCTTTATTATGACACAACGTCCTTATAGCCTAATATAACGCGTCAAGTTTAAAATAGTGTGCATCACGCTTTAACGACGTAAAGAACTTCTTTTTAGAAATCGATTATTAAAATTTTTCAGATATGTATTTATAAGATATATCGAACTTCCTGTGATATAAAACAAAGTGTTTATTACATTCATTGTATAAGGGTAGTTATTGAATCAACTTCTTAAATTGAGTTGGACTTACGTTCGGGATCACACATTTTAAGTATACTGACATAAACCAGTTTTATTACTAGATTGAGGAGATAATTGGAACGCCATATAAAAGCATGTTAAACTTCTGCCACGGCCAGCCATATTAAAAATCTATTCGTCTATCTGACTATGGTGTATAGCGGATGGGGAAGGACCGATGAAATAGGGAATTCCCAATGCACTGTTACCCGTCAGAAGTAAAGAGAAATATATATATATATATATATATATATATATGGTGAATGATAAGGATAGAAGAAACACATGCACGTCTAAAATGAGAGGAATCCTGATTTGTAAATGTAAACTGCATTTATGAGAAAAATCTCTGCTACTCACGATGATGATGATGATGATTATGATGATATGTGGATAGTTGTAGTGAAAAAAATCGATAGTAAGTCTTGTCGATCATAACATATGATGGAAGATAATGGTAATGGTGATGATGAGGATGGTGATAATGATGTGGTGGAAATGAAACCGCTGCTAGTTATTGAAATCGAAGAAAGGTATGCACAGAAAGAAAGAGAAAGAGAGAGAGATGGGGAAAAGAGAGACAGAGACAATAACAGAGAATTTTGTCAGTCGTGTCGAAACTACCGAATAGCATACGCCTGGTTTTGTAACAAGAACTGGTGTGTCGCAAAGGAGTGGGAAATGTCTATATTGACTGTTGCTGATTTCGGTCTTTCCCTTAAGTTTGTTTTCAATTCAAAAGCACGCAATCGGTACTTAGACAAAATCGAATTCACCCAAGTCAGTGGCAAAATCTCGTCGAAAAAATGATGTCATTTATTTGAAATAAAATAGCTGTTGATCTTTAATAACGTATTGCTTTATAAAAATACAACACATGCAGATTTTCCCTAACCAGATATATTTTATACAGTAACGAGATCTTCTTCTTCTTTTCTTTCCTCGATTTATGTGCATATGTATATGCATTATAAAGTTTGACTCATGTCCAGGTAGCCCACATCTAAGATTTCAAATGTTTAAACCCTAAGTTGGCGGATTAGTTATGTAGAGTCTGCAGAGGTCAACTCTTTCCACATTGAATTACCTCTTGGCAGCAAACCTTTCAGGCAAAAAATGCTTTAAAAGCTTGCTGAATGTCTGAATACCCTTTATGTAAAATTTAAAATTTTCAGACCCACAATTGGCTGAACAGTTAGTTAGAAACGGTAAACTCTTTTAAACTTTGACTAATTGGCAGCAAAGTTTTCGGGAAAAAAAACGATTAAAAAGCTTCCGCTATGTCTGAATGCACTTTATATAAAACTTCAAATGTTTTGACTAAGAATTAGCGGAGTAATTTGGTAGACATCGAAGAAGTCATTTTTTTTTTAACTTTGACCTCAATTTTGATCCGTTAACATTTATTGTTTTGGCTCAAATCAATTAAAAATTTTGATTCATGTCCAAGGAAAATATATCTAAAATTTCAAGTGTTTATACCCAAAATTTATGGAAGAGTTTGGTAGAGATTTCAAAGTTCAAATCGTTGAACTTGGACCCCTTGCCAGCAAAATTTCTGACTGAAAATCGGTAAAAATGTTTCCCAAATTTCAATACCCCTTATGTCTCTAGTCCGAGGACTGAAAAGTGACATGATAGTTTGGTAGTGAAATGTACATACAGACACACACAGACAATTTAACTTTATATACATATATATATATATTATTTTTAAAACAGTAATCTACGTTCACGCGTGTTTCGAGGTCATTACCTCTCGTCAGCGTAGTTCAACTGTTTCTAGGGATCGAACCTCAGACCATGTTTACTACAGTCCGGTGCCTTAACCGTTAGGTCATAATCCCTAGATTAATTATACTGTTTATTTTTATCGCTTATAAATTTAGATTTTTGTTATTGTTGTTTTTTTTTTTCAAGCGATACATACGGTTAATATTGGCTCCGCCTCGAAGCTCATTTTTTTTATTTACTTAGAAAGTCGCCCTTTTTAATTTGTTTGGACGTATATAACATTTTTATTTATTTATTATTTTTAAAACAGTAATCTACCTACATGCGTGTTTCGAGGTCGTTACCTCTCGTCAGCGTTGTTTCTAGGGATATTATTATATAATATTTTAAGTATTTTTCTGATATAAGTATTATATTAAGAATTATATTTTTATTATATTTAATTGATAATTAATTATTATTTGTGTTTCGAAAATAATATTTATTCAGATCATAAGAGGAAATGTGTCCGTCTATGACAATATCATTATGAGAATATATGGCTATTAGTATAATGGAATGAGAAACGCAAATTCCGTAATATTGACGTGTATCGGTTCTCTACAGAAGGAAGAAATAATCACCCCGTTACGTACAAAGGGAACATTCGAAAGTAAAAGGGAAAAAGAAGGAAAATTGTCTTAAGCAGGTGCGAGATGAAGAAGTAAATGAAATATTGTTTTTACGGTGTGATTTTACTATTTGTATTTTATATGTATCACATTATAATTTTCTGCGCATTTATTAATATTTATTAATGTATCTCATTTGAGTTTGCTCTATGTTTAAAATACAATGGGCAACATTCTCAGGTAAAATTTACTAAACTCATATTTGCTCGTGTGTGTTTTGTCCAAAAACTAATTTTTATCCCAAGAAAATAAGAGCATTATCAAAACATATATGTTAATTAAATATATTTCTCATTCCGTTACATGTCCACGTTTTCTGTTAGCATTTTACTATTTTCACAAGTTTTGTCTTGTTTTCTTTTATATTTATAATTTAATATTTTATTACGATTTTCCGTCTCAACATTATCACAATATAATTAGTCCTGAATCTGAAATCTCGCCTGCATAAAATGGACATCGGGGATTGGTGATTAGCTGTGCTATATAAGCATACTGGTATGAAGTCGATATTTTACAGAATGTAGTAATACTGATTATTTTCTTTCGTGTCAAGAAACAGTCTTAAATAGTGTCCCAAATTGTATAATCTGATCCCGTGTTCCTAGTTTTCCAGATGCAGTTTATTTAAATGTATCAGTAATAGTATATGTCGAAATTCATTCCCAGAATAACATCAAACTTTGGACCCCCTCACCAAACAGCTCTAATTTAATATTACTAACACTTTGCAATAGTTCTGCTTATCATGTTCATACACGCAGGAAAAATACGCATGCACTATCTGAAAATGCTATTTACTATTATCGATGTATTAGCATCAATAAACGAAAAGAATTTATGCAACGCTCTCCATTGTATTCATTGTACATACACCCCCTTACTCTCCTTTAACACTGTAGGTATACATATTTTTGTATAATGTAAAAATGTTTATGTACACTGTTAGAAAATCGTTAACATTTATTGATGTATAAACATCCCTATGAACGTACACTTTATTTCAGAGAACGTGTTGTAATATCAAGGCTTTAATTATAATCTAATCGTATTCTGGTAAGTTTGGTTCACTTACCCTTTTGCTCCAAAACTAAAACCGTAGAGTTGAGCATGACTGACATAAAAGATGCGAATTGGGTGCCAATTGATGAGAAGATGGTTTTATCACACTGTACAAGCCCCCTGCCTTACAATAGGTTCATACGTGTGACTGCAGCAAGGTGAGTATATTGAATAGCCACACACATGTTTCGAATGTAAATATAGATTGTATGAGATGTGTATAAATTGTTAACGTGGTGACACTTTCATGTACGATACGGCATCGCGTGCGGTGAATACTATGATGTACACGCATGTTCTGGAAGAAATATATTTTATCAATATAAGTTTGGTTAAATTACTACAATATTCTAAAGAAAGCTCCATCTCTTCAATTTTCTCTTTCTTTCTCTCTCTCCCCCTCTCTCTCTCTCTCTCTATATATATATATATATATATATATATATATATATACATGTATGTATGTGTGTGTGTATACAGCCTTGGCCAAAATTATGGAACACACATGAAAAATCGAATTTATGAGTCAAACTTATTTAGTATTTATATATTTAAAGATTAAGTATAGTAAAGTTAACATGAATAAATTTATTCTAAGAAAAATCAATATTTGGCATTTCTTCTCTTTGCTTTCATAACAAATTTTTATTCGTTTTTCCATATTATTTACGAGGTTCTTACAGGTAATATCATCTATTTTCTGTCACTCGTCATAAAGTATCGTTTCTAATTCTTTTTTATGAACATTTGCGCATTCTCACTCTTTGCCTCTGATTGAACCACAATGTTTCAATGGGATTTATGCCTGGGAATAAAAGTAGCTACTGCATTACTGCAATCGTGTTTTTCATAAACCAACCCATTGAAATGTTTAATGTATGACATGGAGCATCGTCTTGTTGGAATATTACATCACTTAAATTTTATTATTGAATATTTTGTAAATGAAATTTGGTAAAATGGTCCAGCATATAAGCATAAATTGTGGGGTTCATTCTTCCTTCACATGTGTATGAGGAAGCGATGCAGATCTAAACCATTACGTTTCTAAATTTTACAGTAGGCGCCACAAAATCAGGACGAATTGCCTCTCTTTTTTCACGCCAAATAAAAACGGCTCTAGGTATGCCATAAATCCGGTGAAATAAAAAAGAATGTGTTACAATATTTTAATACGTGTTGTGGATTTGTATTAACATCAAATTCAGTTGTTTCTTTCAAAGTTTAGAAAATATATCTGTTAACTTACCTCCAATTTATTTTCGTCAGACCAAAGAAATTTGGCCCAATCATCAGTTTTCATGTTTTTTTTAAAATTTTTTGTTGACCTAGGACAAGTATGTGTCTTTTTCATTTCTTTTCATTCCACTTCTAATAACCTTCTTCTCAGTGTTCGCGCTGATATGTTTCTGTTTGCATCATCCCTAACTTAATCTATCTGCGAGGAATGCACGTTTTAAAGATCTGTCTTTCCTGATGATTGTTGACTTTTTATGGTCTTTTCCTTTTCTGTTTTTGAAAGATTTTGTTTCATTTTGCTATTTAATCGTTGTTTAAATCACTATAGCATTCACTTAAAGTTTTTACCTGAGAACATCCTTTACTCTATATTGTAACAATTTGTACCGTTTTAATTTGAAAAGGCTACTTACTGAAAGAATGTTCAATTAAATATACTATTATTGCACTGGTGGGAATAAAATACTACATGTCAAATAAGAAAGAACTGTTAATATGACAATAAATAATTTTCAATATTGGAATAAATTTAGTATGTAACTTAGCTATAACTCGTGAAGAGGGGTTGAAGCAAAAAATACTATAATCGATTGCTAAATTTTACATGTGTTCTGGATTTTAAAATGTACGATACTGAACCTTTAAATACGTAGGTTTAAACTATTATCTCAATTTTTATAAAGCTCCATAATTTTAGCCATAGGTATGTCTATCTTTAGACATATATATATATATATATATATATATATATATATATATATATATATATATATATATATATATATGTGTGTGTGTGTGTGTATGTGTGTGTGTGTGTGAATTTTAGAATATAACTTTTTGTCATTTAATCTCTCTCTCACACGCACTCTCTCTCCATATATATATATATATATATATATATATATATGTGTGTATATATATATATATATATATATATATATATATATATTAAGGCAATCATTAAGGGAAGATGTATTTCTTCGGAATTCATTTTATATTGAAAGAAAAATAGACCGAGGAGAAAAGGAAAATTGATAGCGACTAAAAAATAAATGTAGGGAAATAGAAACAAAAAAAATCCAAACGAGTCAATTAACATGTTTCGCTCTCACTCATCAAAATTGGAATCGAGGGATTTATTTTTTTAGTAATTCGTTTTCCATAGTGATACAATCTAAAAAGAAAAAAAGAGACGGGAGCAATAGCCATCGTATGGGGATTAATTTTAGAGACTAATCCCGTTCAAAGCCAACAAGTAGTCCTTTTGCTTACAAAGGGAATGCTTCCTAAGGCGAACGTGAACAGTCTCCAAGACTTTTAGATAATATACGGAGTGAGCTCGACTCAATACGGAGAAAGAGTCGATCCTGAAGTTCGTTGCACAATCCCGGTATTTAATAAAGTGTTCCGTTATAGCGGATCCATATGTGTTGTTTACAGCGTTGGTAGGTAGGAATGTTCCATTCCTGATTTTGCTCGGTACATGTTGTTGTATGCGACTTACCAATTTTAAAGACATCCAACCTACGTAGTCGGCACCGCAACCACATTTAAATGAATAAATTACATTACTAATATGATGAGTGGGCAGGACATCTTTTTTATTGGAAGCCATTAACTGTTTTGTATTATACACAACAAGAACATATGAAGCAAAATAACATCCTTCAACAGTTGAACTAATTTGTTTGGGGAATTTGTCACTTCTTTTCCACAAGTACGGCAATCGCATATAAACCGGACATTTATCCACCATATTGGGTTTTGTTCGTAAAAATCTGCTCTTTTCCTTTTAATGGTGGTTTAAATTACATCTAAAGGATACCCATTATTGGACAAAGCATCTGTAATTGTATTTAATTCCTCATCCAATTTTTCTGGCGGGCCGATCGTTAGGGCACGATGTGTTAATGTCCAAATTAAAGTATATTTGCGATTGTTAGGGCAGAATAAATCCCAGCGTGTACACAGCCCAGTGAATGTTGGTTTGCGATAAATCGATGTAAGTTAACTAGAGGGAGTTTTCGTTAGCAAAACATCGAGAAACGCCAGGGCGGAATTATCTTCACTTTCATACGTATACTTTAACGCCGGATGCACACTGTTCAGTAAAGAGAAAAATTCGTTTGCCTCCGAATTACTATGAAATAGGCAAAACGTGTCGTCTACATATCTAAAAAATGATTTCATGGAACATTAACTTTTCCTCGTGGAATCCTACAAACATGTTGGCCAATGTGGGCCCCAACATGGAGCCCATCGACACACCATACATTTGCCTGTACATTACATCATTAAAGCTAAATTCAACGGATATAACGGCAAATTTAATTAGTTCAACAAATACGTGTTCAGGAACGGAAGGTATTGGACTTTGGTTGCGATATAAAAAGTACGCACAAATATCTATCGTTTCTAAAACTGGGACGCAAGTAAATAAATTGCTGATATCATACGAGCACATAAATTTATTTGTACTCGTTGATTTTTGCATGTAGTCAGCGAAATGAAATGAATCTTTCAGACAGTATTTACTATAATAATTTGATACTGGCTGAAGAATATTGAATATCCATTTTGCAACCTTCTGTTGTGAGGACCGTACCATAGATAGAAGTGGTCTAAAGGGAATATCCGCTTTGTGTCTTTTGAGTAGGCCATATAATCTTGAATAGATAGAGCCCTAGGGTCTAATCTCACTAGCTACCTCACAAGAAAGTAAACCACATTTTACCCATTTGACTAATCTTTTCTGATTTTTTAGCGTTTACATTGTGTTGGCCCTTTAGCTGCTTGCTCAGGAATAATTGAATGTAAATACTTACGTTGGCAGCTGTATTACAAGAAAAATATATCGGTGAAAAACAACACTTCCCCTAAATTCTTTACTACAACTAATATGATCACTACGATAAATTTTACGACTAAAATTAGTTCCTTGCGCCGTATTTTTTTTATATACGCGACGTATCCTTCGTGATCTTTATCGTAATGTCTTTAAATGTGTTCGTTTTTGAACATTGTACGCTATCTTAATTACGTTTATCATGTACACATAGAGTGGATTTTACACTATACGACCTTCATACATTATGTAATTGTTGGATTAGTGATGGTAGTTATGGTAGTATTACATTTAACTTAACACACGGCTAAGCAAAACACACACGTTATCAATATAGGCAGATATTGACCGCTGTATGCGCTTGTCCTTTATCAAAATTCCATCAACAATTGTTTGTATGATAAATTGTATCATATTGAGTTCGTATCCTATACGGATAGATTTGTCCTTTAATCAGTACAATTTTTTGAGCCACAGCGATTAATGTACGTGTACTTGGAGGTATGCCTTGCAAGATTTACCACCGATACATTCGATCTTGCTCGTTGCCATTCTCTAGAAGTTTCGGTGCATATCTGAGTGGGCTGTAAATGGGTTTGCATGCTCATTTAATTCCCGATATTCCTGTACTGATTTCACATTTTATTTGTTCTATTAAATGATTGCCATTAGTAAGATCTGACTATTTGGAGGCGTAATTTCCTTTCTCAACATGGAATAAACTAGGAATAATCAATACAGATTGTAGTTCTTTATAACATGATGCACGAGCTTTTGCAGGGATGTTAAACTCCGGTTTTGGTCAGACGTGCTACGTTTAGTAAGTCGTCTACACATTTTTTGATGCACAAATGACGAGAGACAAACTTGTCAAATCCAACAAAGGATCTAGCGGAGAGGCCATAAGGTGAGCTTGCGACACTTATTTTAAATACCCCATATACTCACTGGTTCATCGTCGTCATACTGACTGATTGATAAAACATGCTCCATATTTTCAACGCATACATTTCGCATACCATCTCTACGTGTCTCAACCGTGACATTGGCTGAGATTACATAAAATTCAAGAATCTTCCCAATGTCAAATGTTTAGTCTGTAGAGTTTTGAGAATTATGGTTGTCAGCACCGGAAATTATTGCACGGGGAACATTTCCTTGATCACCGTTTCCGTCCATACGCATAGGCGTCTTTTCCTTACACATATTTACTCATCAAGCGTAAGCGAAATACTAATTCATTTTCCATATAGTCTGGCCGTATTCTGTTAGTAAGGCTCGCTACTCCACGTGGATTATGTCCCCCTCCATAAAACACGTCTCACATTTTTTGCGACTTTTTTCACATTGCTTTCCCGCGCACGGTGTAAGGAGAATACAGCCTTTTCTTCTTGTTCGTAACATTACTACTACACATTATTATTTTATACACGATTATTTATTCTACCAGTCTTAAAAGTTGTTTAAGAATTTACATTTCGAAAATCGGCAAGACGGGGTAATTAAAGAGAATGATTGTTAGCCGAATTATGATTAAGCTCTTACCTGTCTCATGTCATATATCGGGTTAATGAGACAAAATGTTTGTAAGCCGAATAATCATTAAGCTATTAAAATACTAATATGAATCAGTGGTCTAAACTGTATAGCATTACTTATTGAGTAGTTTCCGACAATAATTCGTCGATATTAAAGGGAACTTGTAATTAGCAGAGAAGCAGATCCGTGGAAATTGGTTCCACAGATAGAACGTCATCGCAAAGTAACTGTGTCTATTATGATTATATTAATGCCACTCTTTTTTCGCTGTAGTTAATAGAGAAGAAGATTAACAAAGAGAAAAATAAAGAACGTTACCAGTGAATAAATTCACTTCATGGAGTTGTGAAAGAGGAATTACGTATTTATATGACGGTAAAAGTACAGATAACCATAGACAAGTGATATTACTACTTAACACTCTTCTACATCCAATCAGTTAATAATGGTAGACGTAAAATTAGGGTTACTCGATCATACCTTGAGGATTATCTTACAAAAAATAGACGGGCGTAATATTATAGCATGTATTAATATCAAAGCTAAGCGATAGTTCTAGCATATTGTGGCCATGCGCTTTGGCTGTACAAACGAGTCAGTTAGATTAACAGTGCTTGAATACATTTGGACGAGTGTGACAAAAATTATTATTCACAAGATTAAAAAAAGAAGAACGTATAAAATTGATATTAAAAATGGGGTAGAAATCATTAGCGAAACTTTCTGTTGATAAACATAAAAAATCAAAAAGGTTTTAACTACGTTCAGATATTTTGACAAGAAACGAAAATATTGACTGAAAAAAAATTACGAAGGCGTAAATCGAAAGTGAGAAAGTAACTGAAGTGCGACTAATTAGAAAGTTACCTGTCCAAACGAGGCTTTTGTTAGAGAGAAGTTCGTTGCGCTGAGGTTTGAGAGTGATCAGTACAAGTTGAACGATGTAAATCCGTTTGCTACTGCGTTTTTCAAGCCTCATAAACAGCACTACAAATACTACACGGTGGACTGTGAGAAAAGATTCCAACTATATTCATACAACGTAGCTTCTTGAATAGTTTAAAGCGAACGATCTCAACGTGACGCATATTTATAAGAAGAAACATCACACTTTAAAGTACAATACATACATTCATATTTAGAAGCTTCGTAACAAACTTGGAGCTACCTCAAAGATGAACATTTGAAGTACATTAATAGTATAATATACTAGAATGGTGATACGATGTTGCGCGGTAAATAACGATGATAAACGATGTATCACACTTCTTTATTTTTATTACCATAGTTAAATGACCCATTTTTAAATCAGATCAAATAATTGCCTTTTCAGTTGTGAACCCTCTGGAGAGCACTGAAAAGTAGCTTCACATGTTTCAACCTTAGTGACTTAGCCATAATAAATTGCAGTCAACATTGTACTGTAGAACACGTACGGTTGCTTTTATAAAGTTATTTTTTTTATATATAATGACTTGAATTAACATACCTTGTCATGCTTTAAGTGTGCTCTAATAAAAAAAAAACTCTACATGAACGCTTCCCTGTTATAACAAAGTACCTACTGTTAATTTTATATGAGGGGCCTTTTAGATTGCGTTGTAAATAACTTCTCAAATACACTTGTAATGATGTTATTAATGTGTTAACTTTGGTCTAATCCTCCTGTTTTTTTTTCATTCATTGGATTAGGTCGATTATCGATTATCGATACTTATCAAAGTCATGCTGATACAAAACTTATCTCCTGACACTGCTAGGTGCATTTATGTGAAAATCACTTTTTAAAAAACCCAATAAACAACCCAACCCAGACGTTGCAGGGTCTATAAGGAAAAAAATCACACACATATACACGTACACACACACAGACAAAATGTCTTACATATAATAATCGGGATTTCATGCTTCAACGGAAATGAAAACATAACCTTATTTGTTAATATGAAATAAATTTAGGATGTTGTATATAAGAAAACTTGTACTGGCTCACCTAGCCCTCGCTAAAATCACTTTCTCAAAGGGTCCTTTTTTAATGTATGAAACATCACGCAGTTTCAAAGTTTTTCCTTCCCGTGTGATAATAAGAGCCTGTCGATATTAAATTTTCTCTTTGATGTTTCCGATATGCTTGCGATCGCCGAAATATCTAAACAACACTTCATTGTCTCATTCGTTTTTCGTTTGATTCGAAAAGTTAATTTACAAGATCAAAGAGTTCGGAGCCCGCTTTTATTTGTTGATGCGGTTGAGGAAGAAAAGAATCTTAAATCACGAAGAAAAGAAAAAAAATCGAGAGGGAGAGAGAGTGAGAGAGAGAGAGAAAGAATAATTAAACGAGTAAATATGAAGTCCATATTTCAAAGCATAAATGCGTTTAATTTGTATGTGTTTTTAAAAAAAATCAACATCAAACATATTTTCTACAAAACTCTATATCAACATGATATATGGTGTTCTGCGTTTTATGATAATTTATCTTTTTCTTCACCTCTTCTCCCTATTTTTATCTCTTTCCCCCTACATCTCTCATCCTCTCCTTATATATATATATATATATATATATATATATATATATATATATATATATATATATATATATTATATATATACATATATATAATTATATTGACGATCGATATTAAAACATGCTTACTTATATAAATGTTCTCAACTCTAGATTTAAGAAAAATAATTTAGAGTTTTAATAAAAACAAAGTTCAAAGGAAAGACTTACATTTTCTCAATAACTATGCAATAATCTTCTCAACAGCGTATATTTTTAATCTCCAGCAAATGGATTTTTTGCATAATACATACGGTTATAATAGACGAGTTGCTTTCTCTCTTTCTCTCTATGGCTCCCTCTCTCCATTTCTCTCTCTGTCTCTTACGTTCTCTCTGTATATATCACTATCTATCCACACACACACACACACACACACACACATATATATGTATATGTATATATATATATATATATATATATATATATATATATATATATATATATATATATATATATATAATTAAACCATGGTAGTATTTGAATATAGTGTAAAGTGGCAGTTTTAGTCATTTAGAACTGCTTTAAAGCTTCACCGGTCACTCATTTTTTTTACAAAATTTTAAACAATTATTACAGATTATTACAGATTACCTTTTCAGCTATATTGTGAAAAAAATTAAATTTTCGTTCAGAAAAAAAAAAAAAAGTTCTGATGAATTTTCTGGTGATGAGTAACGTTTTTATGACGGGTTTCCATAGCAACCACGCTGCTTTAGCGACTACTGTTGCAACTAATTCGAAAATGGAAGTAAAAAGTGAAATAGAGAGAATGCAACCATAAAAAGGGAGATAATTTGGTGGGTGTTATTTAAAGCAAACAAGTGTCGTATATTGTTATCAAATATGTGTTTCTGTGGGCAAAAAAATAAGACTGAAATTAAACAAAGAACAAGTGACTTTATTGGAACCTTGGAAAAATCATGGATTTCAATAGAAATATGCGGTCATGAAAAGGAATATGGTTAAGCTTAAACATGGAAAAGTAAAGGAATACCTGTTAAAACTGACATTCTAGTGAAAAATATAATACATTCATAATGAAACTATTGCAGCATTCAGATTTTTTTTTAAAATTCAATTAATAACATTATATAATTAATTCTTGATAATGCAATATTTTAAGTTATGACTGCATTATAATTTTAATAGAATATCTTTTACTCTTCTTGTCGACTTAAACAACTAGTGATTTACTTTTCTATGTTCAAGCTTAACCATATTACTTTTCATACTCGTTTTTTTCTGTTGTATATATATATACATATATATATATATGCATATGTATGTATATATATATATATATGCATATTAAATATATTCTTCTGATGAGAAGACTTAGCTCCGAAATATCATGTCCTTAAACGCATGCTTTTCGTCTTTCTTACCTTCGTACCTTATGAAATTGATAATACAAAAAATTCTAATATAGAACTTTTTTGTATTATCAGAAATAAAAGTTGAATTGTTTGTGTTTTTTATACTTCAATTATTAGGAGGTTCCGGTCTATTTGTCTTTAATATTAAAATTATTGAATAGTTATTAGCTAAATGGGAAGCAATTATTAATTTCAGTATTATATTTACATCATGTACAGCCTATTAATAATTAATAACCTTTTCTTTTTCAAAACAGATATTCATCACACCTAGAATATATTAAAAAAATATCTATTGAAGAATATGTTGTAATTAATGTTAAGATTTATAACGATATTTTTTGCATTGTTTTTCACTTAAAAACGAAAACAATAATTACTGTGTATTGATAGAAGACTATGTGTTTTCTGATGTCATGTCTATATTTTATTTGTGAGGACCTGTTGCCATAATCTCATATATAAGTTTCAGATAACAGAATGTGCTTATGTTACACATATATTTCAAAACCATAAAACATCTATTAGGTATTGCTATTTTTAAAACGGCATATATTATATCTGGAAGCTTGTTAATGTACCAATGCATTTATCAGGAAAGATAAGCTATATATATATATATATATATATATATATATATATATATATATATATATATACACATATATATATATATAAACGATTGATAGAAGTATGTAAATTCAATTCTATAATATGAGAGATATCGTGATAATGTAAAGCTCAACAAATTTTAATTGAGCTTATATAGAAAGCAATAAGAGTGGAAAATTAATTCACAAATACTATATAATGGAATATATAGAATGAGTCATATAATAAGATAATACATATATTTATTTTAGTGATAAAGGGCACTCATTATATCAAGGTATTCTGAAGCCTAATGCTTCTCATCAGCAAAGTAGAGAAGATGCTAGGTAACATAATTAGTGAAGGAATCATCAGGAACGAAATGAATAAATAAAAATATTGATGTTGTTAGAGGAACTATATTGAATTCTAAGGTAAACGAGTAGCGTACTATATAAAGTATAGCGTAAACAGTATAGGGTTTCTATCATAGTTTTAAATAATATTATGTATTTAAGATTCAGGCGGAAGTATAAGGGTAGTTGGGTTGTGGTTCTATTCTATCCGTATGTAAGATGTATAGTGTCTATGCAAGGTATTTACGGTAAAGGTTTTATCGACAGAGGTAACAGAGACAATAACAGCACTTAGAGACGGTGTATGTTTTGACGCGTAATATTATAATAAAGAATTAAGGCGATCGTGTATATACTAAGCAGGATTAATCACAGTAACTTATTTCACAACATATATAAAGAGAGAGAGAGAGAGAGAGAGAGAGAGAGAGAGAGCGTGTGCGTGCATATTATGACTGAAGGAATTAACATGTTAAAATTTTATGAATACTTATATTTATGCTGTATTAACAGTCATATTTGATGTGGCTAACGTAACCTTAGTCGTTTTAAGAATTTAGTGATAGATCATCTATAATATTTTTACTGTTGTGTAACCGCTGACAATGTAGAGTACTACTTAGACATAAGGTCTTTTATCTGGGTTCAAATTTACAGATACAATATGTAGGAACACATGAAGAGTAATAAAGACCTGGAAGGAAACTTCCTATCTAGCGTTTTGAGAAAAAAGAAACTATTAGAGTAGAAGCAGTGTCGGCATCTTGAGACCTCTAAACCGCGGAAGTAGGACTTCGGGGATATTTTCCATGACGCCGTACAAGTGTCCCGAGTTCGTGGGCTAAGATTTCATTATATTACTTAGAAATACAAAAATGTAAAATTTCGATGATGAGGTAGAGTGTGAAAGTTATTTGATAATGCGAAATCTATTAATTTGGAGACTGATTTGAGGAAAATGTCTAAAAGCGAGACATGTGACAGATTCAAAAGCCCGGATTCGGAAACTATACTCCATGCATTTAAAGAGATATAGGATACCCTCAAATGGGAGTAATTTTTATTACCATGAGGGAAAAGAGAGCCTAAACTTTTTGCAGCAACCTTGGCAATGCACCCAATGTATTTATTTCAATTCATGTTGCCTGTGAGTTCTAAGCAGAATAGTTCAAACAAAGAGATACCATGTAGCGTATTATAAGTAATAACAATCAGTGATTCAGAAAGTGTATTTTACTTGGTAAAAGAAAACACGCTTATACTTGGCAACACTGAATGTTACTATCCTTGTACGTCCCCATACTACATTTGACTGGAGGTCATTCTCTTAGGTTTCCTTGTCATATATACCATGTATACCTTTTTCTATTCCTGTCTGTTATAAAGAGTGAAATCATCAGGAAATATACTCATCTCAGACATAATTTCATTAGGGAAATCATTTATCAATGTAAGAAAAACGCAGATCAAAGAAAACCTCTCTTGCATATCCGCATTAATTAAGATTTGAGCGATTAAAGAAGGAAAGTAATGACACGGTAAGTGAGTGGCTCGTTTATTTCAATAGAATTCTTAAGAATTCTTTACACAGAAGCAATTTTAAACACCCAAGAAATTAAGATTCGGTAAATATTTGTTGAGGAGTTTGGAGAGATCTTGAAATAACCATAAAGAATAGAAGTGATCTCTCTCTCTCTCTCTTTCTCTCTCTCTCTCTATTTCGCCACAAAAATTAAGTTGCTAGAAAATCCTGAAGGTTTTGTGTAGAATCAACCATACTTTTTATTATTACTGCTAACCTTTGTCAGTGCAAATGCGTGACAGAGTAAACATTAGACCACAGGTTTTTCATTAGAGTTTTACTTCTTCAAGAGGCATGTCTTAATGAAGACTGGAGACGCATCTCTCCCAGTGAAGGTTGCTGCAAAAAGTTTAGGCTCTCTTTTCTCTCATGGTCATAAAAATTACTCCGATTTGAGGGCATCCTATATCTCTCCAAATGCATGGAGTATAGTTTACGAATCCGGGCTTTTCTACCTGAAAATTTCTATGACTCGGCGCGGTATACACAACATCTAACCTTCCTAATGATCACCCATCTGGTACTGACCAGGCTCGATGTTCCTTAACTCCGGTTATTTGGCGAGTGTTTCAACGTGGCTGTGCTATATATATATATATTTATGTGTGTGTGTGAGTGTTTCAACGTGACTGTGCCGTATATATATATATATATATATATATATATATATATATATATATGATTCCGTATTTATATATATATATACATATATATATATATATATATATATATATATATATATATGGTGCCGTATTTATACACACACATATATATGCATATACATATATATATATGGTGCCTATTTTATATAAATATATATATATATATAGAGAGAGAGAGAATGAGAGAGTTTAAGATAGATACACTGATATATACATAGATATACTACATCATTATAAGGATACAAAGATATGACAATATAGATTTTACAGTATAACACTCGGTTTATTGATAAGTTACATTATAACAATTTATACCCACTGTAAACTATTTTCAATTGAATTGTTCTGTTACTTTATATTCTATTACAGATTTTGATATGTTTACACTATAAGAAACTGTGCTCATTGAGTTTTAAAAATGGCAAAATGTTAAAGCAACCCTGTCAACATTGACATAATCAAAATAATAGATTGTTTTTTCACGGCTTAAGTTGTTCCTCGCAATTTGTGTCTTAAATTGTACAATAAAAAAAAACATACCGTGTTATAATTTTGCCCGGACTTCTAACTGTACTGACATTAGGTGACAAATAGTTACGCGATAATAGAAAAACAAGTCATCAAACCACGAATTCAAATATAACCGGAGAGTAAAATCAGCATGTTATACAGCTGTATTTGTATCAAATATTTTCGCATATTAGCATAAAACAAGTTACACTTATTTAATTTATTTTAACTTGAAATTCTATATTTCGCACACTACTTAATCCACTATACATTTTAAATATATGTGTGATACCATTAAGAAAACTAACAACCAAATAGATTTTGAATTATTCAGATTATTCAACATACTGTTCTCATATTCAGTGATTATTTTGCACAACTTTTCGACTGATGTAATCTGCGTTATTTCTAATATGTATCAGAGGTTTCATCGGCCGAGGTTTCTATAAGAAAAGTAATCCGAATACGCTAAATAATACAAAGTAAAACAATCATCATTTCTGAAAGTCAGAAATATTAAATGAAATACGAGATTTTAATCGCTTAAATTCTCGAGAATAAAGGCAGTTTTATGTATATGACATTGGACGCTTTACAAATAGAACAGTTTATTGGCCATTATTGAAATTATTCGAAACGTTGTGGCCTTATGTGACGACATCATGTTGTACGATCGTTTGCACTTATTTAAAGATGCTAACGTGTCTGAGAATGTTAAACTAACCGTACAACGGATATTGCAACTTGTAACTGCTATTTCGGGTAAACTTTATATGAGGGTTCAGTAATTCACTAAAGTCCGCTTGAATGTGCGTCAGGAAGAGATAGTTTAAGTATAAGTACTTATCTGTGCTGTTGATTGATATTAAAAGTACATAAACTCGGTTGTATGTCAGGATTCCAGGCCATTCAACTGATGGCATGTTTGGCAGAGTGCGAGGGCGCGCAGCCAACAAAACGTCTGACACGTCGAGTCAGAGGCCCACGGGAAATAACAAGGCGCGAAAATTAGAAAAATATGTGAAATGCTTTCGTTTTCCATTTAGCAGAATAAAAAATAAAAGAAATACAAAAAATAATAAGGTTAAGCATAATTATAATGAAAGCAAGCCTTTATCTATTTGTCTATCTTAGTTTATACAGAATCTCCTATTGTTTAAAATACTAAAGATCAAAAAATCCGAAAAAATTCATATGTGTGTTACTGGACGTAGCAAGGTCTGCTTTTTTTTTACTTTTTTCTTCTCTCTCTCTCTCTCTCTCTCTCTCTCTCTCTATCTATCTATCCATGCATCCATCTATGTATTTGTGTATTATGTATGTATGTATGTATCTATCTATCTATCTATTACCTATCTACATATCTCTCTCTTTCTATCCCTTTCCATATATATATATATATATATATATATATGTATATATATATATATATATATATATATATATATATATATATAAGGTAAGACAAAATAAAACGATAGAAATATTGTATACAGCATTTATTGGGTCATCAAATATTTAAATCAAGGAATATAAGATTTTTATAAGTCCTTAGTTATAAATATATACTTTTCTCATTATACAAAAATAATCAACTTAAAAAGATACTCGTTATCATCGATTTATTATTATTAAAAAAGGAAACATTGTACGCAAATAAATGTTCTAGAATAGCTTTAAACGAAACAAAACTTCACAAAAATGTAAATACATTCAAACGTAAAAAAAAGAAAAAAATGACAATGGTTAAAAGAAGTTGAGTATATATATATATATTATATGGAAATATGTGGAAAACAAGGCAACAACCTGAGCGAAATATTATGATTGCAGAATCTATTTACAGTAACATGCTTTATTTCAATAAATATATTATCAAACCTTCAACAGAATACTATATATATATATATATATATATATATTTCTCAGTGTGTGTGTATGCGTATATATATATATATATATATATATATATATATATATATATATATATATATATATAT
Organism: Euprymna scolopes; assembly: GCF_053919585.1. Taxonomy (NCBI): domain Eukaryota; kingdom Metazoa; phylum Mollusca; class Cephalopoda; order Sepiida; family Sepiolidae; genus Euprymna; species Euprymna scolopes. The sequence continues at coordinate 175,213,908 of NC_136483.1, forward strand.
ATATATATAGGGTCAAAGAATTGTGCAGAGGAATAATACCTCTTTCTGTTGTCTTTCTGGAGCGTAATTGACTGGCCTCCATGGATCCAGTACTATGTAATATGTAAAATAGCACTTTCAATCTAGTAATCTTAAAAATCCTTTAAGTGAATGACCGTCAGCACAATTGCACTTCAGGAGGTAAATATTTTCTATGCATGGGCATGCAGGAGTAATCTTCGATAAACTACCCAGCTATTAATATGAATAGCTATTGTATGTATGTATATTGTGTATATGTATTGTATATTTGTAAATGTTGCTTGTCAATATATATATATATATATATATATGTGTGTATATATATGCGTGTGCGTTTTTGTGTGTGTTTGTGTTGCCTATGCAGTTGTGTATATTGTGATAATGTTTGATTTGTCAATATAAACTGCGTTTCAAATTATTAACAAGATAACATTTTTAACACTTTCAGAAATTTACCGGTAATTTCGTATCACAACGTTGACAATGCTGAGCTGCGCGTACTGTGAAATTTACGTACTGTTCCGCGCAATGTAAACAACTTGCCATCGGAATTGCTAAATTCATGATATTTGAGGTATGTCAAATTATAAACAAGGCAGTTTGTTTCTTCTATAAAATGGCTCGTAATGGTTGTTTGAGTAATTCTGAAAAGAGTACTATTACAGAACAGTTAGCAAAAGGTAAAAAAAACACCTCATACCTGCAAAGGTATGTAAGAGAGATGGTGAGGTACATCTAGAGTTGTTTCACGCCGTTTCCCACTCCAAATCAAAGGTGACGTTGTTAAGGACCCTGCGCAGACAAGTCGAGAAGCTGCTGACCAACCCGGATTGGAGAATATCTAAAAAAAAAAAAATACTCGATGTTCCTTCTGAAAGAAGTGGCAAATTTTGTTAAGCCTATGACAAAGCCTCTATTAAAGCAACATCACATACACAACCAATTAAAATGGGCAGAGCACAGCATGAAAACAGATTTTTCAAAAGGTTTGTTCACGGATGAAGTGCGTATCACTCTTGATGGCTCAGATGGCTGCAGCAACGGATGGGTCCTAGATGGCCGACATCATTATCAGTGTTTAATGAGCCAACAATGTAGTGGTGAGATAATTATTTGGGCTGGTATTTACTTGGACCATGGAGGGTCCCAGAAGCAGTAAAATGGCGTCAAATGCTTACATAACTTTTATGAAGGAACACTTTAAAGCATGGCTGAAGAAGCAAAGGTTAATTTCCAGAAGAACCATTATTTTTATGCAGGATAATGCTCCCTCGCATGCAGCACAAAAAAAAGCAAAGAGCATTTGCAACAACTATTGTTCTCTGGGCTAGGAAGATGAAGTGGTCTGCGAATTCACCAGATTTGAAGCCAGTTTAGAACCTTTGGAATCATGAAGCGAGGTCTCTATGCAAGTGGACGCCGATTTAAGAGCAAAGATGTGTAGTGAGACACTCTCCAAGTGGTATGGCGAAGAATAACTGTTGACAAAATCACAAATTTTACTAATTCTGTAGCACAACGTCTTTTACAAGTCATTCATAAAAAAGTGTCGCATATCCCCTACTAATTATGTCAAAGTAGAAACTGCTATGTAGTTATTGCATTCTAAGCATTTTTCCTAGTTCAGTTAATGTTTAGAAATTATTTCAAAAACAAGTTATGGGTATATTGTGTGTATTTTTCCACAACCTCGTTAATAACTTGACACACTGGAATCAAAAGATACTCCTATCCTCTGCCATAGTTTCGCTAATACTGCTTTAAATACTTTTATTTACTTACTGAAGAAGAGTATTATAAGAAGTTTTTCAAAGATTTATGAATTTTTATTTACTCGTTCCTTAAATATAAAAAAAATGTAAACCCGTTAATAATTTGATACGCAGTGCACATACATGTATAACGCAACAATACAACAGGGAGCCACAAAGGGCACACAAGAAAACCCGGACGACGCCCTACAAGGGCCAATCGCCGGTAAATGTTTTAAAACAATTTGTTCAAGGTATACACCACCTTAAAATATATTTTTTAATTTTTATTTCGGACTATTAGTCTCATCTTTATTAGTTGTTTTTTTTTAATCTGTTTATTGGTTCACAACGTTTCGGCCAACTTCCTCTGGCCTTCGTCAGGTGGTAACCGCGACGGATAGGAACTTCGAATCTCCTAACTGCATTCTCAGCCATCACTGCCATCCGTAGTTGTTGTCGTCTCACCACATTTTGGCCAAGTAAACCTCTGGCACGCTTTGGGTGGGATTGAAACCGCTATCTTCAGACAATGTTCATCTGGAACCGTAGAGATTCAATGTTGTGAACCAATAAACAGATAAAAAAAAACAACAGCAACAACTAATAAAGATGAGACTAATAGTCCGAAATAAAAATAAAAAATTAACATAAAAATGCTGATCTCAAAATAAAAAATTCCAATTAAGGAATATATATATATATATATATATATATATATATATATATATATATATATATATATATATATATATATATTTTTTGAGATCAGCATTTTTATGTTAATTTTTTATTTTTATTTCGGACTATTAGTCTCATCTTTATTAGTTGTTGCTGTTGTTTTTTTTTATCTGTTTATTATTATTATTATATATATATATATATATATATATATATATATATATTCCTTAATTGGAATTTTTTATTTTGAGATCAGCATATATATATATATATATATATATATATATATATATATATATATATATATATATATATATATATATATATATATATATATATATATATATATATATATATATATATATATATATATATATATATATATATATATATATATATATATATATATATATATATATATATATATATATATATATATATATATATATATATATATATATATATATATATATATATATATATATATATATATATATATATATATATATATATATATATATATATATATATATATATATATATATATATATATATATATATATATATATATATATATATATATATATATATATATATATATATATATATATATATATATATATATATATATATATATATATATATATATATATATATATATATATATATATATATATATATATATATATATATATATATATATCTATATATATATATATATATATATATATATATATATATATATATATATATATATATATATATATATATATATATATATATATATATATATATATATATATACCAATTGGTACGGACCCGACTATGGAAGATCAAATAATAAATAAATGTGGATTTATAAGATCAAAGAATCCAACCTTGATCGCCCTTCGGGGCCCGTGGCGCAGGTGATAGAGACGTTGAATCTCTACGGTTCCAGATGAACATTTTCTGAAGATAGCGGTTTCAATCCCACCCAAAGCGTGCCAGAGATAATTGGTCAAAAATGTGGTGAGACGACAACAACTACGGATGGCAGTGCTGGCTGAGAATGCAGTTAGGAGATTCGAAGTTCCTATCCGTCGCGGTTACCACCTGACGAAGGTCAGAGGAAGTTGGCCGAAACGTTGTGAACCAATAAACAGATTAAAAAAAAAACAACAACTAATAAAGATGAGACTAATAGTCCGAAATAAAAATAAAAAATTAACATAAAAATGCTCATCTCAAAATAAAAAAATCCAATTAAGGAATAATATATATATATATATATATATATATATATATATATATATATATATATATACCTTAAAAGATGTTCAACATTTATTCTGCCCACTTAAACCAACTCTCACATACAACAACGGGGTCTTGATCATCTTCACAGTGACGATGTTGGCTTCAGGTTTCTTCACTCTTTTTCACAGGGAGTCCACGAGTGACGGAATCGATATTTTTTTAATCCAAGACAACAGCACACGCCCCTACTTTGTGATTAGGTTTATTGTCATGAACTTCACTTGGATATTTTGTTAATTCCTGCAACTGAAGAATATTACTCCGTAATCAGGAAAAAACATTAACGAAGCCGTTCAAAGAACTACAGGTTTAATTAACATATCAACAATCTAATTACAAAGTCTATTATAATACAATGGGACAAAAGGTGTGAATGTCGATATGGATGTTTGAATCGTGACGTCATAGACTATTCCAAGAAATATCCTTCTCATTGTTCGTTAATCTCGATGGCGCTGGAATGGTAAAACTTCACAAATAAGTGAGTTCCTCTTTTCTCTTTTTTTCTTAAATGGTGTCACTAAAAGCCTGCTTCTACGGGGTAATGAGGAAGGTGTTGTCAGAGATGCCATCAAAGCGGTAAATTGTTCTAACAGCAAAGAGTTTTTTGCAAGCCACGAATCTATTTCTGTGTAAGTACCATATATGACAAAAGTACTCAATCGGGGGTGTTTCAGCTCGCTAGAAGTGTTGACAAATATACACAACGTCGGCGTATGGATCTGCAGTCAGGGACCCCTAGATCTTTTCTCTAAAGCTCACACTGAACTCTGATCTAATATCAACTCTACATTTTTTTCAACTGTCCAAAATCATTCATGCATTAACTTATATACTGGTGGGACGAGTGGGGACTGGGGCTAGCAGGCACATTTTATCAAACTCGGTATCGCTGCGCCATATCCTTTCTCTTCAGATTGGTCCAGTACCAACCTTATATAATCGCCTATTGAGATAATATTCTATCGAGGGCCCGCACGCCGTGAAGCCATTGTGAGATGACTTAAGGGTAAAATACTTCTCCCGGTAGTGGCGTAACTAACTTCTCACTATCATTCTCTTAGAATATATTGTTTTTATCGCAACACAATGCTTGTATCTATATATTATATATTGTATCTATATATTACTATCAATCCCAAATCCGCTAGCTGAAGTTATTCTTCCTTGGTTTTGGGGTATTTTTGTTTACATTTTCATCCCAAACAAGGCAAATTGCCACTTTGGTGTAGGGGCTACTATCAGGGGCAACAACTACTCGGGTACTATGTAGGGATTTGGACAGCAAGATGTCAGTTAACGTTACACTTGAACTTCTGCACGTCAGTACTGTTGGGGAAGCAGGGACCTGGAATGGAATTCCAAAGTCTAGCGGTTCTGGGGAAGAAACTATTGGAGTAGAAAGATCTTTTACATCTAGGGATTTCTACAGTGTGGGGTGGGATTTAGCAGCCTGTCGGGTTTCTCGAGGGTGCTCACGTCGTGGGGGCACAAGTGATTGCAGTTCGTCAGAGCATTCACCACTAAAATACTTGTAGAAAAGGCAGAGAGATGCAACATTTCGTCGATGGGACAGAGGCTGAAGCGTTGAATCAGCAAGCTAATCGAGAATTACCCGGGATTGCTCCCATTAGAAAAAGTCCAACTTAGCTCTATCATTACTGTTCTTAATGTAAAATTCAACCCGCATATGTGGTTGGGTCGCACGTGTATATATTGCTTAATAGAAAAATACCAGGTTGGTATCTAGTTTCTCATTTCATGCGCACGTTGCGTGTCGACAGTCTACCTAAGAGATGGAAAATATCAGCGAGACAAGCCTGCGTGCAGTCGTATATTGTATTCCGTGTCACATTCCGCATCAGTAAATGTAATCGGTTGTATAAATAAGTGTGCATGGGTCTACACAAGATATTACCATTTTAAACAACTGATTGTGTGGATAGTAAATAACTTTTGTACTCTGCTTTCGGAGAAAAAGAAATATAAGCATGGAATGAAATGTTAAAATCGAGCAAAGTTCGCTAGTTGTGGAGTCTTTTAGTTGATACTCAGGCGGATGATGGGGAAGTGAGGAATGGCCGTTTTTGTGTAAAAAAGTGTAACATTGCATAGTTCCTGCTCTCTACTACGTGTGTTTGGTGTAACTACTTTCTACATGACCGGGTAAAGGAGATAATAGTAGCCCTAAAACTGTTTGTTATTACTGCAGTCGACTATCTATTCAATTATTCAGCTTACACAGAATAGAAAATGCAACGAACTTGTGTAATTTTGGAAAGAAAAAATGTTAGCACTTTGTTAGATAATGAAGATTAATTCGAGAGAAATACATTAGTTGCAAAAGTATTGAAACAGTACAACGTTAATGTTGCTACTTTCTCTCAGACACATCTACTATGATCGGGAAAACGAAAGAGGTCGGTGAATTCTTCATATTTGTTTGGTCAGATACAACAGGAAGATGGTGAATCATTTCCAAGGTGCCTGTTTTGCGATAAAATAAAAAAGTTGCTAAATAACTTTCATTACTGCTTAATGATCGTTTTAAGACTATGAAAATGGGGTTCTCTGAAAATGAGTTTGACGCAGCTAATGTTACATCCAAACTATTTATGCAGAAGATAAGTACACTAGCAACATTTATGAGTAACTCAGTAATATAGTAGTAAATGCTGTTTTCCGTGATAAGATTTGTTAATGAGTGATTTTAACGGCAGAACGGGCCTGGATATTGTAGCATGGAATAACGCGATAGGGCACACGACATTAGTTAATGTAAAAATGGAATCAGTTTGTACTCCTTTTGCGATAAATGTGGGTTCTTTATTTACAAATATCATTGTTCAGCAGTCTAATCGTTTTAAGGATGCATTAGAATTCTTCGCATTAGCACCAGATTTATTTGGTTACAATCGGAAAGGACACGGAATAGATCTCATTTTTAACTCGTTCGTTTCACGACACATGAAAGCTGTAACATCATTCTCTGATTCTCTTTAGAAATTTAACAGAACTTCGGCTTAAGCTAAGGAGGCATACTCTTAAAATACCCAAGCCATTTAATATCAAGGACCTAAACACTGCAAAGAATTAGGCTCTAAGTTGGATACAAAATTATGTATAAGTGAAATTACAGGTGATATTGAGAAATCATGAAAAAATTCAACATGTTACTAAGAATTTTCATGCCCAGCACCGTTTAAGACAGATTAAAAAGTGAATTGCGGTCAAAAAACTGCTTCTAATTGAAAATACACTCGCATGATTTATTGAAAGTGATTTAACGACTCTTACACCATGTTTTTCACCAGTTATTGCGGCTGATATTAAGCCATCACTTATTGAAAAAGATTTCCTCATTAATCGCTGGAAGAATCATGTTCAAAATCGATATAATTGATGAAGTTCTGAATTCTTTACGGGACCTCAAATCCCAGAACTTATAAATAAACGTTTGAAGATATTCATAGTTACGAATCTAGAATGAAGTTTCGTGTACCTCAGGATATAAAGAATTATTCAATAATGTATTTCTTTAAAAATAAGGACAGGATAGTTGATTGTGATAACTATCGTGCAATATTTTTGCGTTTAGTTTAAGGAAATGTCTTTATTGACATCAATTAAAATTGACAACTAGTTTATCGAATGAATGGCTTTTATCTATGGTTACAGACCGGTTTTAGTAATGGGAAAAGAAATATGTACATGAACTAATAACTTCCGTCAAGTTGCAAAACGACCCGAGACCCGTAAATAGAATAATGATGTGTACATTATACTTATTGAATTAATTAAAACATTTTACTAGGTAAATATGAACACACTCTTAAACATTTTATACAAAGGTAGTGTCCAGGAAGAATATGGAATATAAACACTAAAATATTGAAAAGCTCCGTATTAGAGTAGTTGCGAGTTTCACTAAGTAATTAATTTATGCCCCTGTAGTCTTCGCTCTTTTTTTCATTGATGATTTTAAGGAGTATCCGCAAGGTGTTAAACCTGACTTTAGAACACGTGGTTCACTTTTTAAAGGATCAAAGGTTTACGAGGAAAACACGGACAAGAAGTATCATGATTCTTGATTTTTTTTCAAAAGATAATACTGCTTTTGTTGACATATATTTTGAAAAAGCACACGAAATAGTTGATAATCTTAGATAATGCGCCAAAAATATTTAGATTAATAGTAATTATAAGCCAAAAGTAATTTCGCAAACAGAGCCCACCCATTTACACAAGAAAGTTTTTTGAGTCAAAAATCTAGCTACGATTAACCTTCTCGCAAAATATAGATTGGTCACGCATTTTAAATCTGTTTCTTATCTACAAAGCAATGTTAATGTCTCGGCACTGTTCAACGATGAGAAAATAAAAAGGATTTTAAAAGCAACGCGCTTTCACAAACTATTACTTAAGATATAGAACAAAAAAAGTTGTCTCATGAAACTACTACTTCTGTTTATCGTTCCGTAACTATTCTTTATATTACTGTATCGATCGGAGACGTGGCCTTCCTACCGAAGGCATGTAGTTCAATTCGATATTTTTTATAAACATTGCCTTCGAAATATGTTTGGAGAGAAACATAGAAGGATAGAATTCCCCACTCGGATATTTTTGGCAGCTGTGACACACTAAATTGTGAAGTGTTTCGAATGAAATCCTAACTTCGCTTGTGATGCAACCTTGTTAGCATAAAAGAAAGTCGACTTATACAGACCATAACTTGCAGTCATTCTACGTGTATAGCGAATGGGAAATATAGCTGCTTCATCTGTAACTCGTGTGTCAAGCGTGGTTATACTTGTGTAACACAGGTGGTACAGACATTAAGGGGAGAGTAAAACAGGGTAAATGTATAGCTCTACTTCTTCGAACACGATGTCAGAATCATTAATGTATATATATATATATATATGTATATATATATATATATATATATATATATATAGTGAATAAATGGCAAAAGACTATATTCCAATCTACAGGATATTGACCCTCTTATAATATATTCCTCTATTTCAGTTAAACTGAATTAAAAGAAATAGATTATGAGCTGGTCAACATTATGAACTTCGGAATATAGTCTTTCATTTATTCATTTATTTACTATATTGTTCTGTAACTACATTGGGCTTATTTTGTAAAGATTGGTATATATTATACGAAAATATATTTCCATGTATAGAAATGACATTGTCAGTGTCTGTACGATTATACTCTACCAAATTCCTCTCTTAATATTTGGCCTATGGACTTAACATTTTATATACAAGATGTTTGGACATGGTAAACATTTTTCGTTTAGCTTTTCGCCTGTAAAATAGCTGTTGATCGGTCAACATTAGTAAAAAGCAGTTGTGTTTGCAGTAGTTAATCGATTTATTTCAGAATATGCGTACATACTTATTTTATTGCTTGAAACCACTTCATTTTCAATATGTTTATCCAGCTGGCGAGGGCTCAGACGAAAGTAACCTAGACTGGAGTGTAAACTGGTTTCGTTTCAGTTCGAGCTCCTGTAAACGGGGCTATTCTTTTTTAACTTTTGAAATTATTGCAATACATATTTGGTACAATATAATAAATGGTAAAGCCTTTTATTTATAATGATAAATCCAAAATCTGCATGAATTAAAATATAGTATTTAAGCGTTACAAAAATATATATGACAATTAAGCAACACATTAAGCATTTCATTCTCGTGAGAATTCGTCAAGCTTACACGGAGAGTTATGGTTATCTCGAGTGTATTATATAAGTACATTCTATCGATTTTTTAGTAAGAAAATCAGCTTCCAAGTTTCCACGGCGCCCCTCTTAATAAGCCAATGAGAAGCACGTACAGGACAGCCACATTTTACCCTAGGTTCACCTCTTCCTTTGTGTGTGCTTTTTTATGGGAAGGATAGATATCTAGTGAGCTGAACTATTTTTAAACAAGATATAGTGAAGTGTTATTTTTTTTCTTAAGTACATATTTGAATATTATGTTAGTTTATATGTATATATGTATATATATTTATATATATGATTATTTATGTATATATAGGTTTATCTAATTATAATTATTTTCTATTGTTAGTTTTAATTTTAAAATATTTTGTATCGCTATCCTAGAGTCAAGTTTATCCTGCGTACACTGTTGTTCGCTATTTCTCTCCTACAGTTTACTAGATGCTGGGCTTCTTTAAAGTATAGGATAGCAAACTTTTCATGAAGGCATAATCTACATGGATCTTCTAGGTCCCTACATGTGCTTACTTGTTTAACTATTTTCCATTCGATTACCGACAAACCTACGCATTGTTTAATTCCCCAGTATTGGTTTGCTAGTTTTGTTTTCATTAGGTGCTTTTTTTTAAACGTACTTTTGTGTTCATAATCTCGTAATATTTCCTGTTATTCGGGTTATATTTCGCAAATATTGTGGCCTTTTAAATAATGCTTTTAGTTAGACATTTATTTCGAAGTGGGCAAATTGTGCGGGATCTACAGTTTCGTTTATCTTATTCATTATTAGTATTTTTATTTTTATTTCCATTATGGTTTTCATTGTCCAAGTGTGGGTTATTATCATTATTATTATTATTATTATTATTATTATTATTATTATTATTATTATTATTTATACTAGTTAAATTTAGGTCCATTTTGTTAGTGTTATTTCTGCCATCTTGTTCACTTTTTTATTGTTTATATTTTAATATTGTTTTCATTGCTGTTATTTAATATGTTGTTATTATGTGCTTTAATTATCATCTCTAACTTTTTGCAGCAGCTGTATGATAACTTTAGGTTATTTTTATGTAAAATCTTATGTAAGGGATTGGTTACGAGGTAGTGATTTTCGATGAAGTCTAGAAAATTCTTGCCAAATTTTGTTTTTAGCAGTTGATTGTATGGCGCCATCTACCAGATTATATTTCTTTTTCTTCTATTTTTAATTTTATTATCGTACTTGGGGTTATGTTCCTAACATTTAATATCGGTGTGTTTTAGTCACTATTTTTAAAGTTATTTCGTAGAAGTTGATTGACATGTTAAATATATTTTCATCGCTTGAGTTATTGCTTTTCCATCGAGTTAGGAATCTGTTTTATAATTGAAGATGGGTGATTAGACTAAGGGATTACATATATTGGATTTGCATTGTCTTTTAAGTAGGATTCTTACTTGTTTTTATCTAAATTTAACGTGACGTACAGGAAGTGTGTTATTTTTGTGTTAGCTAGTACGTCTACTTTTACCCCATATTTTTCAATTCTCTTGTGAATGATTTTCTTAAAGTTATCCCCCTTGGCTTTGCTTTTGTGTCTTTTATTATAGCTGATCCATCATCTCTATATAAGCCGATATCCGGACTATATATATATATATATATATATATATATATATATATATATATATATATATATATATATATATATATATAATTATATGCTTGTGAGGCTATACATAATGAATTATCCCGCAAGATCTGATGCCTCTGCAGAATAAAGACCCCATCGTCAAATCAAAAGAATTTGTCATTTTAGTTATTATCTATTGGTTATTGTTATTTACTAGAACTGATTTTCTACATTTTTTAATAATGTGGATTGTTTCTGGGGATATAAAGGGAGTGAGCCTCGGCAAACTCCAGAGTAATGTTGAAAACTTATTCGAATATCGAAGGAAAGAAATCGACGATGTCAAACTATATAAACGTACATTTATTTTTGTTTTCTTTATTTTTAAAGCATGTATTTGGTATAATTATATTATTTGTTAGGACGGCTCGATAAGAGCTTATATTCGACGGACTTGGAGACAACACTGTTGCAGTAAGCTGGAAACTAGATTACAGGAATAATGTTCCGCAACTTCTAGGAAAGAAGATTTGTTGATGGAGCACGCGTTTAGGTGTAGGCACCGATAAAATGGGTGAATTTATTGATAGTGATTTAAGCTCGAAAGTGTTTTTCCGTGAAAGATGATCGAGAGCGCACCATAGATTAGAGCTCAGTCAAACACTTGCTATGGAAATGACGATAAAGCAAGGACAGGCTCGTAACTTTTCTATGGGAAAGAGGTTGCAGAGAAAACAAAGTGCAACGTCTAATTGACTTATTGCACGATACGTATATACTATACATTGACGGACATAATAAATTAGATTAATAAATTCATCAGCAGTAACAGCAGCTGTAGCAGCAGCAGTAGCAGCAGCATAAATATCATCATCGTGATCATTGTTTTGTTTTCTGCACAGAAAATTAAAATGAGGATATATTCTCGTGAATGAAGAAGAATAAAACTGGTTATACAACTAATGGCGAGGGATACAGTGAATGGGCCAGAATAGAGTGGCTAGTCAAACTGTGGACTCTAGAAGAGAAATGATACTAGGAAAGAGAAGGGGAAATAGAGATCTGCCCCGAGTCGCTCCTTAAGATGCCCAATCATTAAAGGGTGCCGACAAACGAAAGGTTTGATTATCTATGACCATTGCCATGACAACCTGATTTATTATCGATCGTTTACATTTACAGGGGAATTACCGCTTAGCCGTTTATACCTATCTATGTATCCTTGCCATATTAAAGGATCTACTGTGTCTTAATATATATATATATATATATATATATATATATATACCTATTTCTTTTTGCATGTTTTAAACTTTTAAAACGAACGAACAATGACCTTCGAGTAATTCCCTATATCGCTAAATAGTTTTCCTCATATAAAAAAAATAGCACTAAATAATGACTATTTTTTTTTTACAATACGGCACTAGTTCATGTATTTAAAAACCAACATGTAAATAAAATCATGGCTCTCAAGCATTATTGATTGAACGCCACTTCCCTGTAAACACATGAATAAATTATGTTTAATACTGTATCTACTGCTTTTGACAAGATAAATTTAGTCTAGGCAATTCATGTCATTAAAAATATTTCTTTTCTTCGTCTTTGTCCTTTTTCTCAAACATTTTTGTGTTTATTTACAAACTACTTTTTTTATAAAGTGTTTTATTCCATCACTTGTACGACGTATAACGGCTTCTTCTTCATTAAATTTATTATTATTTTAATATATGTAAATTCTTATTGACTCGTACCACCTCTATAAATGTTAGTTAATAAATATATCAGAGATATAGCCGGAGTACAGCATTAAAAATAAGTAACAAATACAAGTACAGTATATTATAGACATCTATCTATCAATCTATCTATTTATCTATCTATCTATCTATCTATCTATCTATCTATCTATATATATATATATATATATATATATATATATATATATATATATATATATATATAATCTAATCACAGTATAAATGACACTGTAAGGCGGGTAAGGTCCGTAGGAGGAAACAGAAAACATCAAATTCCAAAATGTAAACTAAAAAACATATCCAATGGCAACCGGATCTCAAGGTTCAATGCACACACACACACACACATACACACACATACACACATACACACATACACACGCACACACACACACACACACATATATACAATTAAAATAATAATAACAAAAGACTATATATTTTTACAAGCCATCATTTATATGTATTGTAAAATATATACCTGTGTCAATATATATTTTTAACGTGGTACTGGATATATACACACACACACACGCACACACTCACACACACACACACACACACATATATATATATACTTACATATATTTCTATAGAAATATGATTAGCTTATTATATATGAATCCTTATATAAGAAGCTCAATGTGATTACAGAGAATATATTACATGAATGACAAAAACACTATATTCCAAAATTCATGATGTTGACCATCTTATAAGTAATTACATTTTTTAAGTCAATAGGGATTAATGGAAAAATATAAAGCTAACTGCAGCTCCTCTTCTAATTTTCGGATTGTGACCATGTTATATCGCATTTCACTTCCTTTTGAAGTTTTGATTGTTGCTATTTCTTCTGATGAGGTAAGGGCATAATAGATTCACTAATTTATATAATAATTACGTTATTGATTTTGCTCTACGAAACAGATACTGTTATGAATTGTATAAGCCAACAGATTTAATGGAATAAATCATAAATTCAACATTATGAATTTTGGAATATAAATTCTGTCATTTATACTCTCTCTCTTTCTCTCTCTCTCTATATATATATATACATGTATATATATACATATGTATGCATATATATATAAAATTAAATATAATCCAACTATATACATATATACACACATTAATATATATATTTTTATATATGCACATATATATATATAAATATATATATACATATATACATTTACATATAAATGTAAATATATATATATATATTTATATATATATATATATATATATATATATATCGAATACTATTTACAAATCTATACTATCATTACTGTGTTCAAATTTACATGTTTAATATGTATACATATATACCGTGTTATATATATATATATATATATATATATATATATATATATATATATATATATATACATAATTTAAAACTAAAGACGCCCGTCTTCTTGTTTATCTCTCATATTGTGTGCTACATGCATAGTCGTGTTAGATGTTAAAATGCAACAAAAAGATTATCTAATAGATTTAAAAAAAAAACAATATATATATATATATATATATATATATATACATATATATAAATTAAACACTTTAATTTGGCACATTATTATTAAAAACTAATTAAATTTCACCGCAAACGTTTTACATACATACAGAAAGGAAAACAATATCGCTTGAGATATCCCCTTTACACACTACCGTAAAATAGATACTCTGTATACCACCTCAGAACTTTATTTACGAGTTAATAATTAATTTCTAGTTCATATATATATATATATATATATATATATATATATATATGTATATGCATATTATACTAGCAAAAGTACCCGTCGTTGACTGGGTCCAAAAACAGCCTACAGAAAATGGACTATGGTTACTGAAAGTATGATAGGTTATGAAAAGGAAGGGTTGTAAAGATATAGCTTTGAATTTGGGGGTATCAAAACCAAGGCAAAATATGATGAAAGTAAAAATAAAATAGATAAACCCCATAATTTATTTTATCAGACCTGTTCACACTGAAACACTTATCACAATATTTTGTGGATCTGTATTAAAAAACCCTGTTATACTTTGTGACGTGTTTCCATTCTATGGAGGTCAGGTGCGAACGAACACCCCATAATTTAATTATACCATATCTCTTCAAACTAAATAATAATTATGAAAGTATACTTACGCAGATAGATATGAAAAGTCTTTATTAAAGTATGTCCCTGTTTTCATTCCATGAAGGCCTGGCACGAACGCAGACCCCACAATTTTATTATACCATCCCAATTTAAGTTAGAAACATACTCACCAAAGTATTATTGTGTACATCTATATCAAAAACACTTGTAAACGTTTTTTTTTTATTTATTTAAATTATTTTATTTCCATACTTTGTGGACCATGCGCTAACGCAGACCCCAAAATTTTAATGAACCGCCGTTCTGCCAGATCAAACATACTCATTCCTGTGTCTCGATATATCTTCTATCATTATATGCAATCAGTTTTTTAAAATAGTAAACCATATAGGAGCCTATTCGTGACCAGACCCCCCACACACAAACACACACAGTCATTCAGCTTTATATTATATACATATATATATATATATATATATATTAATTAATTAATCCGATTTCTATACTTTATGTTATAAGTACTACATGTTTTTGATATGTGCACATCTATGCTTCCACCATTTTTAAGCACATTTTATTTACAATACATTTTTTAGGTGAGGATTGATAATTTGTCTACTTTGGATTATTTTGTCTAAATTCCCTCATGGGTTTGTGATTAGAACAAAGCTCTGTAACTTCTGATTTTCTTTAGATTTATTTTGGCAAACTTGGGATCTGCACGGAATTTGGATTGTAGTATTTTTCGTTTATCATTGTGAGTGTTATTCTCTAGTTACGTCAGCCGAACACATTAATTTCTTACACATTCGACAATTGTATTCTCAGTATCGCCGGCAATAAAGTTGATTGTCAGCATAGCAGATGATACTAGGAACACAGTTGAACATTCCTTAAAACTTCTACTCGTATCTCGCAGAAGGAAGAACGTGTGCTTCAATGAATTAAAAAAGGGTTATGTTCGAAATTCCACGCACATAGTCGAATTGGAGAGGAGAAGTGGCTACTTTAACACGATACACCTGAGAAACTTCGGAGATAACATTGGCCGAAATGTGAAAATAACACTCAGGATATAGATATGCCAAAATAATCCAAAGGTGTTCTTAAAATATATATACACACACACACACACACACACACACACACTCACACACATATATATATATATATATATATATATATATATATATATATCTGTGGGTGTGTGTGGATGCTGACATGTGTTTTGTTGGGTAAGGGCGTATCTTTTGTCATTTCGTCGCCATGAGACAACCGAACGACAGAAAAACACAATGCATTTCCAAATATCCTTTATGCCAGTTTAAATAGTGGCGTGACTCTTGTATACGACCTCATAGCAAATTCTTTTTATTCTGCTAATCGATTCCGTGAATGCATATGGGCTGGCCAGCTACGGAATCGCGTGCATGTAACTAAGAAAGAAGTTAAACGGTGGAATATTCAATTTAAGGGAATTGAGATGCTTCAATCGCAGTTCCTAATAGAATTGCGAGAAACGCGATTCGAACATTTCATGTCGATTTATACTGATTAATACACATCTGTTAAAGAATTCCCTCTCTATCTCTACCCTTTTTATAGTTTCAGTTTTACCTTTATCTATCTCTTCTTATGTCTATATATATATATATATATATATATATATATATATATATATATATTTATATATATATATATATACTAGCAAACGTAGCCGTCGTAAACTGGGTTAAAAAAAGCCTACCGATAATGGACTCTGATTTAGGAAGGGCTGTAAAGAGAGACCTTCGAATTTTGGGGTATCAAAACCAAAGCAATATATGATGAAAGTAGAAATAAAATAGATAAACCCAATAATTTATTATACCATACCTGTTCACAGTGAAACACTTATCACAATATTCTGTGGATCTATATTAAAAAACCTTGTTAAACTTTGTGATATATTTCCATTCTATGCGAACGAACACCTCATCATTTTATTATACCATATTTCTTCAAGCTGAAACATAATTATCAAAATATACTTACGCAGATAAATATGAAAAGTCTTTATTAAAGGTTGTTCCTATTTCCACTCTATGGAGGCCAGACGCGAACGCAGACCACACAATTTTATTATACCATCTCTATTTAACGTAAAACATACTTATCAAATTATTATTATGTACATCTATATCAAAAACATTTGTAAACGTTTTTTTTCAATTTTTTATTTCCATACTTTCTGGAACAGGCGCGTACGCAGACACCACAATTTTGATGAATCATCATTATGCCTGATCAAACATTAATATGACTGTGTCTCGATATATCTTCTATCGTTATATATGATCAGTTTTCTATAAAAGTCAACAATATAGGAGCCTATTCGTGACCACACACACACACACGCACACACACACACACACACACACACACAAACTTTCAGCTTTATATTACAGAAGAAAAAAGAGATAAATTTGGAATACTGTAAATAAGACTATATATATATATACTAATTACTATACGTAAATTTTATACGTAGACACAAACACACACACACACATATATATACATATACATATATATATATATATATATATATATATATATATATATATATATATATATATATATATACATGGATGTATAGTAATCCAGGTAGGATTCTTTACTGTGTTAATAATGATCAATAACAAATAGGGTACATTTTATTATATATATATATATATGTATATATATATATATGTATGTGTTTGCGTGTATATTAAAAATCTATTGTATAAATCTCACCTATCTGTTGTAATGTATGTATGTATGTATGAATTGTCAGATAATGTCACGTGTGACTGCTACCATGTAAACCAGTACTATCTGCTTCATGGTCGGGTTACCGTCGACTAAACTGGTTCCCCCACATGACTTGTTTGGTGAGGATGATGGCTAGTTTCCCTGAAGGATTAAAACAAGATCTATTAAAGGGTGAATGAACCCTTTTTCGGGGTAAACAGCCAACTAGCACCATGTGTGTTTATGTATATGTATGTGTGTGTTGGGGTTGAGAGGGCTCCATAAGCTGTTATGAAGGCAACTTTTCTAGGAGAAGCAAATCTCAGATTTAAAAAAAACATAAAGCGGGAGACCAGTTCCCGCATTAAGCTGGTCTGTAGTTTAACTTGTTGCTGGCTATCTTGCGTCTGTTTGTTGCTGGATCTCAACGTTTTGAACAGAGAGAGAGAGAGAGAGAGAGACTTTGCTGTCGTACAAAGCTATTACTCTGTAAAATCATATGTGTATAGATACTTCCTCAGACATTTGTTTATTAAAATGGTCCTTTGGCGATGGAAGTCATTTTTGGGCTCATGGACTTTAAGGTCTGAACGAGTGGCACTCGTCTTAACAGACGTTGCAGTCATCATCATGTATGTATGCATGTATGCTAAAACTGTCGACGGATACAACTTATTTCCGCGAGATTTATAGTTTTGATGCGCGAACCCTCGGACGACAAATATCCAAAAATTTGCTAAAACCATTAATCCATTCACCCTCGACTTGATACTTTTCTAAAAGGACGCTCTTTTCACCAATATATTCGGGAGTTATCCTCTGTTTTCGATTGGCTTGCCTTAATTTAAACCACCTGGCCCCTTTTGGCGATGGGGGCAACGGCAAATTCGTAACGTTTTTTACACGTTCCTTTCCTTCTGCGCGGTACGATGTAAAGCCTGCCTGACTACTATTACTTTTTTTTTGCTAAACACCCGCATCCAAACACACGAGCATCGCCGGGTACCCAGGCCAGTCTATAATATAAACCTCACCTGTCTGTTTAAATGTATGTATGTACGTATGTATGCATGTATGTATATGTCTGCCTAAAGCTTTCAACAGAGGCGACGGATATTTACGAGATTGGTATCGTGTTGAAGCTCGACCAAATACAGCTGTTTACTGTTCAATTGATGATGGTTTTATTGAAAGAAATTGCAAATAACTACGGTTGTCTTTATTGTTGGGCTCTAATTACTTTTTCCACCAGCATGATTACATGAGAATCCCCGCGAATTTTGTTAAAGACTATCTCTTGGTGCACGAACTGGGTTATCTAATTGCCCATACATCTTAATCCATTGTTTGAAATCTATGTGGCAACGATTAATGACTTTGAGGAATGATGTAGTGCCATTGATATAGGCATGGGTTACATTGATAACTTTTCTGGTCTGATACAGAAGTTGGCTTCGCTGTTACACCTTGCCTGGATTTTATGTCACCACTTTAAGTAGGAACCACACCATCATCATCAACTAGACTTTCCCACAACTTCAGATTATCTGTGATTGGGAATCTATCAGAAATAAATTCAGGATTTGTCAAGTTTGTCTGCTTAAAATACAAAGAATAGAAGCTGCACCACCTAGTCTTGACGGATGTTACTTAAACTTTAAATCTTTCATGGTGTCATGGATTCTTATATTTACATTATATGCGTTATTGCTGACGTGTTGATACATATAATGTAAACACTTTTTTGTTGTTGTTATAATATAGTCACTCTCAGCAATAGCAGTAGTATCAAACAGCTTTATTCTGAAGCAGCACCTTCGAGCACAGCTGAATTACTTCTCGTGTCGAATCATTAAACGAGAGAATTACATTCATGGTAACTTAAAAAGTTTAAACTAATCTTCAGATTTCATCGTTTTCTTTTTACAGAGTTACTGCACATACAAGCATCATAACGAGGCGATTTTGTTAGTGGAAAATGCAACCTGTAATAAATTATTACTTAGAAGATTTGTTTTTGTGTAATTGACACTTCGGTGGATTCTTCCTTCTCATGTAAATATATATCTGAGCTGAACATATTACTTTTATAAAACAATTACTGCAACAAAAATCATTGAAGAAATTTAAATAATATAAAGGAAATTGTAACAGAAAAAAACGAAGCAAATCTCAAACGGACACAGAAAACTTCTGAATGGATAATTCTCAATTTTTTTGGAAAATAGTTATGTATACAACAGTTTAAGAACAGTAAGATATGAAGTAACAACATAGCATCGCATATAATTGCAAAAAGAATTGGGGAAATCTCTTTATATTTCTGAAAATTTTCTTGTAACCACAGAATATTTGGAGCTAAATTCTTCTGCAAAAGGCTTAATCTAAAATAAATCGATTTATTGCATCAGTTAGTACACAGATAAGCAATTCTAAAAACTATGTGAGCTTTAGCATTTTGAAGATAGTTTGGAATTTATGAAAAAAAATTATCCAATTTGGTGAAAAATATACAATTTTTGCTCTTTTTTACAAAAAAGAAAAATACAATGAGTATTATACTCAGTTTTATTATGCATTTTTTAATTGATAAGTAAATTCTTTACATTAACAAACCCAGCAAAACAAGTTAGGAGTGTGTTTTTAAGGATTTTCTTCTATTTTTAAGGGGTATTTTTTTGAAGATGTTGGTACAATTTTGCTTATGAAAAACTGATCAATGGTTGTTGATACCGGCAACTTCCAAATCTTATAAACTCGCTAAGATGCAATTGTTTATTCTTTTTGTCAGAAATGTCATTTACTTTTTCTTTATCAAATTCAGAGAGTTAAAAGAAGACATCAACTTTTAGCCTATTTCCACCAGTGATCCCACCGCGTTTTTTTTTCCTGATTTTTTTTTAAGATTAGGATTGTTATTCGTATTATTTGAATTCATCGTGCAACTAGTCTTGAACATTATTTTCAGAACGTTTTATTAGATGTAACCTTCGACCATCTTCAGGTCTAGTCAAAACTCGGGAATATTTCTGTCGAAATAGGGAATTTTGAATTACGCAAGAACCCGTGGTCAGTTATTTGAGTACTTGGAAAAATCAGTTGTGAAACGCTGAAAGTTCAGTTCTCAGTGTAGGTGGCATAAAAAATGCAACTCTAACTAAACATGGCTTACGGAACAAAAGGATGCTGCTTCCGTGAAGTAAATAAACGGTTCAGTTTAAAATTCCGTCCAAATTCCCGAGAAATAGTTTCCGACAAGATACACCTGAAGAACATCGGAGGTTACCACCACAGAGACGTTGTGAAAATGGCATTCACAAATTAGAATAGTAGTCAGAAGAGTCCGAATAATACTTATTAAAGATTATAGACAGCCACTGTTAACTTGTACCTTTTGGTGTTGAGTTATTGTTTGAACTGATTGTTTATCAGCGAATTTACGTTGGATTATTCAGTTTCCAGTCCTCTCCTCATCGTTTTCTGTAGTTAGAGTGGCTCAGCTCTAATGCCTCTTGAACATTCATAGCCAATTTCTTTTTAATTATTATTACAATTAACTCACTAAGAAATTTTACGAAGGTCATCCTCAGGGATTGCTCACTAATAAAACCTTGTAATTGTTTTCGCATCTGAATGAGACCAAGTTCTCCCAGATGTCGATACTCTCCACATCTTTCAATAAAGATTGGACATTATTTTGCGCTATCGCCACAGCCAGTCTGCATTTTTTCCCGTTGTTATTGCTCATTGTGTATTCCACTGGTTTGTGTTACCAATATTTTCTCTGAAAACGCAGCCATGGTCTGTGCACATCTTTTTCGTGATTACGTACTCCTTGGCTTTTACAATTATTGTATATTAGATAGTTATTATTATTGTTATTCTTTTTCTTCTTCTTCTTCTTATTAATATTAATATTATTGTTATTATAAGTAGTAGTATTAGTCGTAGCAGTAGTAGAAAAAGACAGAGGAAGAAACGGTAGTAGTAGTAGTAGTAGTAGTAGTAGTAGCTGTAGTAGTACTGGTAGTAGTAGCATGTAAGTAATAGTTGTCATACTAGATTTGGTATAGATTTTAACGCCCGGCATCATTGTCACAATTATAATAATGTTCCATTAGTTATCAATATCTTCTGCACGTTTGCCCTATTAATGTTCTATATAAAAAAGAAGTTTCTTTTCTATCTTTTAGTTAATTCCGGTGCATTACTCCTTTTCACGCTGGTAATTCTATATCTCATTTTCTCTTTCTCTTACTTCTTTTACTCCTTCATTTTCTTCTATTTTCTTCATCTTCGCCATCTTTCTTCTCTAATATTCCAATATATTCATTCGAATCTTTAAATACCTTAGTGCGCCCAAACAGAGGTCATGGGCAGTTCCAGTCGGCATTTCCTTTGATGTTCAGCCAGCCTACAAGTAAACAAGAACCTGTCCGGTAGAGGGCAGCACCTATTACCAGCACAATCGCTTTCTTCTCCCACCCACTTAGACGTTTGCAGATTAATACGCGTCTTGATACTTACAAGATCCCCGCTGCGTCTCCGTCTGACCCAAATCACGTTATTATGATTCGAGGATCTTAGAGATTTTCATAATTTATGAATTGAAATTTCCGTAAATTATCATCAAAATGATTGCAATTAATAATGTTTCATAGATTTTAATTTAACTCATTTTACGCGTTTCAATTTGGCTTTATTATATATTAAGTTTTGCATTTTACTACCAGAAGTTAAAGTACATTATAATGCATATGCATGTTATAATGAATTTTTAAGTAAATATAATATCGATATTTCCATAGGTACATTGTATCTGATTATCAGAGTCTGTTGAAATTTCAGAAAATGAGATTTAATAAATGCATTTTAGTAAATGTGATCTTTTATGCAAAGCGTAAGAAATTATTTTTTTAACCGACAAACAATAACACGAATCTCATATGAGTTTATTGACATTTCAATAGAAAATTGTGTCGATCGTAAATTAAATTTTACTCGCTCGAATACAATAAGTACTCACACATACTTATTATTAATGTTGTGCTACTAGTTCTGTACAAAATATAAAACCACGCTGTAAGGGGAAAACTCCCTTTTAGTCAGGTACTTTTAACAGTATTGTCCTGTTTTTCATTTTGCCCTGCGTTTTTCGAATGATCCTATCTTACATAACATCTCGTTGACTCTTTTCTTCTTTTCTTCTGTGAAGAATCGCTGCATGTCGGAATTACTTCGAGTTCCTTTCCCATGCTATCAGAACAGTCATCATATATTACTATTAATCTGATATTCGAAAACGGAGCTGTATCTAAAGGTTGTCACCCTCATCTTTTTGCCCAGAATTGTCAGACTGGAAATTTATAATTAAGATCTCTCGGATTTCGCCTTTTTATTAAACGTTTGGTTTTTCAAAGTGTAACAAACAAGCAAACATGAATAGGATGCAAGAAAAATGTTATATACATTTTAGTCCATTATTAATAGATATAAAGGTGAATAAAGTTGCCTTATAAACTGTATAAATAGTTGACCGATAGACTCCTAAACTACTGTCTTTGTGAGCCTGGAATAAACAGAAAAAAGTAATCATAAACTAAGGATGGTTTATAATTATTAAAGTTTTTTTTTTGGATGAATGAAAAACGTGTACAGAAATGTGGCGGCACGTGAACATGAAACTATTCATTTTAACTTGCGGAAATATTTCCATTATTCGTCAGCATGCATAAATCCAAATATTAAGTTTAAATATTTCTATGTCAAACGGTAGGGAACGTGAATGGAGGGTAAA
Source organism: Euprymna scolopes (assembly GCF_053919585.1). Lineage (NCBI taxonomy): Eukaryota > Metazoa > Mollusca > Cephalopoda > Sepiida > Sepiolidae > Euprymna > Euprymna scolopes. The sequence goes on from NC_136483.1 coordinate 175,237,474, forward strand.
CTATTTTGGTCCTAATCCTTGCTAAGGACATCCAAATTATTTTTTTAATTTGAAGTCAACATTATATCGTAGGTAAAATATAATATCCAATAGATACGAGGTGCGTTCAATAAGTTTTAATTTACAGGGCTTAAAAATTGTCACAGATTCTTATTAATTCAATATGTTATCACTATACATCTTATTAGATAACTTACCAAATCTTATGATTTTAAGTTTAAATAAACAGCTACAGCAGGAATTAGAATATACCCTACTAAAGCCTGGTTCTCACAGCAGGTGAATTTCACAAATGTAATACCGACAGGAAGACATTTTAGAAGAAGGATATGCAAAGACGTTTCTGTTTTAAACATGAGAACATGTCACAAAAATGTATGAAATGTTTCAGACTGCTATTTCGAATCTTGCAGAAATAAATCATCCGTGTTTAATGACATTAGAGATTTAAAAACTGAGGGAATATGTGAGGAATGATAAGAAGTTTAGGGGGGTAGAACACCAGTTTTTTCAAGGAAGTTCTATGAAGAAAGACATTAACATGACAGTAGAGATATTGTCAAGAAGATCTTGCGGTTCCTGATGCCCTGTTGACTGCGATAAAAGTTGCGAACTACTGCTACGACCCAGAGAAAAATCGACGGAGTTCCGCGTGGAAACATGCTGGATCTCCCAGCCCGAAAAATTCCAGACACAGCAAATCTACCCAGAAACATGATGACATTTTTTTCTTGATAGAATTGGCATGATCTACGTTTATTGTGTTTCCACTGAACACATAGTAAATAATAAATAAGGTTTTAACGGAGTTCAAGTTGATATTCAGTTGGCAGTTCTCAGATCGGGTTAATGGCATTTCCATCCAGATAAGGCATCAGTTCCAAACTCCATAAATTGTCGCAGACTATTTGACCAAAATGCCCATCAAGACTATGCCTTGCCCTCCCTATCGTCCACACCTTGCTTCGTGTGACTTTGTGTTGTTTCTTTACCGTGAGGTAAACCTAAGAGACTGCTGTTATGAGGCAATTAAGGGCATGAAACAGGGTGTTATGAGGGTCATTGACACGATCATAAAAGAGAACTTTTATGAGGTTTCCAGAAATTGTTGGGACGGTACAAGTGCATTGCAGCCGGAAAGGATTACTTCGAAAGGGACTAGAGTCGTATGTATATACTATCAAATATACTGTACACAAGATAACAGGCTGGAAACTTTTTGAAGGCACATCGTAATTGATCCAAGATTGATACAGAAACTACGTGAATTAAAATATAGTTAAGCATATATTATGAAGAGGAAATGACGGGCGTCTGCGCCACGTTTTAATTTTTTTATGACATTGGAACTATATGTACAAATATCCCATTAATTCAGATTTAGAGAATTTTAAGATGAATCGTTGAAAACTTTAAATGTTTAAAGATGAATCGTTGAACACTTTAAAATGCTTGTTCAGTTATATGCTAGGACACTAAGGTGTTCTAGCATATATCTGGACACGCATCAAAATAAAACCTATTAGCAGAAGTTTTATGAAGTTCGAAAAAGTATAAATACTTGAAAAAAGTACTTTACATCTTTTGAAATATCAGACACCTCCCATCTGAATGTTTCACCAATGCCGAGGTGCAATAGTATGAGATATATTGAACTATTGCTGGTTAATCTAATAATATGAATTATACATACTCATGGGATGAAAGCTATTGAATACGAGTGTACATCCTCTGCCGAAAAGAAAACTATTAGGATTCGCAAGTGGTTGCAGTAATATCAAAATTGATATAAAGTCATGATTCAATCAGTAAATTCTCTTAAGAATACACAAATATTTAAAAGGGAAAATTAGACAATGATGCGAGAAATAAGGCCGAATCAATTCATAACGGAAAAAAGTGGATTGCTTTTAATTTCCTTATCTAATCTATAAAAAAAAGTCTTGGATTTGTTTCGCCGCCACGTACTTGCGAATTTGACGTTATCACACACACACACACACACACACACACACACACACACACACACACACATACCTACATACAAAAACACACCCACTGTGGATTAATATGTTTTTTCCGGACCCGGGTTACTGTATTTAACCTGCTTTACGGTATTGTTTATAAATAACATATATGTGCATTATATACTGTACTGTATGCTGTTACTTATTTTAATGCCGTATCCTGGAATTCATATATATATATATATATATATATATATATATATATATATATATATATATATATATACTCATTAAAAGTGGTAAAAAGCGGAATAACAATTAAAATATGTTGTTTTTATTATTTTATACCGTAAATAATGAATGCATTCCATTGCAATTGTTTCCGGACGCAGAAGCATTCACTGCCAGATTCTCTTGATTGCAGGAATCGAAAGGTTTATTTAAGTGTTGCTGCTTTGGTTGTCTCCACTGCGCCCTTGTCAGGTTACTAATATATATATATATATATATATATATATATATATATATATATATATATATATATATATTAAATTCGACGTATTACAGAATTGTAATAGTTTAAAAGCGAAATGGGACATTTTTTTTAAACCTTATAAAAAAAGATCGACTATAATGTAAAAAGAAACAGGATCGACTAAAAGTAAGAAAAATAAATTGAAAAGGAAGAAGATCGACTAAAAGGGGAAGAAATAATAAAAAAAAGCAAAGGGGGAACGGTGAAGAAACTTGAAGTACTTTTCGCCGACTGTTTTCAGAAGTAAATGCCGGAATGAAGTAATGTCGGCATGAAGTAATTTCTATGAGGAAAGAAAAAAACACCGCGTAGAAATTAACCTGATGGCGCCTGTTTAAAAACGTTCAACGAACGTATGTGGTCGATCTGTTTGCAAAGAAAAGGTCTACAACAGTTTATTGTAAGGGCCTCCAAGAATCCGAGATGGTGAACAGACCTAGCGTTTTGCAAAATAGAGAACCACTCCGGTGTGTACTCACTCGCACATTTATTTGAACTGGTCAGGTGATCACCGATCGCGATAGCAGAAACACATGATTGTGCAGAGGAGTCTAACCTACCCTGTCGTATATATAAAGGGGCATGTTGGGAAATTCTAACCTCCAATCTGTGGCTCGCTCTGCCCACTGACACTTAAATTTATAGACGACAAGACTACTTTGATTGGTGGGGAACACATCTTTCTGAAAGGAAGAAAATAATTTCCGAGTGGTAAAAACAGGGCGGACTAAAGTGGCGGGGAAATAATGATGGGTCTGGTGAACAATCTTTTTGATGATGTTATTTCCTGCTGAACCCAACCATGGCAACTTTAGGTAAATCGGACACCGGGAAGGGCTTATGAATCTATTAGTATTAAAGTCCCCGACCTTGTTAAAAATTATCTTACTAACAATATGTCGGGGGTAGTAATTATCAAGAAAGATATAAACTAGTTTTTCTAATTCGGCATCTAACTTTCTGGAGATATCAGTCTCAAACAACACTTCGCATTATCTTTGGAGACCATGACATCTAAAAAGGTTAAGGAATGATCGACCTCGCATTCCATAGTGAATTGGAGAGCTGGATGATAGCTATTTAAGACATCAAAAAATATTACAGAGTCGTCATGTGAAAAGAAACAGGCAAAAGTATCATCGACGTAACGCGTGTAAAAAGACGGCGGGGAGATCTGAGTAAAAAGACGATCTTCCCAAAAACCCACGAAAATGTTAGCCAAAATGGGACCTAAAGGTCTACCCATCGAAATGCCATCTAGTTGTCGGTTAATCAGATCGTCAAAGCTAAAGGAAACAGACTTCGTGGCTAATTTCATCAGTTCAACACCAGTTCTGGGAAGGGGGCGCACGATTTAGGGCCACGATATAGGTAGTCACAACAAATGTCAATAGTTTCGTCCAAGGGGGCATTTGTGAACAAACTGCACATATCAAAAACACAAGATAATTATTAGAACTATTCAGTTCTAAGTCTCGGATATGGGAAGAAAATTCAAAAGAATCCAAAACACAATGGCTCGTATAATCTTTGAAAACTGGATGTAAGATCTCTACAAGCCATTTGGCTAATTCATGCTGCGCCGAACCAACCATCGACAAAATAGGACGAATGGGGGCGTCTACCTTATAAAATTTCGGTAATCTGTACATGCGTGGTCTTTGTGATCCCACTTATCTAATTCTGTGGTATACCTCGTTTGGAATAAAATTACGCTTCTTGAGGTGAAGCAAATATTTCTGGAGCTTAACCTCCATTTTAAGGGTGTCGTCGAAAGAAAGGTCACCTAATTAATAAAATTACTGGTGTTGTCCAGTATTGTCACGAACCTAGACAAATAGTCAGTCCGATCAAGGATAACGACACCAGAATCCTTATCTGGCCGGGAGATATAAATAACTGGATTGGATTTAAGGGCCTTAGCTACTAGAAAGTGATTTTTTTGCCAGGTAGAAGAGGACTCGATCGTGGAGTTGCAGAATCGATTTGCCAGATCAATAAGCAAGTTTTTATAATTATAGAAGTCATCATCGGAAGTAGGTGAATGGCTTTTTAACTGGGCAAAGAAAACTTCAATTTCGCTAAAGACTTGAATTTTATCAACAGAAGTAGGAGGATTACCAAAATCCAGCCCACCAGAAAACACTAACCGGTCTACCTCCGACAGGACGAGAGACGACAGGTTAAAGATATGATTAATAGAAACTGCCGTAGAACCAAATTTGTTAGAGACGAGCCGTTCCAGGAATGTATTATATTTAAAAATAAAACGATTAATAGTATAAATATCACTATTAGAGAGGAATCTAGAGAAACACAATTTATCAGAAAAATTTAGACGTTTCCAAACGACAGACCATAAAGAAAGCGGTCGACAAAGCGGGTCGTTGTATATGCAGTTATAATCTAGTATAGTTATAGTATAGTAACAACTGTAAAGGGCTCACAATCTAACGCGCCGAGATTGTTAAGAATAATAGCAAGCAATAAAGGAATTAAGAAAACAAATGTTCATGATCATTTGCAGGTTCAGTCTGGTAAGCGCTTTCTTTCTTCGGTTATTCTATCTTCCTTAGTCCTCTTCATTGATTTAGTGCGACACCAGTGTCTGGTTATAATAAAAAAAACATGGAAAACACAAGTGCGCAGAATTTTTACAAAATTATTCAATTAAACACGTTCGGTTTTCATGACTCCATCTGGTGTTTCTTGGTGTTTTTTTCTCTGTAGTAAAATCTGTATGCCTGGCCAGCGCTCGAAAACCATGTGTATTTGTCATCGCACTCAATGGTTTTCTTTAATATTTAAGACATTCTCATTAGGTTTATCTTCTCTACTATCCCTCTGATATTAATCTTGCCTATTTATTTTCGAAATTTTTGTTGTATTGTTAATATCCCTTCTACTATTATTTGAATTATTTCAATCTTCTGTATATTCCATATCCCTTGGAGCTTCCTGTCTAGGTCTTTGTAATTTGCTCCGCCTCTCTTATAATATGAGCGCGTGTATATATTGTGTATGCGTGTCTTCTAATGGTTAGATTTTAGGAGAAGGTATATAGGTGTCTATGTACATGTCAGAAGCATTGATGTGCCGTGTGCGTGCATGTATGTTCGTCTAAGACAATGCAACATGATCGGCTGATGTAGATCTCGTCGTGTGTGTATAAACATTTAATTACAGGTCACGACGGGAAAATAATATACATAACTATCTTTAAACATAAAAGACGACTAACACTTATTTCAGATTTCAACGTCTTACCATCGGGAATATATCTGCTCCATCTTTTGTTTTTTTTTCTTACAGATAGCTGCAACGGAACTTCTTCCCAAGAGCCTCAGGTTTTATTTTCGGGAACTTTTTTTATTTTTTTATTCCAGAGTGATTTCCCTCTATTTTGAAAGTTGAAAACGCTTAGTCTTACGATCGCCATTGCTGACGTCCTCTACTAGGAAACAACACGATCTCATTAATATTTTTGTGGGTCTCTCTCTCTTTCTCTCTCTCTCTCTCTCTCTCTCTCTACGCTTACTGATTCAACTAATTTCTACGAATCTCAAAAACATAATTTGTCTTATAAATAACGTTTTTGTATACGTTTAAAAATAATCACCTGATATTTTTAAAGTCTAAGTTCTAAGTTGTTATCATAACATTTTCATTACATTTCTAAATTAATATCAATAAATATTTTGATTATTCTAAAACACATTTTAGCTGAGAAAAGCTTTTGGTTTGGATAATCATAATAATCGTCGACTAACATTACTACTGGCATTGCCCGGGCAATATCTCGCACTCTTTGATCTTCATTCTGTGCACTATTGGGACAACAATATTGCACGACCTTTACTACTTGTAAACTGTTATGACATCTGGTCGTTTTACTTGGATGTGTTTATCTGTTCGTATATCTATGTCCCATAGGATGTCGTGACTTTCATTTCCCAGCACTGCTGCTGGTTTGTTTTTGTGCCATTTTTCAGTATTTACAAAATGCATTGTCTCCATAACTTCCAGTGAAGCTATTTCTCTACTTAACTGTGTCTATTCCTATATTCATTTCGGTCTAGCTTTAAACATTCGTTTATTATATGTTTTATAGTTTCGTCGCTTTTATTCACGGTTAGCATTTACTGGTTTTTTTTTTTTGGGGGGGGGGTCTTGTCAATAGTTGCTTAAATGACGTTGGTTTAATTTGGTTGTTTTTCTGAACTTTTCATCGGATTTTTTTTTTTGCTGTTTACTACAACTGCAAAAAAATCCGATGAAAAGTTCAGAAAAAACAACCAAATTTTACCAAAATTAAGATCAGGTTATTGCATCTGAACACTTAATATATTTTTTAGCGAAAACATCAGGCAAAACCGAAAACTCTAGAATCACTTTTTAATTAATAAAAATCAACCCATTGATTTTTCATTTAAAACAATTTTCGTGGGCAATCTTATTTATTGTTGGTGCGAAGAATTGAGGTTCAGTGCAACTTTCTTAGTTGGTGCGGCGAATTTAGAGTTCACTTATATTGTGCAAGAAAATTATTACAAATGAAGGTCGTCGGTTCGATCCGACTGACAATTAGACAGTCTATAGTCTCGGGTTGTGTTGCGGTAATTCCACACGAGCTTATTTACTCCCTTGTTTTAATAATGACCAGAGGAGCCCATTATTAGGGTATGGGTAAGCCCACATACCATTTATATTGTGTCTAATTCATGATCGTGTGTTATTATTGTGAGTTGTAATTTTATGCAACCATACTATTATCACTAGGGCTAGGACAACAGCATATTATTTTCATTGATTTGACTCGCGAGTGTGTATCCGTTGAAATCTTATATGCTTTTGTATGAAATAATTTAGTTCTCGGTTGATTAAGTGTGTCTTACTGTGTCGAATATATACTGGAGAGTCGAAACGATGAAAAGAATATTCTGTTGTCATAACACATCTTATCACACAAGTAGCCATATTATAGAGCTGGTCACAAATATGAGCACAAGAATATATTGAGATAATGAAATATTACGGATGATAAAAAGAAATAATAATATATCATAAATAATATAAAGGAAAAAAAAACGCAGATAATCTTATAAGATAATAGGTTTTACTAATTAGTTCTGGCTTACCGAGTTTTAAAGAAACTTTAAGAGAAATAGTTAATGTTGAAAATAGTTTGCCTTGGGATAAGTAAAATAAGAGAAACGAAAATTCCGAATATTTCTCAGTCAAACTAGCAATCAACGCACAAAAGTAATTCTCCAATTTATTAGGACCATTGTTTAACGGAATGATTTTATTAAAAAAACAAAGTGAGAGTATCTATTTTATCAGTATGAATTTGATAGTTCTCTAAAAGATCGCTTGTATGCCGTGCATGTACGTAATCCATTTTTAAATTGAGCTACCTTGTATATACAGGATGGAATACTGCTGCCATATTTGGGCAGGAGCTGCTAAAAACAGCCTATCCTGCCTTGACAGAGTACAAAATAGACTTCGTGGCTTAGTGGGGAATGCCCTTTTCTCTACCCTGCAACGTCTCTCACACAGAACAGACGTTGCGAGCCTATCTTTGTTTTATCGTTATTTCCATTGCAGGTGCTCGTCTGAACTCCAATCTCTGGTCCCCCTCGCCAATCTTTCACGAAAAACACCCGTCTAGCTGAATCCACTGTGAAAAAATTCCCCCACTCTTTATCTGTGCCTAAATCAAAATGTGGATTCCATGAACAAAGCTTCTTTCTTAGAATGCACGCCTGTGGAACTCTGTTCCGTCTGCCTGCTTCCCACTTGACTAGAACTTGGATGTCTTCAAGTCCAACGTTAACAAATCCCTAATGAACCGACCACTTAAGTAAACACTTCATCAAATCTCCACACTAACGTACTGTACTTGCAATAACCATTATCCCTGAGTGGCTTCCGGGCCTTGATAAATGGTGACCACCGTTTAAAAAATACAAGCTTGAATAAGCGTATTATTATACATAGTCAACATCCTGCTATTAACCGATAAGTTATATCTCTACTTTTCTCGGGTATCTTTACACAATTATTAGAGAATAATGCATACCAATGCCTATATGATAGGGTTCAAATTTAGTTTGGAACAAATATCCTACATGCACATTCAGTAGGTCAAAGTTTTTCGCCGAAGAACAATTTTAAAGCAATTATATTTCTTTCGAAATAAAAATTTAAAATAACTTCAGAGAAAAACCAAAACTTTTCGTTTCTTCTGAAGATTTCCACTCGCAAACTTTTAATTCTTTTAGGTCTGTGACACCTAATTTATCTTTATTACTAAACTCAATTCCAACCGGAAATGAATCTGACAATGGCGACCGAAAACCAGGAACTTAAAGCATAATTGTAATACACTTACTTTTTATCGCGCTAAAAACCCAATAATAATATAGCGGTGGTCTCGCAGAGGCGTCATGTCGGAAAATTATTGATTAACGTTAGTTCATTAATCGATGAGTTCTTGCATATGGTCTACAGGGTTTTCGAATTAGTGTTGATCAAATATCACGCCATTTCTCACAAGCTAATACTTAAGTGCCAAGATATTAGAATAAGTTATACACCTGTACACGAATTCTATATTAAAATTTAATACAAAATATTTTACATTCCTTTAAGCGCAATCGCCATTTCTTAGGTAAAAACTAAAGACATATTTGCATCTTTGTTCATATAAAGTTGCGTATTTTTTATATATTTGTATATGAGAGATCGAATCCTATATAATTAACTCTTTTTGTATCTTAAAAGACCTTCTATTGGCAAGGCTGGGGAATATTGCCAGTATATAGATTTGTCTAGCCTTACGATACGAATATCCTTTCCGTGAAAATCCAAACACATCTGCCTTTTTAGGAAATTTGAAAACTATTCGCTGAGATTTATTTATTGTTTCCTGACTTTATGTTTTTGTTGAGTATGTAACAAGTGTGATGGGGGTTACACTATCGGCGCAATTATCTCATTTGAAAATTCGAATATTTTAAATATTTATTAAAATTAAATATAAAGATTAGGATTTAATAAACAAGATTCCATGAATTCTAATTTCTCTTTCCTAACACCCATTTAAGCTTAAGCCACGGATTTGAGACATTTTTGCAAAGATGAGATAATGATTATAGAACAAGAGTTTAATAACTTTATATGTTGCTGAGTTCCATGTTCATAGGGGATCAATACTTCATACAAACCTATTATGTTTTGGAAATAATGTGACAGTTCCCAGAAATGCTCTTCTTGAATTTATCTGAAATGTTGAAAAGCTACGAATACTGTGGTATTATTAAAGCAGGTGACCTTTTGTGTTTCAGAAAGTATTTTTCTGTACAATTTTTGCACAATTCTCAGTGCATCATGCCAACCTGCTTAAATGCCTTGATCTCTTTAACAATCACGCGTCTGTCACCATATTCAAATCGATGTAGTTACTCCTAATGTTCTGATATAAACAGCATCGGCTTCGTAAACGTTCAACATGCGCCGGTGAATGTTGATTCGCTTAATTCTTTCCGCATGGAGGGATTCAATTATCTTTCTGGCTGTTCTCTTCGAATCTGACACCACTAATTTCTGCAACATAAATATAAAACATTCAGGTCATGAATCCAACGGTTCAATCATTATAGTGCGGTTTGCAATATTCTATGGTTCATTTGGGGGAAATGAAAAATATATTAATTTTGAAAGTTCTTAGTATTATAATTCTGTTTCCATCTTTCTCAGAACTCGGAGCTTAACTTATTAGCAGGCTTATAAAGATATTAACACCAACGCTTTTATTAATGCAGATATTATTGCCTATAACTGGAGAGATGTATTTTATATATATTTATATATAAATAAAAATGAACGATAGCCCTATTTTCGTTTTATATTAAGTTTATTAAATAAGTTTAAATTATTACATCATAAAAAATTCTGATATTTTCCTATTTTATGTTTTTATTATGAAATCAACCGATTAGTATTCTTTAGATATAAATACTACACAAAATTGTAACAAGCTATAAATATTAGAATATGAGTACCAATGTCGAAAAGTACGAGACGCAACTATCTCTAAGAATATAAACGTCTTTTTAGCAATTACCAATTTCGAAAACTAAGGTCCGTGAAACATCTACTACTAAGAATATAAACGTATTTTTTTTTAAATTTACGAGAATGGTTTCAAGAAAAAAATTAATTATTTAATTATAGACCAAACACCTTGTATCATTCTCGGGGGTAGAAATACCTCTGAATGTAAACTAGGAAACGAAATCCGGAGAGAAGTAATCCGGTAAATTAAATAGAGAAATTGCTTTTTATTCGGTAGCCTCTGCTTGAGTCAACTGTATTAGTCACATTTTTTAACAACACACGTAAAAAAGAACTGGAATACTGATGTATGAATAGTTCCGCGTTTTCATTTAAATTTTCCAGGCTTGGATCCATGAAAGTCTACTTCAGTAATACTGTTTTCAGTGTCATTAATAACACGGGAGACAGCAGATACGATTTATAAGCTGGGGATAAATGGCGTAATCCCAGACGCTTCGATTTATCTCCGTCTGTAGGTAGAACAAACGCATTCCCCCTTGTCAGCTAACACTTTCACATGATAACCTACCTCAAGCCAAAAAAAAATGGGGTTAGACGAATAAACAGCTCTAAATAAGCCTGCATCACACAAAATTAATTAGAGTACTAATCTAGAGAATTAGACTATAAAAAATATGCTCAGTTTTTCTTGATTATTTACAACGTCAAGGAGTTTATATAAAGGAAAACGCCCATCATCGACAGGGAGCTCATTTTGAACATCGTTGGAGCCCCACTTCATGAAAATATACTCATCTTAGCTTAATATCCAAAAGCAGATAACATTAATGATATCTAACGTTATAATAAGAAAAATTGTCATGTCCTGTTTCTATTCAAAATTCTTGTGACATTCTCAAGAGACTCTCCGTCTCCAATGTCGTTTATCTTTATACTGGCTCAATTTGCCCACACATGAAGGAATGTTACTACATCTTTACTACTGCACACTCCCTCATACAGACCGATACCGCATGCAAAAAAAAGCTCGACACCATATGCCAAAAAAAAAGCATTAACCTAATAGATTATGCGATCCGTTTCTGAAGTTTTCAGATTTTTGTTTTCGTTTGTGTGTTCGCTAAACCCCCAACCCCGCCCCTCAAAAACTTTAATTTTGGGACAGGAATTTTATTTTAACTCTTTTGTATGCCAAGGAAGTTTTTTTTTTACCCTAAGGTCTACATTGTGTTTATCGTTCAACAAGTAAAAATGAATACGCAAGAAACCCTAAAGATTATTTTTGGACGTTCCAAGAAATATTTATTTTTTTCCTCTGATTGTAAAAGAAAATAACAGGAAACCATGAACGATTTCGAATTTACTATGGCACAACTGTGAAAAGCCAAATGGATTGGCCGAAGAAAAAAAAACAATTAAAGACTACCGAGGTAACAGCACAAATACGAAGACATGCTGAATTGATCAAATATCAGATGAAAACAACATTTTTTTTAAATTATTACGTCTTCTATCCTTATATTGAGATTTTTTTAGTCACGATGGTTCGTCCAATGTAAACTCCGAGATTCTGTAGGTGCATCTTGTAAAATTCCGGAATCCTTTTTTGGAACTCAGTAATCTGCACAGAATATCTAACGAAACACTTTATTAAATCCACGAGGATAGCCGGCTATAATTCCATGGACCAGGATTGGACATAAGTAATTGATTGAGATGCTATTCTACGTATCGCCTGCACTGATGCTAACCATAAATCTTCAGAAAGAAATGTTGCGAAAACAAATCCAATATGAATAATAATCTGAATAATCATTCATAAAAGGACACTTGGAAATTCCATACACGAAATGAGAATATATTTATCAACAAATATGTTTTGATGAAGCTGGAATTTTCTGGGTGGAGCAATATTTGATTATATGGATAGAAACAAACGATAAAACGAATAAAATATAAGTTTTTAACACTCATCTAAAAATAATGTCCATTTTAGAACTGATACAAATGAGATAAATTATTAAGTACTAATAAATATTCAGAAATAAATATTGTGCCACATGATTGAGAAAAGATGATAGACAGTAATAGTTTATGTTTCAGTTGCACACCTCATGACAGAGAGTTTTCCTTTTTTGTTTTGCTTCGTTTCAATGATCCTTTTTTACGTAAGATTTCACTGTATTTTCATCGCTGAAAATCGCTACACATCGAAATTAATACGAGTAGATTTCTCACACTGTTACAACAATGATTATATATTATTATAATTATATTCTAAAACAAAGCTATACCAAAGAGAAGTCAATCCCATGAGCTTATTTAATGTTGTCAGATTGGCGCTTTGAAAATCATATTTAACAATTTTGGCATTTTTAGAGAAGTTTTGCGTCAAAATCAATTTTTTAAGATGTAATTCTCTAATTGACTTGTACACTGTCAACTCACCTTAAAAACAAGGCATTAATATCCTTAAATGTTGAAGGCATTAAATCACGGAAGTCTTCTACTCCAGATGCTTTTTTCCTAAAACAGCTTTCTTCGGTATTTCCGATTTGATACTTGTTTTCAGATTGTATCAACATGCACGCATTTAAATATGCTGTGAACAAATATCTTGCTATCCAGCTCTTCACACAAATTACAGGTTCTGCAAATGTTGTCACACTCAAATAAGCCGTCGTCGGTACATAGGCTATGTATGTATCTTGTTATGGGTGACAATTTAAAGAAAAATGATTGCGAGAACATACTTACGTATAGTGGTGACGGGAATACTTGTCAGTCGTGGTCTCTTGACATTATTGTTGTGCCCGATGTATTATACTATAAAATAAACAATGTTATTCAACAGTATTTGATACACTTTCATGAAATTTAAAATAGCGCGCACTTGCTATGCTGGATGACATATTGAATTACACTAATAATAGTACTATTACGACTAATATTATTATAATTCAAATATTGAAACTAAGCCTATGATTTAGTTAGCGGTCAATTACATTTCTCTTGTTTCCTTTTATTGATTTCTATTAAAATAACCCAGTTTCTATACAAATATATAGATCGATATATAGATAGATATCTAGATGGATAGATACATATATAGATAGTTAGAAAGAAAGAAAGAAAAATGGATAGATATACAGATAGATAGAGTTAAAAGGAAATAAAGTGGGAAAGGGTGGCAGAGCGATATAAGTGTATTTAAAAATAATTACAACTCCTTATCTACAACGAGAACCAAATGAACACTATATATCTTTCAAAGACTTTTTCACTTTTTCGTTTTGCTATTTATACCCGGGCAACATCAGATTAGCTTACTAGTTTGCTTTAGGAGAAAACAGAAACGAAAACAGTAGTAATCAATGTTTTATTACTTCCTTCTTTTATACGTTTCTTTACTTGGATGGGGAGATGAAAGGGCGTGGCTGATTTTTGACAGAAACCCAAGCCTTTTCTTTTTTATTATTCTTGTTTCCTTCTGGGGGAAAAAAGCGATTGAAGTGTTTGCCAGTCGTCTTGAAGAAAAGGATAAACGCTTTATGTCGATTGGTCTATTTCCGGCGACATTGTCCGTTGCCGTGTATCAATGGTTTCTTTCACGTCCATTTCTTCGCGGGCAAAGCATGGCCGGCTAAAATTGTTCTTTTTTTACAATCGAGACAAATAGCTGATTTGAATTTCTTGAACTGCAAAGACATTCTTCCCTTTTCCTTACTGCTTTGATTTTATCGCTCTCGTGTTTTATTGTGATTAGCAAATATATAATCAGCAAAAAGGTGCACACTTTAAAACTTTTATACATATAGCAACTGAAATATCCGCTTATGATATGGAATTTTGTAGGTCAATTTTTTATCAGGAATTATGTTGTCAGGTTTTAGGTAATATTAGCTATCGACTACAAACTAATAGGAACACTATTAGAAAATAAAAATCATGGTCTAATGTAAGACTTGAACACACACTTAAATAAAATAGCTGAATAATATACCAACACTTATTCACAAGACAATAAGTCTACGAAAATTTATAATGTAGTCAGGCATTGACATAAAAAATACATAGAAGTTTAACAAATCGGGCAGGCATCATTATTGCCATTCCACGTGTTATATTAGGTTCTAATATCTTAATATCTATACGACTACTACGGATATTAATTATGAACATCTGTAGTTAGATTTTAATTGCGATACAGTAGCTAATTTGCCCACTCTAATTCAAAAGAGTGCACCATGCCAGGCCGCAATTATAGATAAAACAGTTCTTGTTTCAGAAAAGAATACCACACTGTATCTAACACATTAAAGCAAGATTCACACCACTTAGACACCATGAAATCTATCTTTCAAGCACTTTTTGACTCTTAATTATTTTCACCCATTTTTTAACTAAATTAAGAGTTTTCCAGAAGAAAATACAATACACGATGGATAGACTCACCTATAAATATTTGGGAGTAGAAAATAACCATGCCTCCGCTGCGATTCCGCCATTTACATTCTGACTTGGAGTGGTAAGGGGCTGACACGGTGCTATTCATGATTTTCATAGAGTATGTCACTAAGCCATTGTTTATTTACATATTATTTAAATACGTTTTATTAAATTTTCACTCCAAACAAGACACAATACCACTTTGAAATAGGGAGCTACTATCGGGGACATAAGTTGTAGGGATATTATGAAGGGAGATGAGCAGCAAGACGTATGCTCACATTACACTTGATCTTCTGCGTGCTAGTACAATTGGTAAAACAGAATTCCGGAAGGGAGGCCCAAAGTTTAGCAGTTTTGGGGAAGAAACAACTGGAGTAGAAGGCTTTCTTACACCTAGAAGTCTTTACTGATTATCGAGTTTGGCGGGGATATTTACGTCGAGGGGGGAATGATTATAGTTAATTAGAGCATTCACCATTAAAATACTTGTAAAACAGGCAGAGGGATGCAACATTTCGTCGATGAAACAGAGGCTGGCGCTTGCATGACAGTTAAGGACCTATCAGATTGGCGACTCTCTTTTTAACCTTCTGCAGGAGTGAGAGACTAGTTGCAAATGCACTATCCCAAATGTGACAGCAATACTTCATACATAGGCGAATGGCGGACTTTTGCTAGCATGGTAGACAGATCTCACCTTCTTCGCAGCAGATTTGGTTATGCGCTCAATGTAACTGTTCCAATTCATGTTCCCTGTGAACATTAGGCTGAGCAGTTTCAAGGAAGTACATTCAGTTAATAAGTTTTTGGCAATTGCTATGGGTGGTGTGTATGCTTCTTCCCTTTTAGCTTATCCGACAATCATCGATAAAACAACTCATCCCACTGTCTACAAATAATGATGAAGAAAAACAAACAATTAGACTGAGACGCCTATTTTATTTTTATTATGTCTAAGTAGAGGTAAGTAATGGGAACATTGTCATATCAATACACATTGACACTCTCGGTGGACTCTCCGTCGCTTATTATTAGGGAATGCTTCCTATTTAGTAATACGCATTAAATCCACAGAAAACTATGAAAAATAAGTTTTCTTTTAAATGAACTCATGTCTTGAAGAATTAAAGTGTTTATTGCAGTGAAATAAAAAAATGAACTTCTTTACATAAATGATAATGTTTCTATTAAAATCAAAGTGCAATAATGTTTGTGAATAAGCGATGAAAATGCTTCTGTGGTTTATTTGTTTTAATTATGAGTAGTGTAGTTAAAATACATTATTAATATTATAAGTGTAGTATGGACAAAAAAACACACTTTTAGAATATTTTATTTTTAAATTAGAGATCGATAAATTAAAAACAACATCTATGATATAGCATGTCGGAATATAACGGAAGTAAATATTACTTAGTATTATGAAAAGACCACTGGCATGTTTGTACACTACAATTATGAGTATTGCCACATTAGCTATTATTGCTGACATCATAATGTCAATCGTTGTCTAGATGCATTAATTATCTAATGAAAACCATTGTGTCATATTGATTTGAAAGCCCCCGAGTATTATATTGCTATTTTACTAAAATAAACAAGGATTTAAAATATTAAATGCGTTCATCATATATGGAATAAGTCCTATGCATTTTCTCTTGGAAATTACTTGTCAGGGAGAACATATGCGTTTTCAGAGATCCTCTCTCGTCCGTATACAGGATGCTGGCGAAAGTGTATTATTTTATATTTAAATCGTTTACTAGAAATCTAATCAAATTATATCATTAAGATTAAGTACTAAAACGCAGATTTTGTAATCATAGGAAATGTTACTACGGTGCTGTTCTCAATAAAGAAACTGTTACTACGATGCTATTTTCAATAGTGAAACTGTTACCACGATGCTATTCTCAATATACACACTGTAACTACGATGCTATTCTCAATATATACACTGTTAATACGATGCTATTCTCATGATAAACACTGTTACAACGATGCTATTCTCAATACATACACTGTTACTACGAGACTATTCTCAGAATAGAAACTGTTACTGCGATGCTATTCTCAATATATACACTTCTAGAAGTGTAAGCCATGTTTAGTTTCAGAACAGTTTCCGATAATTCGGTGTTCTATGCAAGTCCTGAGAGGTGACTGGTTTGCGGTAGACAGAACATTTTCCGATGGTTCGTTGTTACACACAAGTAGAGTTGGAATCCACGGAGCAAAAGATTCTTCCCGTGTTAAGACGGAGAAAACATATGCGAAATTGCTACAGAAACGTTTAATATTTATGGAGCAATTGTGGTTTCTGATTGGTTGGTAGCAGGACGTAAATTAATTAGATACGTCAGTTCCTAGCAGCATCATTTATAAATAGAATCTCCCGATCATGCTGAATCATACCCCATTATAATTGGGGATGGTCTCCTAGCGGCTTCAGCTGCAGGGAGACAGAGTAGTAGTACACGTCAAGGATCCGTTCTTGACACTCAACCTGTCGGGCTGAGGTACACCGCCTGGGAAACACCCAGGAGGTCCACTCTCCCAGGCTTTGCAACCGGGTTTTCCGGTGGGGCAAGTTTAGTTATTGCTGCCTGAGGCGCCCCGACCGGGGAATGTCGACGGGGTTACTTAGGCAATTTTTGAAATTGCAGGAGTGCCTCTCTTTTAGGGGAGCCTGCTTTAAGTCCCCACTTTTAGGCTTTGTGCCAATTATCGCTGATGTGTGCAGCAATTTAAATAACTGCTCTCATTATAATCTGTCGTCTATTGTTAAGGTATAGTTTGCGTCTCTGTTCCAAATTGTTATTGTCATCAGTGTTATTGTTATCGCTGTTTCTGTTATTGTAACGGTTTGGACACCGGATCCCTTTTTTACCGAGCTGTTTGTTCGTTCTTTTAACTGTTAATTTTACAGTTCTCGAACTTTTGCTATTTCACCATTGTTTTGACGGCACGGCTATGCCTACTACTGTAAGCCAGACGCCAAAACGTACAGACAAAATGGAATCAGAAGACGCTTCTCCAACCAAAAATCGTCGCCGTTCAATGTGACGATTTAACGGGACCTGGTCGTTTGATATACGCCTGGACAAAGAATATTTTACGAATATTCCCTTTTTTCTGTAGGTAAGAGAAGAAAAATTACCCATCCTTGTGGCTGGCAGACGTCCTACCTGCTAGAATTGCAGCGAAATTGGACACTTCACCTCCGATTGCCCCCAAAAAGCCTACAACAAACCTGAAAACTAGAGTTTGGCAACATTTAGGAATTTAACTCAAGAATACCCGCCCCACTTCTGAAGAGACAACCAACAACAACGACCCAAGTGAACCGTAGCAAATTGTCATCGGCAAAAAACACCTGACCGACTCTCGTTGGAACAACAAAAGGTGGAGGCAATGCTGAGAAAAAACCTAGAAAGAGACAAATATGTTAAGATTGTAAATCTCCAAAAAAAAAAAAAGCTTGAGGCTCAAAGAAAATCGGCTCCAAAATCACCTTGCACACCTATCCCCTTCTATTCAAATTCAAATTCGATAATAAACTCTCAACCTCAGCACTCGGCTTCTCTCATGACCTTAATCCCATTCACTTGCTTAAATGCTTCCTCCACTCACACCTCTCGTCCCCCAGATATAACCCAATTTTATTCCCTTTAGTCCAGTCAGAAAACCTTCTACGAAATCCTCCCCTGTTCCGTCTACGTCTGCTACCCCTTATAATACCCCTCCTGTTTCCCCGGCAAAGTTCTCACCTACTAAACACACAACTATGGCCACAGAAAAAAATCCCTTCGCTGCCCCCCCCCCAAAAAACCCTTTATTTTTCAGTCAAAGACATATTAACCCTAAGCGATGCACAGATAAACAATTGCATCAACTTAAAAGGTGTAGCTTTGTCTAAAGTAATTTATTTCAGGGAGGTGGCCGGAAAACCAATCGAAGACCGAAATAATTTTCCTCACGCCATGAGAATACTCACAGTTATTAGAAAAAAGAAACTAACGATCTTTGACTTCTAGAAGAAAAAATGCCTTTGAACTTTTGACCCCCTTAGCTATTTTTAAAGACGCTGACAAACGCAATCTGAAGACATGTTGTGTTGGAAGGGTTCCGGTAAGATGCACCCTTCCTTCTATATGATAGCAAAATTAACCTATCCATTGAATGTTGGCGGCATTTCTCGTGACGGGCTCATCAACACTCAGATGGACACCTATTCGATCTCGGGAGCCGTCGGCATGCTTACAACCGCGATTTTCGTTTCTGGTTCCCAAACATAAGGCACCACCATGGATCTCAAGCTAGCTAGTGTGAATGTCCGAGGGCTATGGGCCGACTCGTAAAAATGGTGCTTGAGTTTGGACCTACAGAACCTCGGAGTGTATATTTGTTGCGTACCTGGTGACCATTTATGTGCGCTGTCTAAGACCTTTAATGCTTACTCTGCTACTTTAATTCTCACGTGAGAGGGGTTTCTAGGCTAGTTAAATGGTCCCTAGATGCGTCGTGCGACCCGTGTTACATGGATCCGGAGGGGAGAGTGTGTTTTGGATGTTACCATAAAAGGTAGAGTGTTTCGTTTTATTGGGGTTTATGCGCTCAATAGCCACGTTGAGCTGGCTGCCTTTTTTTCGGCGAATCGAGCAGTTCCTGGTTACTTGTCGAGCGGTTATCTTAGCTGGAGACTGGAACGCGATCCCGAGTTAGATCGATTTGGGTTAACTTCTAGGGGAACTAACAGAGATCAGGATGCTGTTTTATTTCGTAAATTTGTGGGTAAGTTTAATCTTATCGACCAATTCCGAAATTAAAAGCCCCGTGACTTAGTGTGTACTTGGACAGGTAGAGGCGGCTCCGGTCCGATACACCTCTCGAGTTATATTGACCGGCTCTTAGTTAGGCGATACGATGTAGGAATTTTAAATTGTCCAATTTTCCACAATATAGTTTACTCGGATCACAGACTTGTTCGTTATCTGGTTAACTTAGACTAAGCCTAGATTAGCTGGTTATTGGAAGCCCAACACGTCGTTGTTCGATGTGGAGGGCTTCCTTAACGGGCTATTACTAACCCTACAGCGGGAATTGACGGTGGCTATCATTGGGACTAAGTGGTTGGTAAAAATTAAGGAAGCCATTAGGTCCTTTTCTGCCAACTATAGAGAAAAGTCTCAACCTAGATTCTACGGCAGTTAAAGCGACACTAGAGTCTAGATTAGATCGGGCGATGGAGGAGATGGATGGTGCTAGCGTTAATACATTTAAGGCTCAGCTTACTGAAAAGGAGTACCAAGCTTTAGTGATTAAGGGCAGGTAAAAATATGCCACAGGAAGCTACAAACATAGCCGCTGAACTGCGTGCAGAATAATTTCGGCAAGCTGCTGATAGGCACATCGGGACAGTCAGATTGCCGGATAGGCGTACCGTGACCACAAACCAGGGTGTGCTGGAGGCGTTTAGATCTCATTTCCAGGAGCTTTTTTCCCCATGGAACACGGTCTGTCATTAGAACAGTTCAACACCTATTTGGCTGACTTTTCTCGTCTTTCAACGAGCTAAGCGGCTAGGTGCGAAGGTGGCATAACAGAGAATGAAGCCTTTAAGCGGGCCGGCCTTAATAAGTCACCGGGTATCGATGGTATGTCCTACGAAGTGTATTTGAGGTTGTCGCACATATCTGTCTTCTTGCTGACGGTTATATTTAACTCATGGTTTAGAAACGGTTCACTCCCAAAGTACTTTATCATGGGTGTGATAAAACCTGTTCGCAAAAACAAAGATGGTGGGGATGAGTTAGATAATTATCGACCAGTAGCGATGTTTAACGCCGAGTTAAAGAATTCGGCCAATATTCTAGCAAATCGTCTGCATCTTGTCTTGGCTCGTCTCATTAACCCCGAGCAAACGTGTGCCGTGGAGGGCAGGACAATCTAGGACAACTTGCACACGATACGCTTGATGATAGAAAAAGTCAACACTGAGGCCGCGCTGATCAATTTAGATTAGCCCAAAGCCTTCGATAGGCTTGACTATCGGTACATGGAAGCTGTGTTGTCGGCGGCCGGTTTTGGCCTGCAATTTTGCTCGTGGGTTTATCTTCTGTTTGCCAACCCAGCGGTTATGATAGAAGTGAATGTGAAGCGGTCGAGACCCATCAGGTTTTCACGCTCAATTCGTCAGTGTGCTTCCGATGCAACCTTTTTTGCGAAGGCTAAGGGTGAATCCCGTCCTACGTGGAATCGCTTTGCCAGTTGCGGATGCCCATGTAATGTACTCCGCCTACGCCGACGATGTAACAGTGCTTGTAACGAGCAATGCTGAGATTAGTGTCGTTGGTGTAGAAATCAGATTGTATGAAACGGTAACAGGAGTCAAAATAAACTGCGACAAGTCTTCGGGTTTGCCTGGAGGGGTATTCCCCTTTAGGGACCCTTTAATTGATGCGACGGACCTTGCAAGATTCTCGGCGTGTGGTTTGATCCTGACCTCCAGCTGGAGCAAAATTGGCCGGAGGTTCTGATCGCGGTACGGTCCGCAGCTGCGCTGTGGATCAGTAGAAACATTTCATTAAAGGGGGAGCGGAGGTGTGTAATACCCACATTTATCCAATCTTCATTTATCGTCTATCAGTGCTTTAAATCCCGTCAGATACAGTGCTATATCTGCAGAGAGTGTTTTTCAACTTATTATGGCTTGGAAAGGCCCTTATGGTCGGTCGCGATATCTGTTATCTCTATCCATTTGAAGGCGGTCTAGGTATGCCAAACGTAGGGTTTAGCCTCCACCCGCTACGGCTCTACTACCTAGATCGAATGTGCACACAAAGTAGGGGAAACGGCGCTCTCTCGATGGAGGACACCAAGAAAGCCTTTCGGGCTTTGAGAGGGGGGTACGAATCCGAGAGAGAGGCACACAGGTTGCCCCTAGGTGAATGCCCCTTCTATCGCGGAAGCCGGCCTGCGCTGAAGTTCCTCTTAAGAGTGAAGGGAAACCTCTCTAACGCTCTACTTTTGTCCCGAAAGGCATTTTATCGGGTTTTAGTGAGGGGATCTGTAAGGGCTGTTATCGGTGAGGGGCCCCCTTTTACGAAGGAGCAGCTCCGCTCAATTTTGCCTTGGACGCCTGGGTCTGAGTATCTCACTGACGATGAGTCCTCCCTGGCCTGGATGGTAATTCGAGATGCTCTCTGTGTCGGTAAGAGACTTCACTCAGCTGGTTTGCCTATTTCGCCTATTTGTAAAAGACGCGGCGATGAAGCCGAGACTTTATGTCACACCTTCGTCTATTGTCGCATCGTGGTGCCGCTGATTGAGTTTGTTATATGTCTCATGGTTCTCATACTGAACACAGCGTCATTAATTTTGGTTCCTATCAATGTATGTAGCAATTGGGCACCGACAATGGATAGGCTTCTAAAATAATTGTGTTTGACCTTGCTAGCAGTTATCGGAGATGTGATCTGGAACACACGAATAAGATTGGTGTACGGATCTGAGGATTTCGCTCCCCTTCGACCTTATACGAATCTTCTGTTATCATTTGAAGGTTCGTATTTAGGCCAGAGAGTTAGACTCTCTTCGTCAGACTTTGTTGAAAGGTGGGTGTCAGTTACGCGTGTTTGTCGGGTGAAAGAAGTAAGTCTTGACTGGTTCTTGTATGTGCATTAGGAAAAAGAATTTTGAGTAGCAGAAACAAACGTCAGCTCGGACTCGTTTTTTAGTCCAGAGTAGGTCAGGTCTTAGACTAGAGTAGGACCATTTTTGTAGGCCTTTGAGTTTCTAACCTAGTTTGTGTGTGTGATAGTGATCATTACGCCACGTTTTTAGTTTGTCCTGTTTTTTTTTTGTATTTTTAGCCACATTCCCCTCTCCAATTAGGTGACAGATCGCTAGATTCGCCCAAGATGGGGGTTCTCTTTCGAAGTTTTCTTAAGAAGTGTTGATAATAAAGTGTTCGGACCCACACCACCTTTTCGACTGGCAAATAAACGTATCTGCCACAGTTTAGTAACGGGAGGGTCTTCTGTTACTTACATTGTACATAATTCATTTTATATTGTTTGATAAAAATTTTATATACCCCCTTTTTCCTTATTGGTTTTAATTAGTTTATCATAGTATGGTGTTTTATGGTGAGTGTTGAAGGATTTATACGCTGATGGATATATAATATGAATGTGGTATTGTGATGAAAGCAGGAACTAGTAAGATTATATTAGTCCGTGAAGAACGTACGCTCCCCCCCATGTTCGGCCTTGTGAAGAATTTTTCTTTTTAATTTTATAAAACCAAAAATAAAAAAAAAATAATTCCCCCCATTATAATCCAAAAATAGTGTAACATCAGTGTTACATCGATGCTATTCTCAATATAGAACACGTTAATAAGATGTAATTTTCAATATATATATATATATATATATATATATATATATATATATATATATATATATATATATATACTACGATGCTATTATCATTATAGAAATTGTTAATACGATGCTATTCGTAATATCGAAACACTTACTCCAAAGTTATTCACATTGTAGAAACTGCAAGTACGCTGCTATTAATATTAAAGAAACTTTCTACCATGTTATTCTCAATATAGAGACTGTAACTCCGATTCGATTCTCAATCTAAAAAAACTGTTACTATGATGCTATTCTCAATATAGAAACTGCTACTAAGATGTTATTCTCAATATAGAAAGTGTTACTCCGAGGCTATTCTAATTATAGCAATTGTTACTACGATGTTATTCCCATTATGAAAACTGTTACTATCATAATAGTATCATTACAGAATCTTTCATTATAAAAACTATTACTACGATGATATCCTCAATATATACACTGCTACTAGGATGTTATTCTCATTATATACACTGTTACTATGATGCTATTCTCATTATATACACTGTTACTATGATGATATTATCATTATATACACTGTTACTATGATGCTATTCTCAGTATTGAAACTGTTACTACGATGCTATGCTCAAAAGAGAAACGATTACTACGATGCTATTCTCAACGATGCTATTCTCAACGATGCTATTCTCAACGATGCTAGTCTCATTATAGAAACTGTTACTACGATGCTATTCTCAATATATACATTGCTACTAAGATGCTATTCTCAGTTTAGAAACTCCTACTACGATGCTATGCTCAATATATAAACTGTTACTAAGATGTTATTCTCAATATTTATACTCTTTCTACGATGCTACCCCCAATATAAAAAACTTCCACTAAAATGTTCCTATTTACAATGCCTCCTCATGGGACAGAGTCAGACACCAGGGTCGTTTTTTAATGTGGAGAAAAGGAACAAAAATAAAAATTGTCTCAGTCGTGAAAGATTTCTCATCCACTGACAGAGAACAAGAAATTTAAGAACAGATATTACACTTTGAGCTTGTCCCGAAGGCCAATATGTTATTCCCAATATATACACTGTAGCATTGATGCTATTTTCAATATAGAAACGGTTACTACGAGGTTATTCTCAATATAAGAACTGCTATTAAGATGTTATTTTCAATATATACTACGATGCTATTCGCAATATATGAACTGTTACTAGTATGCTATTCTTTATATATACACGTTTACTACGATGCTATTTTCATTATAGAAATTGTAACCATGATGCTATTCTCAATATAGAAGCTATTACTACATTACTCCGAAAACAGTCAGTCTTTATGCACAATGATTTAAAACAGGGAATCGAATATTACAAACGAGCTTACGAAGAAGAAAAATAACAAGAAAACGGCAAAAAAAAGAAGAGTAAAGAAAAATAATTATACGCATACCATCAAAACGATTTATATAAAAAAAATAGATCAGGGAAAGAAGATCTCTTAACACAAAAGCCACTGCAGATTTATACTGATACTGCTAGATGTGGCAAGCATTTTCCTACAAGAGGCATCGAGGAAATGGTATATTAAGCTTTATTTATTAAGTAACCAAATTGCCTATATTATTCATTTTATTCCGCCATTGAGTAACAAAAACTAGTTTTTGTATTTTTCTGAAGAGAACATCCAAAGCAATCAGAGTCTCTATCAATACCGTAATCATCAATTCAGAATACTATTACGCACATAAACGCAAAAGGAACGTCCGTTTTTTTATATACCTAAATATCACTATCTTCAGCTCGGAGATTCTTCGTTAGATACTCAATGGTTTTCCTTTACAAATAATTTTAGGCCTTTCGATTTAAAAATTAGTAAGGACATCGATTTGTGTTTAGGTACAACGTACATTTCTCCATAATTCTTCGATATGCCACCAACACAGATTTAGTAGATGGCGGACTGTCAGTCTTTGAATGCGAAAACACATGTAAACATATACGCCTTGCATACTTGCTACGCGGGAGAGTCTATTACACGCTTCAGCTCGTCAAGCAATCTGTGATTAGGTTGCTGTCATGGAAAATCAACCGTTCGGCGCCGTACCCTGGAAACATCAATGTCTACCTGTCAGAGGCAGGGTGGACCTAGGTTCGGATTTGTTTTCATAGAAACGTCCGCGGTTACAGTGGAATGCAGAAAGTAAATATGTAGCTATAACGAATTGTATTTTTTTTTGTACCTTGGATAGGATAGACATTTAGAAATGCAAAACAGCGTGTTCAGAATAAGCCATTTCTTTCACATACCGTTGTCAATTGTGCATGCAAAAACAAAAAATCAATAACTCTCATTCGAGTTTGCAAGAACACACGTTCAAACACGCACAGGCGCATATTTTATCCGTACATATGTACACACACACACCCACACACATATATATATATATATATATATATATATGTGTGTGTGTACGTGTGTGTACGTGTGTGTGTGTGTGAGCAAAAATATATTAAACTAGCTGTACCCGCTAACCGGTGCAGCACGATGGAAGCATGCCCCCCCGGACAAATGACAGTACGACTAACCTCCTCATGTTATGAACGCTTTTTGTAACAGACAACCCAACTCTTCATGCTAAGAACGGCTATCGGAATTGAAACCTTCACCCTCTCCATGTAAAAACTAGTGAGGAGAGGTGGAATAGTCAGGATAATCAGCAACTCCCAGCCGTAACAAAAACAAAAATAAAAATAGAGGAAAAAAGAAAACAAAAAAAGTAGTAGGAAGGAAGATAGGCAAGCTTGAGCTAGTAATACGAAGGAGGAAAAACTGTGCAAGAAAAACAACAACCGCTTCGCCATCTTGACCAATGAGAAGCTAAGAGAGATAAAGACGGGTTGTAAGCTCTTAAATCGTTGTGTTTTAACGGACAAAATAATGAAATACAAGAAGTTATGCGTGAAAAGTATTTCAATTATGTATATGTGCAAGCTTTTTTTGCCAGTTAAAACGAGTAGTAATTTTAGGTCATTTACTTACTATGGATCTTTTATGCCAAATTCCTGTTTTAATATGGTTAAATTTGTGTTAATCTATTTTATTTAATACTGATTCTATTAATTTATATACATTCCTTATTCCATATTAGTCTGATACCATGATATTTCGTTCGCTGCATCTTATACAAATTTTTTCTATCTATTTATCTATCTATCTATCTATCTATCTATCTCAATCAAAATGGTAATCTTAAAATATATTATAAATATTAAAGAGTTAATATTTACAAGTAATCTCAACCAGATGTAAAAGCTCAATAAAACCGAAAAGGAAATATAGCTTATAATATGAACAAATGTTTAATAAAACATGTTAAAAAACATCTTGAAAAAGAGTTAAACACATATTTAATTTTAAAAAGGAAGCACAAGATAAGTGGACTATCCACTTATCTTGTGCTTCCTTTTTAAAATTAAAATGTTTTTAACTATTTTTCAAGATGTTTTTTAACATGTTTTATTAATCATTTGTTCATATCTCTCTCTCTCTATATATATATATATATATAGATAGATAGATAGATATGCACATATATATGTATATATATATATATATAGTCATCCACATACAGTACTGTTTCGCAGCTCATCAGTGCGGCTAGACAGGCAACTACCTCAAGCCAGGATTGAAACCCGACCGTTTATACGGCAGTCAAGGCTTCTAACCATTACGCTATTGGCGGCTGCTTGAACGAGTAGTGAGTTTAACGATGTTTTGATATCGTCTGAAATACCTCCGCTCGATTTGTTTACACAAAGAGCGTCGCTTATATGCTAATGGTAATTCGTTTTTCACTTCTCAATATGCTCAACTCAAGGTGAGGAGCACTATAGTCATCCACATACAGTACTGTTTCGCTGTTTCACGCTGTTTCATATATATATATATATATATATATATATATATATATATATATATATATATACTTCATAAGCTATATCTAAC
This sequence comes from Euprymna scolopes, assembly GCF_053919585.1. Lineage (NCBI taxonomy): Eukaryota > Metazoa > Mollusca > Cephalopoda > Sepiida > Sepiolidae > Euprymna > Euprymna scolopes. Next base: position 175,264,915 of record NC_136483.1, read on the forward strand.
ACCAAAATGAATGCTTTAACGATAATAATTACGAATCTTAAAAGTCGAACCATAATAAGATACATCTGCCTTACTTTACAAAAAATGCTAGGTTTATTTTTGGTGTCTTGTATAAAACGCAGTCCAGTATTTTTGCTGATGAGGAGACTTTGTTTCAAAAAGCTGTATGTTAGAATTATTGTCCATGACTTAATGTCTATCTCAATAAAAACATCGTTTTCGAAACGATCGTACAATTTATTGGCTTCGTTGTGTTCCTTCTTATGAAACACATTTTTAATTTTTCATTTAAAATTTTAATTATAAATTATCAATTATCTTACTGAATATTAAAATAGCTCTCGGATGCATACCTATTGAGCTTATTATATATATGCATTACATATATTATATTGTATAATCAGGAAGAAAGCATTTACGTTTCGATTAACTATAACATGTGTAAACGATGTCTTGGAATACTATAGGATAACATTGAACAGATTTGGAGTCGTGGTCCTTATTCATCTTAGCAGGTATTTTTTGATTTAATTGTCGTCATTTCAAATACATTTTCTACAAGTTGTTTTAGAATTATAGGCTATATATGTGTATATATATATATATATATATATATATATATATATATATATATATATATATATACGTTGTATTTTTTATTACCGTATCTTTCTGTTAAGTTACATTATTGTTTCGGCTACACGACCGTTTTTTTTTTTTGCCGTCTGTAGCGTTCGCAGACTTTTACAGAAATGTTCGCTATTTTGGGAATAGCGAACATTTTTGTAAAAGTCTGAGGACGCTACAGACGGCCAAAAAAAAAACGGCCGTGTAGCCGAAACAATAATGTAACTTAACAGAAAGATATGGTAATAAAATACAAAACGCATATTTGATCTATAACAGTATTGAGCACTTTCTTCAGTTTTTATTAATTACCATCTCCACGAAATATATATATGTATATATATATATGTATATATATACATCTGTGAGTGTTTGTTTTGTGTCTGTGTGTTTGTTTGTCTGTGTCTGTGTCTGTGCGTGTTAGTGTCTATTAAAGAGCGAGCGAAATAGAAAGAGAGAGCGAGATAGATAGATAGAGAGAGAGAGAGAGAGAGAGAGAGAGAGAGAGAGAGAGAGAGAGTTTTATTCATATAGATTTACAAAGACTAAACATCTTTGGCTTGTTTCTTACTTTCGGATCGAATAGCTTGATTTCACTGGACCAGCACTAATATAACAAACTGAATCGGTGCTTTCTACTTTAGTGATTAAGGTTTTAGTCAATATTCTACCGTCAAATCAATTATGTGAAGAGATATATTAATGGTGTTATAATTTTATATTACTTAAACGCCAAATATCGAATCACTGCGGATTCCTTTCAGAACAGTATGCGACAAACACTAGATCGTATAGAAAAGTAAAAAAAAAAAAAAGAAAACGTGGCTCAGATATACAAGTATAAGATCTCTCGAAAAGGTTCTCAACATTGTCAGCGTTATCGACGATATTTCATGGCGAGTTGATGAAACGAGTTTCATGGAGAAAGCTAGAATAATTATTGGATAATGTATCCTGTCCGTTTCTCTTTTAATACGAAGCACTGCACGCAAATTCTTTAATGTTTGTCTTTGACGCTTCGATCATCTCGTTTGAACAAGGTTTTGTCATTGTCCAACGGCGTATTCTCCTGTCACATTATATGCAACGCGAAGGAAATATGTCCAGTTACGTTTTGAGTAAACATATCTTGTGTCAGTAAGCGTGAAGAGAATAATGGAATATTGTAGTTTACGGAGCGGTCGGTGAATTGTGATCAATACCCCTCAACTTGGTAAGTGTTAGGCGTTCGATTGATATGAGAGGCTGGTTAGATATTAAAGAACACAATTCTACAGACCGTGATTTCTTCTCCTATATTAAATACAAATAGTAATCTTTAAAAATCTAGGCACTTTTAACATTTTCGTATTTAGTAGATAAAACGTGATATATTATTGCAACAAATACATTTCTTGATATTGTTTATCTGCGATACGTCGAAACAATCTATTATTTAAATCTTAACTGACTGTTTAAATGTATATATGCATGCATGTATGTGTGTATGTTTGTATATCTGCCTAAAACTTTTGATCGAGGCGACGGATTTTCATGAGATCTGTATCCCTTTGAAGCTCAGCCTTCGGATGACAAATATCGGAAAATCGCCTTAAAATATTAATTCTTTCACCTTCAACTGGACACTTTTCGACAAGGAAGAGTCGATTTTTTCGTTGGCATTTTTGTAAGTCATTAACACATCGCGTCAACGGCGTCGCATAAAATACGTTATTTTGATTGCCTGTGACGTCACAATCGCGGTGGGCCATCGATAATACCGTTTTGTTTTGTTTTTTTAACTCCTTTTCCTTCTGGCGTGTTATGTGATCAAACCTGCTAACTACTCCTATTTCCTTTTTTTGTACTCGAAAATTTTCCAATTTTTCTTTTTTGCTCAACCAATTTCACTTTCTTTGCCGTCCTCGCGTCATGGGTGCGAGCCTGCCTGCATAACACAACTTTTTTTTTTGCTCAACCTACACCTACAAACACCCGGGCAACGCCAGGCACTTAGGCTAGTTACATAGATGTGACTAAATTTTCAATAAATAGAAATGGAGCAAACCTCCGTTTCGTTCATAAAGACAGCGAATACCTCCTGTAAAGGTGGCTGCGTGTTTAATTGTGAAGCATGGGTTGAGCAATCTCCTAGCACTACTCTCTGAATAAACACTGCTTGAGTTCAGTGCAAGAAGTCCAGGACATATGGAAACAAGGTTAAGATAAGCGGAGAGCACATAGAGTACATTGCATTCCAAAATAGTCACTCATGTCAGACTCAACTTTGGGTAACTTTGGTAATCTAACAAAACCCGTTGTATCAACGTGATTATGCTGTATATAAGACTATAAAAGACTGAATCTATAATACCTAATGTGCTATCATCCCATGTCTCTCTGACAGAATAATTCTTGAGTTCGACAAATGACATTTAAAGAAGAGCATATTCTACATCAACTGAAACGTTGTGAAAATGGCAATCAACGAGAACAGTTGTCAAAAACATCAAACTAACATACTTTAAGTAACTGTTCATTAATTAGAAGCATTTACTTTAAAATGCTGTTACGTAGCAGCCGTAGAGATGTTGATATTTTTCTTTATTACTTGGGCAACGAAAACAATGGAAATGGCAACAGATAACCCCGGTGCTTTTTCTTGGACTTTGTTTAATTTTATATAGATGTGCAGCAAGAATATCGAGATACATTTTCTTGGACAACCTACGGAAAGCATGGAGGCTCAACGAAATCAAAGGACTGTTCGTCTAAGGATCTAATACAGAGACGAGAAAAATCATCTTGCTTCTTTGCCATTACAATAACACAACTTCCTGTGTACTATGCTTAACGTTTACTATGAATTCACGTGGTTTTATTTTTATTAATGAATTTAATGAATTGCGTATTGAACCATATTTTAAATAGCACAACGTGCTAGCTTTTTTTTATTACTACTAATTTCGGCGTTAGCAGAGGAAATAGTGTATTGAAAATCTTTTTCCACATTACATCTAGACATAAAAAGTGGTAATTTCTCCATTAAATTATTTCAATTTCGATCTCGTTTTTGTCTGTAACTCTGCCTTTCTGATTTTACACATATAATATGTTTACGCAGTGAATAAGATTATACTGTAACATATATATATATATATATGTATATATACATATATATATATATATATATATAGAGAGAGAGAGAGAGAGAGAGAGAAAGACAGACAGACAGAGAGAGATATCATATATTCCCCACGGTTACGAAACTCACAATTTAGAGCCGTTAAATGCGGAGTTTATGTCAAATTTATGGCTACATATGATTTACATTTACAGTAAATACTGATTTTTATGGCTGAATGCATCATATATATATATATATATATATATATATATATATATATATATATATATATACGTTTTATTTTTTATTACCGTATCTTTCTGTTAAGTTATATTATTGTTTCAGCTACTCAGCCGTTTTTTGGGGCCGTCTGTAGCTTCTTCAGACTTTTACAGAAACCAGGTTCTGTACAACTCTGAGGAAGCTACAGACAGCCAAAAAATGGCCGAGTAGCTGAAACAATAATGTAACTTAGCAGAAACATACGGTAATAAAAAATCAAACGCATATTTGCTCTACAACAGTGTTGAGCACTTTCTTCAGTTTTTATTAATTACCATTTCCAATATATAAATATATATATATATATATATAACTACATACATGTGTACACACATACATGCATGTATGTGTGTACACATATGCATATATATATATATATATATATATATATATAAAGAAAGAAAGGAGGAAAATCGTCTGCCTTAAACCACTAACCTAGTTCTAAAAGAGATCTTTTGTTCGATAAAATGCATGCCCATTGGCTGATAGGAAGGGGCGCGGTGGATACTAGAAAGCTGATTGGCTAACTAGAATCCTCAACATATATAAAAACGAGAAACAACCACAGAATTCGCGCATAAGCCTGACCCATCCTATAGTGGATGGATCGCCGAATATTCAGTGTAGCTTAATCGCCATATATATTTTATAAATTACTATATATATATATATATATATATATATATATATATATATATATATATATATTCGATTGGCAAAAATTTAGAATAATTGTAAAGAAGTGAACCATAGCGGAAATTCAGTCGACTAAAAGAAATAAATAAATAAAAAATAAATTTCAGGCATATACCCTTGAAGAGTTAGTTTGAACGAAAAGCGCTTCGGGTGTATTTTAACGATCTTGTTTTTTATCGACTTATTTTACTGAATTGTACATTTATTACATGTAGCTTCTCCCATTTTTTTTTCTTTTTCCTCACCTCGTTTTTCATCTTATTTTATCCGACTGAATTTCCGCGATGGTTCACTTCTTTACAATGTATATATATATATATATATATATATATATATATATATATATATATATATATATATGTATATATATATATATGTATATGTGTGTGTATGTACAGGTATGTATATATAAACATGTATATATATATGTATATGTGTGTGTGTATGTACAGGTATGTATATATAAACATGTATATATATATATATATATATATATATATATATATATATATATATTGATTTTATTGATAAAATCTCATTATTTAACTCGTCATTCAGTTACTGATAGAACTTAAAGGTAATTTGCTTTAAAATTTTGTATCTAAACCTATGTTTTTATGTGTGCATTTCGCCCCGCTTAAAAATCATGTCTATTCTTCAGTTCATATTCAGCAACTTATATCACATTGCATTTCGATCCAAACATACCTTAGCGTTTAGACTTTTTCTTTACAAAAAAACAACTGTCAGGAAGGCATTGATTTTCACATATCGCAGATAGCTTGCATACGAACATCCTTAATCAACCAAAAGTCTCCAATCGCACAAAATCAAAGTTTCGCGGATGATTTGCACTTTTTTTGAAAATCTGAATAGCTTGGAGGAAAAATCAATTTCCACATGAACCATACTCACACGTCATAAAGAACATAAAGTATAAAGTCTATAGAAAGAATTTACTAGATTGGCTTCGATAAATTCAAACAATAGTACACCCTTGCAAAATAAGGTAATCTTATACAGCGAATTAAAAGAAAGCGGTTCTATGACGTATAATGTGAGAAGAAAACGAAAATTGCCGTTAGTTACCCAAACTGATTTTATGACTTTCCTTATACGTATTATGTATAATAATCTTTTGGAAATAACTCGACCCTGACTGTTGGAATCTATTTTGCAAAGAAAGGACATAATGGCAATGCGTTCCTTTCATAGTTTTCGACTATGCAGTTGAGTGTGACCGATTCAAAACTTACGAGCATGAAGCGTGATTAAAGCTATACGTGACTCTGCATATTATCTGGGCAAAGTTATCCGTTGATGCCGCGTCTAACAAGTCGATAAGAACTATCTGCCACCGCACCACAAGAGTTGGGTTTAAAGGGAACACGCATTTCTATCGCTTGTTGCATCAGTTAGGAGTGCAATAAGTCATCATCAAGAACCACTCCAGTATAATGTGTATCGTGTATATGTCCAAATTGATATATTTTCTTGGTAACACGTCATTAGTTTAAACGCATGAGGAAATCCTGCTTCCGTTGTTGGAGTTCGTTTTTATCAATATTTTATCAACGCCATTCTCATATTTTTATTTTTGCCTAACTATAAACGTTCACGTTTCTTCTTTATAAACGTATTCAAAAAGGTTAAAATCTCACAGCTTTATATTTCGAACTGAACAAAAGATAATTGTAATATTACCAAAATTGAAACCGTTATTCTTTTGTTTTTACTTTTATCTTTCATTTATCTATCTATACACTTGAGTTTTTTCTCGTTCTGACACTTATATTAAAAATTATTAAAATTATATTTTTTTAATATACTAGGTCATGGATATGCGAGCGCCAAAAAGACGATAAACTAATTTGCATATTTCTTTGGAAACCTACCGTTAATTAATTCCTTAATCATTTTTAATGGTTTTCTATTGGATGGTATGTTTAATTCTGCTAATACTCTGATTGTTTCTTCATATTGTCTACAAGCTGCATAATAGCATAGAATATAAATGTAAAACACAGAAATATATATATATATATATTTATATATATATATATATTCGAATCCTGAGTTCGGATTTGTCTAATTGATGAGCCTCAATGAGGGCGAAACTCGAGTCTTGGACTTCCGTTTCTTTGACTGGCATGGCTCTTGTGGGCTGCGACGTTGTTTGGCTTTGGAATTTATTATATACAATCTCTTACATTCTGAAAATCCTATCATAAGGTGCTTGCTTGGTTAGAATTGCTGGATGGCATCGTCCGTTCGAGTTAAAACCCCATACTTGTGAGACATTGACTTGGGGTTATTAGCTGGTTGGATGACCGCGTCCCTTGTGGAGACGAAGTTGGTTCATTTCACAGTCGGATTTCGGCGCGGTTTGCTTGATCTGTGTTGGTTAATAGAAATTCTTGTGTGCAGGGCGTTTGCTCAGTTGGTAGAGTGCTTGCCTTGCATGCAAGAGGCTCGGGTTTCGAATCCTGAGTTCGGATTGTCTAATTGATGAGCCCAAATAAGGGCGAAACTCGAGTCTTGGACTTCCGGTTCTTTTTAATGTCATGGCTCTTGTGGGCTGCGACGTTGTTTGGCTGTGAAATTATATATATATGTATATATATATAACTTGGTGCGTTAGAATATAAGAGAGCTAAATTCTATAAGAGAAGACTTTTCTGTACAATTTATAAATATATATACATATATATATTTGTATATATATATATATATATATATATATATATATATATATATGTGTGTGTGTTAATGAAGAAACGATTCCAAGCTTCTACCAATTCCATACAATTACGGATTCTGTTCTAAATTCCCGATTCATATACAAGTGCCGGTTCTTTAAACTTTTCTTAATATTAAGTAAGAGTTTTGTTGCGTGAAACTTTTTGTCCAATTACTGTAAAACCCCGTATGATGTCCGTATTTTTTTATACAACATAAAATCTACATTGGTGGCGGTGGGGGGGGGGCGAATATTACATGAGTAAACATTTCTAAATATTTTTCCTAAATTTTTTCCCCGTAACTGATTGAAAATGCTGATACACAATGTGATTTGAATTTTTTTTTTTCATAATTCCAAAATAATCGAAGATTTGCATACACGATCAGCAGACGGCAAAGAAAGAGAATATAACAAAATCCGTGTGTGCATATTATAATACTTTACTAAATAATATTATAGAGAAAACCATTCTTAACATCAGACTATTTTGGCGAGGGGTGAATTAGTTTTTGACCTTCTTATGTCAAAGGATTTTCAAGTATTTTAATTCTAATTCTTAGGATTTCTTCGATTATTAGATTGATTTTGTTTACGATAAAAATAAAACACAATACAGAAACTACTAGTACATCGACTACTACTACTACTAATAATAATAATAATACTAATACTACTACTAATAATAATAATATGTAGATTGAGTTCTTTAGCACCAATTAGCAACTCTCTCCAAAAAGTAAGATGCTATGTCCTTTTTGTGATTACGCTGAAACTATTTTGGTTCTTACGGTGAAAAAATTGAACAAATTATCCGGACTCGTTTTTGTTATTTCATCACTTCGTAATGACAACGTCTTGTTCTGAAAGTAATAAAATTATAAGAATTCTGCAACCGATGCTAATCCATCAGAAAAAAAAGGGTGTGAGCATCATTCTTCTGGCGATTACATGTAAATTGTCTGTAAAAACATCAATATTTTGTGTAAAGTTAGCTTATGATCTCTGTTTTCGAACCAGACAGGCTTTTATGGTTGTAGTTTATTTCTTATGTTTGCAAATTTTGATCATGTTAATTACTATCCAAACTAAGTATAAAATAAATCAGTGTGAAAATCATACAAAATACGATTTTTCTCAATACAAACCCAAAGTCTGTGCGGTAATACGAATATCAAAGTGATTACAACTGGGTTTATCAATTTGCCGGTTGGACACGAGGTTAGTACCAAAAAATGTTGTTAACTGCACTAAAAGTTAGAATATCCCGAAAATTTACGTTGAATTTATATACGCACCTTAACTCATTCTAAATTATACAACACTAGCAGTTTAGCCGGCGTTGCTCGGACTCAATGTGCTATTCATATCTTTGTGTGCATATATATATATATATACATATATATATATATATATATATATATATATATATATATATATATATATGTATATTACAAAGTTTGACTCATGTTCAGGTAACCTACATCTAAAATTTCAAAGTTTTGACTCAAAATTTACGGAAGAGTTTGGTAGAGTCGGCAACTTTGACATGTTGACAGCAAAAATTTCGCCCAAAAACTGATTAAAAAGCTTGCAACATGTCTGAATACGGTTTATGTTTAATTTCAAATGTTTACACCTTAAATTGGCTGGATAGTTTGCGATAGACAACAAAGGAAACCAAATTTTCGGCCAACATCCGATGAAAAAGCTTGAACTATGTTTGACTATACTTTATGTAAAATTTCAAATGATTAGACTACAAATTGGCTGAGTAATTTGATAGAGACTGCAGGTATTTTTTTTTTAATTTGACCCCAGTATTAGCCCCGAGACACTTTTGGGCGAAAATGCGCGGAGGAGTTTGGTAGAGGTTTCACAGGTCATATCGTTTAACTTTGACTTCTTGACAGCCAAATTTCTGGCCGAAACCCGATTAAAAAGATTTTCCCAAATCTCAATGCTCCTCATGTCAAATCTCGAGTCTGTAAACTGGAAATTGACAGAGTGGTTTAGTAGGGAAATACATAACCAGACAATTTCACTTTTTATGGATAGATCGATAGATTTTTTTTATTTCCTGTTCAGTGTAAAGTAGGAGAATCGTATTGACGTAATTTTAAATTTAGATATAATTTCATTTTTATAATTTGATGAATTCCTAAACATTCATCCATTACGTAATTTTACTTATTTTTATCCAAGGTTTATCAGATGTTTATCTATGTTTTTCAAGTGTGCTAAAATAAACAAAAAAATACGATAAAACTAAAGATTAATTAAGAGATGATCGTTCCAGACAGCAGGATACCAGGCCGGCGCCAGAAAAATTGAAAAAAAATATCTCAGGAGAGGTTTCAATATTTAAATAATTGAGTGTTATTTATTAGGGTTCAATATTGATCTTGACCAACGAGATGCTAAATAAGTGTGCGCATTTCAAAATGGGTTCCTAATAGAATAGGCGTAGGGGAATCTTGAATATATAATTTGTTTTTCATAATTTACTAATAAAATAATTTAATTGTTCAGTGAAAGTCAATGTTCAATTAGGGAATGAAATTCCTGTTCACGTGTCCCTTAGTTTTATGTTGTAAATAAACAGTTTTTTGATAGATACATTAAAAAACATCTGTGTTTGTGGCTTTATAACTGTCAGAAAATAATACGAATTGATTTAAATCGGAAATTAAATGTAAATTTTTCCGATTCCGATACTGATTCGTATACGTCTTAAACTTCCGATATTTCCGCATCCCGATTCTAATTAATCGTGCAACCACTAATATATATATATATATATATATATATATATATATATATATATATATATATATATATATATATATATATATATGGGGTGTGTATGTGTGCGTGTATAAGTGACCTTGTCGACGAGTCTGCGAAAAGTATCCACGACACTCCTCTGTGGATATTTAATCTATAGTGTTTAAATTGTATATAGAAAGTATTTAAACATGTATCCCACTTTCGATTTTGTTTTTCGCATGTAAAAATCGTTGCTAAGAAGTCACACTTTTAGATAAACACAGTTGGCCTTGGCAGATGTACATCGATTATCTTCTGAACATTTGTACACACATATTTTTCTTGAATCGCTTTATTTTTATTACTCTAGCGATATATCATGTATATGGACAAAGTGTGAAGCGCTAAATAACAACTATGAAAGGAGTAATTCTTTTAACTTTTAAAATTATTATTCTATATATCGGATACAATATAAAAACCAATAGAAAATGTACTCGATTAAAAGAAATGCGAAATTTCCATCAATTAAACCATTATATTTGAACGTATGTATAGACCGAACAACGCAGGACACCATGCTAGTATTTTATAAACGAAAGTTGCCTGCTTTTTTGTGTGTTCCTATAAATTTCAAAGGTCACAAAAGACAAACCCACGAACTGATATGTATTTTTCAGCAATATCTTACGTCTCAATGTAAGTTATAAATTTTGCAATATCTATCTGTTTAGTGATAGAATGAAATCATTAATATTTAAAGCGACTTTTCTTCTATAGAGTTTCACTGGTAAAGAGAACATTTTATCATGTAATAAATCGAGAATGCGTTTAGAGGGTAGGTAGAGGGTGGGTCAGAAAAAAAAAACAATAGTGCGTTGTAGAGGGCACGATAGAGCGATGATCAAATTAGAGAGTTGAGATAGCGGAAGTAAGACAGAGATAGTTTTAAAAATATTTGACACATTCTTAACATTTTAATTAGTTCTTTACAACCTAATATACTAATAATATATGTGTAAATGTGACTGTTGTATTATCATAGATATTCACAGCATTTATGTAAAATTACGGTTCCGTTTTTCTATCGACGAGGATCCAAAAAAAAAAAAGAAGAAATATAATAATTATAAGCAATAAAAAGAGGTTTAAGGTACAGTGTTCTAAGACTAATAGGTTATAAAATGAATTTTAATATTGCTCTTTGGACAACTATGACACCGACACGTGATTATTAAAGTTTACAAAATAGCATGGCTACTAGACTAGAGAACACTCCTAAAAATATGGCGTTGCTATTACTGGAAGAAAAGTAAGATAGTTTCCGACGGAATAGAATGATTGTTCACGATAGGGGGAATTGTTTTCTCTCAAAAATAGAAATAAAATAATGTAATCACTGCTGTATTTTGACTAGCATATCGTACTAATTTTGTGAACGTTTGCATTACAGCGCATGATGAACTACGACAGAAATTTAAGTGGCAAAGCGCACTCCGAACTTTTACGACCGACACATCAAATGAGGCTGACCAGAGGACATTGGCAATAGTCATAACTATTTCCCCAACGTTTTAAGTTTTCAGTTGAAAATAGGAGGTGTTGCTCATGGGGTATTGCATATATTTCTGAATCTATCACTTGAAAACCATTAGAAATTTTACTCTCATTTCGGCGTATAAGATGGCCCTTAAATAAAAAAAAAATCACCTTTAAAAAACAATATTTTCTAAGATACCGGATGTTGCAATCTCTAGCCTAGGCTAAACTAGCGTGCTTTCGTAATTTAGTAGGCGTCTTATACAACCGATATATGATATATTCATGAACATTTGCTTCAATGAAGCAGTAGTGTATGCGGGTATAAAAATTATTAATATTTATTGAAAAATACTGCGCTATGACTAATATATATATATATATATATATATATATATATATATATATATATATATATATATATATTACTGTTTTAAAAATAATAATAAATAAAATGTTCTATACATCCAAACAAATTATGGTTTTCTAAGTAAATAAAAAATTGCTTCGAGGCGAAGCCACTATTTAACCGTATTTATCTTTAAAAAAATAACAGCTAACACACACATGTATATATATATATATATATATATATATATATATATATATATATATATATATATATATATATATATATATATAGTGGCACTTTGCGTCTGCGGGTGCATTTGAGTACGGTCCCTATGAGCTCGCAAATTACTGGACTTTTATGAAATTTCGCGCACATATCCATATAAAATCCGCAGTAGATTATTTAATAATACATAGGCGTATTCAGAATGACTCTTTCTGTGAAAATCATAATAGAAATTTTATACTAGATTTTTTTAAACTTTAATTCACGACATTATACAAAAAACCTTTTTTTAAATAAAACTAACCCCCGCTTCTCTTACAAGGAAATGCACTCTATAATTTACGGAGACGCATGTAACGAACTATGCAACCAGTTAGAGATATCGGTGGTTATGGATCTTTAGGCTACCTGTCCAATTAGTTGAAGATCCAAGGGCGTCGTTTGTAGTTAGTACAGCGTAATAAAACAATCAACAGTAAAGAACAAGTTCACGAGTACATTTAAAAAGAAGCATTAAGGGAAGCACGCTAAAACAGGGGTACATATTTATACATATACAGGGATTATTTATTTACACAGAAGTATTGAATAATACAAACTGTGTTTGTTGTGTACACGTGTGTGTATGTATATATCGTGCACGAAGTTAATAGTCCGTTATACGTTTGAGCTCATTGTACACATGTGTATGGAGTTAGAGGGTTCGCTGCGTATATATTCTCCTGCATACGCGTGTCTGGATGCGTTGAATGTTCATTGTATATGTGTATGTGAATATATACGATGGTTCATGCTTAGCTTGAAAGGATCACGCTTATGTCGAGACTTGTGTTAAAAGCGTGCCCCTAACATAGACGGTCAGACAGGAAGAGCGTGTTTTTCCCATCTACGTCAAGTGAGATAAGAGACAGAGGAATAAACACTAGCCGAACAGGAAGTAGAGCAAATGGGCTAACACGGAAATCACGACAATGATGTGTATAATTGAAATTATGTGTGTGCGAACGGTGTAAAAGCTCATCAGTTCCAAAATTATGTGTGTGCGAACGGTGTAAAAGCTTATCAGTTCCAAAAGGCATGCGCCCATACGCATGTAAAGCTTCCTGGCCGTGCCCCTGATGGGTTCTCGACTAGAGCAGACAATCAATGACTTTGATTCAAAAATAGGTAGTTCCATCGATTTCTATGACAAAGAAGTTTTTTTTTACATAGGCATCACCGCTTATCAAGGCCCAGATATCACTCGAGGATAAGGCTTAAATAGTGTACAGTAGAAATTGGACAATATAGTAACCGTTAGTAATGGAGATTTGGTAAATTTGTAAACTTATATGGAACGGCTCATCAAAAACTTGTTTACTTTAGACTTGAAGACAACCACATTGTAGTCAGCTGGAAAGCAGAAAAACCGAAGACAATTCCATAGAGGTGCAGTTCTAAGAAAGAAGCTTTGCTCATGGAATCTACGTTTAGGTTTAGGGAAAGATAATGAGTAGGAGAAGTTAGTGATGGTGTTTTCTGCTAGACGGGTATTTCTTGTGAAAGTTTGGCGAGGGGGGAACCATAGAATGGAGCTCAGCCGAGCACTTGCCATGAAAATTATGATAAAGCAGAGACAAACTAGCAACATCTCTTCTGTGAGAAAGAGGTTGCAGCGAAGAGAAAAGGGCATCCCACACAAGGCTTCGAAGTCTATTTTGAACTCAATCAATGCATGATAAGTCCTTTCTAGCAGTTCCTGCCCAGATGTGACAACAGTACTCCATCTTTGGGCGTCTTATAAAGATAGAGAATTGCATCAGCCATGAGATATCTACTGGATCAATAGAAGGATCCCACCATTTTTCCAGCGGCCTTGGAAAAGGATTTAATGTAAGTGTTCCATTTAAGATCAGGAGTAAAGCTCAAGCCCAGAAGCTTGTCAAAACATGAGACCCCCAAGACGAGAGCCATTCACTTCAATTTATGCCAGATGGGGATGGGAGCGTTGATGATGTAAAGGTAAAAGCTTCGTATTAGATACATTAAAAATAACAAGCCACCTCATTCCCCATTGTACCACTTGCTCAAGATCAGAGGAGAGAGAATCAAAGAGAACTTGCTCGTTTACGGTCTTAGATGTGCTACCATAGATAGTAGTGTCATCAGCATAGATGTATACGAATGATGTAAGGATGTGATTTGGAAGATCATTAATATAGATCAGGAAGAGAGTTGGGCCCAGGATGGACCCCTGAGGGAATCCAGCATTAATACTAAGAGCTTCTGATTTCTGCCCATCAACCACTAATCTTATGAACCTATCAGAGAGAAATGATTTAATAATTGAGAAGACATTTCCAGCCATACCATAGTTGGAGATCTTGTGAAGTAACACTTTATGCCATACTCTATCAAATGTATTTGATATGTCAAGCGCAATTGCCCTAGAAAGGCAGCCTCCGTCGAGAGATTCGCTAATCCTATGAGATATAGCTGTAAGCACATCTGATGTAGATCTAGCAAAACGGAAACCATATTGCGTGTCACTAAGAAAGTTATTTTTGTTGAGATGGTTGATTACTTCTCTATTTAACACAGATTCCAACAACTTACTCATGACGCAAAGGAGACTTATTGGCTTGTACTTTGAGGGAGATGAGCGATCACCTGAATTCTTAAATACGAGGTATACTGATGAGATTTTCCAGGGTGGTGGGAAGCAATTCTCCTTAAGACAACGTTTAAACAGTTTTGTAAGGATGGCCGCAAGTTCTGGTTGAAGTCTTTTGAGTACTATAATTGGAATACCGTCAGGGCCGGTTGCTTTACTGGAATCAAATTTTTTTTATTAGCTTGGCAACATCACGTACAGATATTTGCATATCACATAGTATGTTTTCTGATACAGGAGGAAATATTGGAGTTTGGCAGCCTTGGACGCAAAGGTTAGAATTAGCTGCAAAGTTCTTAGCAAAGAGTTTGGCTTTGCTTGATGCTGACGAGATTACCCTATATATATATATATATATATATATATATATATATATATATATATATATAAAACTATAAGAAGGAAATGGTACGAAATATTACATAAAAAATAACTTTGATGGGGAATTTATAACTAAAAACTAAACATTATTAACAGATTTTATAAATTAAAAAAATAAGGAAATCTATATTATTCTAAAAAACTAAAAATAATTGATGCCTTCAATAAACCCGCTACTAGACTGATTAATCCGACTATACCAGAAATTTGAAAGAGCAGTAAAAAAAAAATTAGAAAAAACATAATTTAAAAATACATACTCAATGGATAAATAGAGTAGAATCTGTTAGCTGGTTTTCTAGTATAGAAAATAAGTATATAAGCGCCTTTCTCAGAGTCGATATCGTAAACAATTATCCCGTTACATCAGAATAATAAGATTTAACATTTAAACTAAAAAGTTTTTTTCTACAACCATAAGAACTATTACAGTAACTTCCGTAAAACAGCGGTTATAAAGAGGAAACTTGTAATTACATAAGTTTTCTTTTTAAGAAACTTCGAAGAGAAGCGAACAAAAAAGTAAATAGTGCTTATAATGCAAAGAAACACAAGGATATAAGCTTATACTAAAATACACATATTTAAACGGGTGAAAGAAAAAAGCTATATTCAGATCTAAAAATATACAATTCGTAATATAATGTTCGAAACTAACCAATGTTACCTCGTTATTCTCTGTCCGTCTACCTTCCATCATTTTATAAAATTAGCAAGTTAAGTTTAACAAGTTAATAATTAACATTATTCAATCATCTCAAACGGAAACCTTGACGGAAAATCAGCGAACGTCCATTTGTGTTTTTTTCTGCTTGAAATGTTTATACGTCTAGTAAGACTAATGATAGATCAGGGTCAGAAGAATAAAGGAAGATGAAGTGAATCAGGAAATTAACAATATATGCGGCATTGACAAGTAAAAAAGCGGAAATGCGAAAAAAATCTAGCACTTAAAAATACTGCACAATTATGAGCACTCGCATGTATCTATGAAACTTTTCATTGACTTAAAGATTATTAATTAATAAAAACGTCATATTAGGCAACATACACATGGGCCTACGGCATGTTTATTTGACCTTCAACTAGGAACATTCACATCGAATTTTGACAACTATTCAAAGAAATTTACCATGACTAAACTCTATTATTACTTCTTTGATTTACTTACATCTAACTAGAATACATACTTCTCCCTTCTTTATCTCTATTGCACATAAGTTGAAGCATAATGTTTATTACCAATTTTTACACTAAGCATCCCCTATTTCAGGGTTCTAATAAATTGTCTTGTGGCTATGTTTTCCGAATTTTCTCCTCTCATAAAAAAACGCAAGAACACAAGCAATCAGGCTAACGACATACTCACTTTTAGTAAGAATAGTCTATTACAAGGATGAATATTAGACTCTTTCATGGGGGACTTCATCACGTTATATTATTTTGATGTACGATGTTATTATTTGCCGACGTCATATAGTGTGTAAAGTGGTAACTTATTTATACAATAATAACTGTATACACACATACACACGCACACACACACACACACACACATATATATATATATATATATATATATAATACGTGCATTTCATTTTTTTCAAAAGAGAACAAAAAAACGGCACTTACAACCTGAAGTGTCATGTGTCGTCTGACTGATAGAAATACAGGCAGGACGTCTTACGGAGAATTGTAGAGACTGTTTAAATTCAAATACGCTAACCAGCAATTTCATTAAAATTTATTCTATGAAAAAATACTTATTTCAAAAAATCATACAAACAAAACACGAGATTAAAACCGAACATTATAATCTATTCTCAAACAGATGTTTATACATTAAGATTTGAAAGTATGTTGAAGTATGAAAACTGAGAATATGTGATGAGTAAACTGACAAATTGCATTTTCTATTATTGTGTTCTCCCGCAGCAAAAAAAGAGTCCATGTTTAGATTGACCAGTTACAAAGTTTCGATCTAAGAAATGGTTGCGTAATTCAGTCAATGTTTGAATTCTATGAACAATCTTGCACTGGTTCAGTTTAACATTCTAAAATGTATTCTTGGTTTTAATCAATTAGCTATTAAAATTATAGACCCTTGCATTTATTGAATGCGCTGTATACTTAGTGAAATCCATCCGAAAAATGCTTGTATAATTATAAGTGATCTTCGAACTAACCCTTATTTCAAGCATATATTCAGAAAAATATTTCGAATAAATTCTTGTTTTTATCAAATATCATACTTTCTTCTACAAGAAAATCGATGAAGGTTATCAGGAAAATGATGATGTTGTTCGTGTAATGAGAGACATAAGAGGAAAACGATCCGAAAATGTTCAGTTGTCTAAGTAAACAGTCTAGGCCTCTGTGCGTCAAGTTTATTATATAGCCCCAGAGAATTCTTTATGTAAGTTGTTTGTTTTTTTTTGTTACTTTGTTTGTTTTATTTACCTTCAGTCAAAGTTCCCAGAAATCAAGGGTCCACTACCTCGAACTCTGTATGAGATACATAGATATTCGAATGTTCCATTAAAGTCCTTACCTCTCAAACGCTGAGTTAGTACAGGAATTGAGAACATAATTTTCTTCTACCCAAGTAACCATTTGCATATCTTGTAGTATATCATTTATTTTAGTCTCTTGGTCTCACTTGATTCCAGACCAAGAATTCCTCTAGTCTGGTTGAGTATCCAGCTTCGTGCTATTATTTGAGGTAACATCACTTGGAGAACTTGCACCGTTCCTCGTAACAACTAATGTACGTTAGCTATAGTGAGGAGATCTTATTTGGGATACAAAAAACTATATGATCTTTAATATTTGGTCAGTATTTGCTTACAGGAAAAAGAATCCTCATGCAAGACCTTATATCCTCGAGGATAGTGTCTAGTAGGCATCTGTTTGAAATTACACATGCTCACTGTTATACCATAACAGAAACGTAAAATATCGAAAGATACATTTTATGACGTAATACATAGTAGATAAAAAATGATTACGTCATCAGCTGTGTACGAGTATACACAAAACATTTAACCGGTACTATCAGTATGTGGATACCATGTCTATCAACGAAGCAACGTTCAAGTCAAGTGTCGTCTATATTAAGCATATTGTCTCTATCAATGACCTCGTTTCTCTTATTTCATGACTAAGATAATTATATTGTTTCCTAAATACTAAAAGAAATGATCTATTACAAAAATTTCAACTCACAAAAATAAGAGGTTTCGAGGAGTTTACCGATTTTTCTTCAAAAACTGCTCCCATTCGTAGCTCTTTATCATTACACACAACCATGCTAGCATAATTTATTCCATTACAGACCATTTATTTTCAGGTGTCTTCCATATGTCATGTCATAAGGTTCACCGCACTTTTACCACAGGCGAGTTACTTTCGCTTCTAACATTGTGTCAAAACGGTCAATCATACTGGGTGATGCGAAGCCTTCCGACAACGGAATGAAAAGACACTGACGTTTGAAAGAAAAAGAATATTCCATATTTAGAGGTTCGAGCGATTTGACAAAGATACGTCTTCTACCTGGTGCTCATCCACATACAACAACTCAATTAGTTACATGTCGCATCGTGCACTTACATACCTTACTCTTCGTTTTTTTGCTTTTGCATACCATGTTTCCCTGATTCATTAAGTCTGTGCGTGTCTCAAACCAATATATACCTTTATATATATGTACACACACACACACACTCAGACACACACACACACACACATATATATATGTATATATACATATATATATATATATATATATATATATATATATATATATATACTAGCAGGGTGGCGGGCATTGCATGATCGTTAAATACGCTTTGTATGATATTTGAATAACGCAGGTTTCGAATGTATCATCTATTATCCTAACATGTTTTTTGTGTGTATTGATATTCAAATTAAAAAAAAAAATCTTTCATTATATATTTAAAAAGAAAATATAACTTTTCTATATATGGATCGATGATTTGCATGTATCCGCAAAAAATCTAGCTGATTTCCATATGCGTTTAAACATTCATTTTTATTAATTGCCTATTATTTTTGTCGGTTTTCTTATGAGATGATCATCTTTACTAAACTAACTACTTATTTATATTCACACAGATAGTCTGCATGATTTATACTGGCGTAATATTTGCGTAAAAGTGTGTAGTAAACCACTTTCTATATGTATTTTTAAGAATGTTTACATATGTTTCCTTAAGAAAATCTGCTTACCAAACTCCTCCGTCAGTTTCTGCTATCCAGATCTGAAACTTCGAATATAGGGTATTCGAACCCATGCAAAACATTTATATTTGTGTGTAAACCGGGGAAATTCAGTGTAAAAGTGTCAAACTTTTAAAAAATGAAAATTTCCAGGTGAAGGTCAAAAGCCGGCATTACGAATATGTATGCGTGTCGTAATATCTATTGGTTCATGTTTTTTGCGTTGCTTTGCAGTAAATATGTTTTCATAGTATAATAATAAACATCAAAGGAAAAAATGAATAGTAAGCTAAACCTTTGTTTGTGATTCTTGGTGGTGGCGCAGGATGCATTTTTATTTTAAACTGTATAAATCATTACTATATGTTTTATACAATAAAATATAATAGAAAAAACGAAATATGGATAAGTTAAAATATCATATTCAAGCGTATTTACGATCGGGCAAGGCAGGGCGGCCAGCTAGTTATATTATATTAGACTCAATATATAGTAATGATTGAAAACACAACAAAAAAAAAAAAACTGACTCGTACGCAACCATTTTCGAGAATCGAAAATCAAACGTCTTGCTTACGATTTATTTTATTCTCTGCCGTTAATATCTGAGCTATTAAAAATGTTTCCTGCAAGACTAAAAATTAAAACATGAAACAGTAGCTACTATGTCATGCATGTATCTGTAATGCTGGCGTTTAAAAACGGCCTTGTGCCTAATTTGCTCAGTGGGGGAGCAAATAAATACCATCTGTAATGCTGGCGTTCGACCCACACCCGGCGAATTCCATTTTTTTTTTATTTTACATTTTGTATTGATCTTTCCTAGCTAAAACTCAAAGATAAAGGTTTGCATGGGTTCAAATAACTTATATATTAATTTTCATGTTTGTATACCAAAAACTCTAGGTGGAGTTTGGTAGGCAATGTTTCAAATAAAAATATATACGTATAAATAAATATATATGGAAAGAGTTTTATGTTTAGTATAAACTTTTTACGCAAATATTACGCAAGTATAAATAATGTAGAATATCTCTTCTAATATAATTACATGTAATAGTTAACTCAATATTACCATTTCATGATAAACCCGAAAAAAATTAGAGCAAATTAATTAAAAGGAATGTTTAAAATGATATGCAAATTAGCTTGATTTTTGCTACAGAATGAAATTCCACCACCAAATATAATAAAGTCGTATTTTCTTTTTTAATAAGTAGAACATAGGATTTTAATATAAATAGCCCCCCCCCCCACACACACACACAAAACACACAGATTTATAGACGTAGAGGTCAAAAGACGAGATTACGAGTATGCATGCGTGACTTAATATCTATTGGTTCATCTTTTTTTTTTTGTTTAGCTTTGCAATGAATATGCCTTCATAGTATTGTCATTAACGTAATACATACTAGGTAAAAATGATTACGTCACCAGGTGTGTACAAGTATTAACAAAAAATTACCCTGTTCTATCATAATGTAGATAGCGTGTCTATCTGCGAGACAACTTTCAAGTCACGTGTCGTCTACATAAAACATATTGTCTCTCTCAATGTCCACGGTTCTCTTATTTCATAAATATGATCATAATATTTTTTCCTATATACTAAAAGAAATCATCTACTAAAAAAATTTCAACTCACAAAAATAAGGGTTTTCAAGGAGTTTACAGACTTTAAATTGCCGACACGATTCTTCTTCAAAAACTACTCCCTTTCGTAACTCGTTATCATTATACACAACCATGCTAGCATAATTTATTCCATAACATATCATTTATTTTCAGGTTTCTTCTATATGTCCTGTCTTAAGGTTCCCCGCACTTTAATCACAGGCTAGTTACTTTCATTTTCGCTTTAAATTTTAAATTTTGTACCGATCATTCCTGGCTAAAACTGAAAGATAAAGGTTTGCATGGGTTCAAATAACTTATATATTAAGTTTCATGTTTGTAAACCAAACACTCTAGGTTGAGTTTGATAGATATTTTTTAAACAAATAATATATACATATACATAAATACATATGGAAATAGTTTTGTGTTTACTATAAATATTTTACGCAAATATTACGCAAGTGTAAAACATATAGAATACCTCTATTAATATAGTTACACGTAATAATTAACTAAATATCACAATTCTAAAATAAATCTGAAAAAAAAACTTAGAGCGAATTAATAAAAATAAATATTCTGATCTGGCATCAATTGAAATGAATTGCTCTGATCCCCATCTGATCCCCATCTGGCATCAATTGAAATGAATGGCTCTCGTCTTCAGGAGGCCTCAAGTTTTGACAAGCTTCTGGGCTTGACCATTACTCCTGATCTTAAATGGAACACGTATATCAAATCTGTTGCAAAGGCCGCTGAAAAAATTGTGGGATCTTTCTATCGATCCAGTAGATATCTCACTGCTGATGCAATTCTCTATTTATATAAGAGCCAGGTACGTTCAAGGATGGAATACTGTTGCCACATCTGGGCAGGAGCTGCTAGAAAGGACTTGTCCTGCCTTGATAGAGTTCAAAATAGACTTCGTAGCCTCGTAGGAGATGTCCTTTTCTCTTCCTTGCAACCTCTATCTCACAGAAGAGATGTTGCGAGTTTGTCTCTGATGTATCGTTATTTTCATAGAAAGTGTTCGACTGAGCTTCAATCTATGGTCCCCCCTCGCCAAACTTTCACAAGAAACACTCGTCTAGCTGTAAACACTATCAATAATTCCCCCCACTCTTTATCTGTGCCTAAACCTAAGCGTAGATTCAATGAACAAAGCTTTTTTATTAGAACTGCACGCCTGTGGAATTGTCTTCCGTTTTCCTGCTTTCCGGCTGACTACAATATGGTTGTCTTCAAGTCTAACGTAAATAAGTTCTTGATGAGCCGTTCCATATAAGTTATCAAATTTAACAAATTTTCATTACTAATGATTATTATATTGTCCAATTTCTACTGTACACTCTTTAACCCTTATCCTTGAGTGGTCTCTTGGCCTTGATAATGTGGTGATACCTATGAAAAAAAAAAGAAAAAGTCCAATGTGAACAAGTTCTAATTGAATCGTCCCCCTAAGTAATCCAAGTTACAAAATCCCCACTGTTTACTATGCTAAAATCACAATGACTAATGTATACCTATTAACCCTTATCCTTGAGTGGCCTCTGGGCCTTGATAAGTGGTGCCACCTATGTAAAAAAAAACTAATTAAAAGAATATGAAGATTAGCTAGATTTTTGCTAGCGAATGCAATTCCACGACCAAATATAATAAAACTGTATTTCCTTTTTAAATAACTAGAAATAAGGATTTTAATATCAATATCACTCTACAAAATACAGATTTATAGGCGTATAGTTATATATGTATAGTTTAAAAGATGCCAAAAATCTACCAAGTATATATATATATGTGTATATATATATATATATATATATATATATATATATATATATATATACTTGGTAGATTTTTGGCATCTTTAAAACTATACATATATACTTACACAAACACATACACACATACATATATATATATATATATATATATATATATATATATATATATATGAACGTCTATGTGTGTGTGTGTGTGTGTGTGTGTGTGTGGGTTTGGTCACGAATAGGCTCCTATATGGTAGACTAGTTAAAAAATGATTACATATAATGGTCGAAGATGTTCAGGAATGGGTATGTTTGATCTGGCAGAACGGCGGTTCATACACATCGTGGGGTCTACGTTCGCGCCTGGCCCCCAAAGTTTTGAAATAAAAACTAAAAAAAAACGTTTACAAGGGTTTTTGATATAGATGTACATGAGAATACTTGATAAGCATGTTTGCTCTTAAATAGGGATGGTATGATAAAATTGTGGGGTATCGGTTCGCGCCTGTACTCCATGGAAATATGGCACAAACTTAAAAAAGACTTTTTTTCCTATCTTTTAGCGTAAGTATACTTTGATAATTATGTTTCACTTTGAAGAAATTGGTATAATAAAATTATTGGGTGTTCGTTCGCGCCATAGAATGTAAATATGCCACAAAGTTTAACAACGTTTTTTAAAAGGGCTGAGAGTCCACAATAGCACCTTAACTTTAATCTTTATTCATGTTATCTTTTATTTATTTTTTTAGTTGAATCATATTGTGTCAAATAAATTCACCTCATCAATTCACGTTCTTATTAAAGTGAAAGCCAAAGAAGTCGGAACTTTAGACAATTCTCGACACAAATTTTGCATAACTCTGTTTTATTCCTTCTCCACTTGCACATGCCACTCTTTCAAAAATAGATAAAGAGATAAATAATAAAAAATAAGAACGTTACTTGTTATCGTGTCAAACTAAGGAAAAATTCCTGCTCACGTGATTACGTGTCTTTTTAAAAGCATTTACATAACCGTTTTATTTTTATTTATATATCCGTTTAAGCTTTTTGTCAGTGTAGTAGAAGGAATTCAGTTGATTACGACCCTTTCTGCGTGTTCTTTACATTACAATAGTACAACCCCCAATGCGACGGTGCAATACTACACCGTTCAATACTGTAAAACCGAAACGAAGCTGTTCTACTTGAAAAGGGCGCCATTTCCTGTTTATTCATATTAATATAAATTCTTTGCTTTAAAACACTAAAGTAATTACGTGTTTACTTTTTTATATCAAATTTTGCTCTTTCGGATAATTTTACTAAAGTAAGTAAAGTTTCATAATTTTTCAAAACTGTTTTTGTTTCTTTGTTTTTCGATATTTCGTCGATATTTTTTGGTAAGAGTGTTTAGCAGAAAAGCCAACAAACGACTACCGAAAAAATAAATATACAAGAAATAAATGTTACCATAGTAAATGAAAGTTCAGGTCATGTTTTTTTGTTTGTTTTCAAACAGTTTTTAATGCTCTTTACTTGAAATAATCAGCGAACCGAAATTAAAACGAAATTTGAGGCGATAACTACTTGAATGAATTTTTTATATAAACTACACATGCCATAATCGAATATTCCTCAAGTACAAAATAACGGAACACGTTAAAATATGCTTATAAATATTCCTTACGTTGACGGAACTCTCTTAAATTGTTAACACAGAAAGCTCAGGTGCCCCTCCTTCAAATTGAAAATGGGGCTCTCCATTTCAAAGTCGCTGCTATTTGGATTTTTCCACCGGTTCGTGAATTACAAAAAAAGACTTTTCATATCTATCTGCGTAAGTATACTTTGATCATTATATTTCAGTTTGAAGAAATATGGTATAATACAATTATGGGTCGTTCGTTTCCGCTTGCCCTCCATAGAATCGAAATATGTCACTAAGTTTAACAAAGTTTTTTAATAAAGATCCCCAGAATATTGTGATATGTGTTTCAGTGTGAACAAAGTATGGTATAATAAATTATGGTGTTCATCTATTTTTACCTTCATCATATTTTGCTTCGGTTTTGATACCCCAAATTCAAAGCTATCGCTTTACAACCCGTTCTTTTCATAACCTATCATACGTCCATTAACCAGAGTCCATTAACAAGATTCCATTTTCTGTAGGCTGTTTTTGAACGCAGTCAACGACGGATATTTTTGCTATGTTTATATATATATATATATATATATATATATATATATATATATATATATATATATATATATATAGTCATGGTCAAAATCATAAGACCACTAAAGATAGTAAGCGTTTACGCATATTATCGAATTTTTAATCAAACACATGGTTGAAATCATTGCCAAAAGGGAAAATAAGATGGAAAAATTAAAACTGCTTCATCTGAACCCTTAACCCTGATCTAATAATTATTTTAAAAAACACACACACATTTCTTCACCTGGTCAAAATGATAAGACCACTTTAATAAATATCGGCTAGTTTTGAAAAAAATGAATACGAAAAGCTTTCTATGTTAATAAAAGCAACTTGTTAGTGGATAAAAGAGAACATCTTACTAAATTATAAATGGCAAAAGGGAAACCATTATCAGAGTTTGAAAGAGGAAGGATCCTTTAGCTTAATAGGGGTAGACTCTCCCATAGATACATTGCAAACGAAGTGAATCGTAGCAAAACGTCATCATAAATGTTTTAAGAATCCAGATCAATATGGGCACAAAAAGAGTCCAGGTTGACAAAAAAATAAAAATAAAAATAACCCCATCACTGGATCGCCGTATCAGAAGAGATTAAAAAAATCCAGTATGAGCTCAAGTCGATTGGAAAGCCGAACAGCAGCAGAATGTAGTCCTAACACCATCAAAGAACATCTAAAAATGAAGGGTTCTAATCAGTTAAAGCGTCTGCAAAAACCACGTCTTCTTGAACAGCACAAAACTAACTGACTGAAATATGCCGCCAAATACAAGACTTGGGATGAAGAGAAGTGGGAATATGTAATTTTCCCCGATGAGAAAAAGTTTAATCTAGATGGTCCAGATGGATTTCATCACTATTGGCATGCTAAAAATGTGCCCAAAGAGGCTTTTTTCAACTCGGCATAGTGGAGGAGGGTCTTTAATGATGTGGGGTGCTTTCTCGTCAGCTGGGACCCTAGAGTTGCAAGTACTGAAAGGCCGGCAAACATCATTGAAGTACATTTAAATGTTTGAAAATGCTTCTATGAGGACTGAAGGTCCACGTCCGTGTGGAAGAAATTGGATTTTCCAGCAAGACTACGCTGCGATACACACTCCTCGACAAGCACGAAAATACTTTTCTTCAAATAATATTGAATTGTTAGATCATCCAGCATATTCTCCGGACCTCAATCCCATTGAAAATCTTTGGGTATGGATGGCAAAAGAAGTTTTCAAGCATGGACCCCAGTATGATTCGATAAAGGAACTTTCTGATTCAGTGTTCAGTACATGGGATAAAATTCCTTCGCAACTGATAAAAAAACTTAGTCGCAAGCACGCCGAAGAGAATTTTTGAAGTAATTCGTTATAATGGAGGCTATACTAAATACTGAGACCCTTTTTAGTAATGTATAATTGTCTTTTGTTAGATAAATTATCAGTGGTCTTATCATTTTGACCAGGTGAAAATGCTTGTTTTTTAAAAAAAATAATTATTAGATCAGGGTTAAGGTTTCGAATGAAGCAGATTTGATTTTTTATTCCATCATATTTTCCCTTTTTGCAATGATTTCAACCATTAGTTTGATTAAAAAGTCGATAATATGCGTAAATGCTTACTTTCTTAAGTGGTCTTACGATTTTGACCAGAACTGTATATATATATATATATATATATATATATATATATATATATATATATATATATATATATATATATGCATTCTTTCGTTTACACTAATGTTAGTTGGTTTACACATAGTCAAATTCATTTAATTCATTTGGTTTTTAAATTTAAATATTTGCTTACGTGTTTTGTGCATCTCTTACTACTAATGCCGACGTACATGAACTAATTTAGAAAGCAAATGGGTTATTTTTTACTAAATTATTGGCTTTGCGTTATTTTTCCCCTACGCGAACCTCTACTTGGTTCGTAATCAATTATTAATAATAAAATTGTATTATGTTTATTTTATTTTGTAAAACTATTTGATTAATATTTTATTCCTTCATCTTTTAAATATATCACCTCTTTTAATGCTGCGTTATCATCCAATGTTAAATGTGTGTTATTTATAGGCTTATAATACTGAATATATTCGGAAAATTGGGAGGAATTTTCATCAGTGGGATAGCTGAAAAGATACGGCGAATAGATGAAAACGGCTTAAATCTCAAGGAAAACTTTCAACGCAGAGAATAATACGCATGAGCTACAAGCACGCAAACATCAACGGAAGTAACACAGAAATATGGAGGAACACCACATGAAACCAAGAAAATTGAAAATGTATATTAATAAATAAACGCTCTGTCACCAATAAAAATCACATTTTAGAGCTGCTACCTACTTGAAGCGTACGATTGTATGAAAGAGGCGAGGCAAATGGAAAGACAGAAAAGAGTTTTGTGAAGTTTGTGACAGTCAAATTCAGATTCAGGGCCAGACAGTTAGAGAGCGACTTAGTGACAGCTGTTTCCACTGGAAAGCGAAGATGAGACTGTATATTCGTAAAAAGCTTGAATCCTTGATCATTATCCACACCAGCTGGTATGAATAAAAAGTCATCTATATTTGTACACTGGTGTCGTCTTCTGTCGTCATTCCACTAAAAGGAAAAGGTAATATGTTTTGACTATCATCTTGTAAACGAACTTTTTATAACTCCCTGAAAGTATTATGTGTCCCCTCTCCTTCTCTGTGTCAACAAGAACTGTTGCATAAATGTCTCAGCTCCGTAATATTTGTAGGAAGTTCCCAGAAATCCTCACAGTCGTTGTCATGATGCAAACAGTATACAAACTGTCATTATCATCTTCTGTTTTATGTGTCCAAAATATGAATCCCGATTACACAACCTTATTGTGAACTTCACAAACTAGACTGGGTGAGTGCAAAGAGAACTGTAATCTTATGAGTGCTTATCTCCATACATATTCCGCTGATTTACAATACCCATTGCTAGCGAGAAGTCAATTGCACGCGACTGTGTGGATGCTGCAAATTTATTTGTAAATGTAATCGAAAAAGGCGGAAAGAACTCCAAATCTGGAGAAACTTCAGGGAACACAGTCGATTGTTGTTAGTGAGAAAACTCTGATGATGAACTTGTACATAAGTAAACATGTCATGATAACAACAACAACAACACCAACAATAACGACAAAAACAACGATAACAATATTAATAATACTGAAGATAATAATAGGGATAATAATGATGACACTTAAATGATAAAAATAATAATAATAAGAAGAAGAAGAAGAAGGAGGAGGAGAAGAAGAAAAACTAGGAGTGGAAACTACTTAAAATAAGAAATATATTTAATAAAGACATATGTTTGTATAAACATAGTATTTTTCTGGATAGCTCAAAAATAACACGCAGCAAATATGAGCTAAGTAACGTTTCTGTGAAAATAGTGTCAATGGTATTTTAAATATAGAGCAGGCACGAATGAGTTAAATTAATAAGTACCAATAAATAGTTATGCTACATAGCTTAATGCATATAATATTGCAAGTCACCATCTTTAATTTAGCATAAAATCTAGCAATTCTTGGCAAACAATGTTATTTTTGCCGTGTTTGGTTTCTAATGTTCCAGTTTTACGTAACATTTTACGTACTAGGTTATTTGGTGAAAAACTCATGCCTGTCGAATTTACTACGAGCCCCTTTCTGAAACATTATAAAAGTGACCATCTGTTAATATAATGTTATTCGAAAACACAAACCAAAGACACGGTTGAAAGATTGGCTCATTTAGAGCCTAATTAAGCGAATTTAGTTTTTGTAAAGCTTTTATTCTTTAAAATGGTATTTGGCTTTTTAAAAGCGCAACATACAGACTGAATAGAAGCTAATACTACTACTAATACTACTACTACTACTACTACTACTAATGATTATAATAATAATAATAATACAAGTAATACCAGAACCAGAAACACTGACGATTTATAATTATGACAAGAAAAAAGACGGGCAGAAGCACGTTGACATGACTGAGAAAAGTAGACGTGAACAGCGAAACAGACTCGTTATTGAGAGTATTCCAGAGCAGTACAATTAAACTTAACCTTATGAAATTTTAAATAGGTAATGCCTGCTACTTTTTGCCTGAATAGGTCATAGTCGATTTCAAATTTAACAGTATGCGTTCATGACCTGTTGCCAGACTTGACGGCGTGAGCGTCTTAGAAAGTATCCCATACCATGAATGGGCGTCAGAGGCGGAGATGTGTCATTGAATTGTTACATGCAGAATAAATTTGTGTATGTTCATTTTATGAAGAATTATGCGTCTGTAGTGAAGTTCCGTATGATTTTGCAAATCAACAACTGATCTTTTATCTGTTATAAATAAACAGATTTGAGGTTTATGGATGATTCCAGATATGTGAAGGCAATTGTATGTTGCAGTTATAACGCCTTTGGCAGAATATGTAACTTTTGTCTTCTACACAAACTTCAGTGTTATGGTTTTCGTGTTAAGTTTATTGACATTAATGCATTTTTTACTTGTAGAGTAAAAAGTGGATATTGGATATTTCGCTTGTTCTTTAGCGTTTTTATTCCATGAATGATGTTGTTTTCTTGGTAAGAATCCATTCAATTTAACACTGATAGGGTGAAGTGTTTTTAACCTTAAATCAGTATTTTCGAACCTTACATCAAATAGAATTATGTCTTGCCTGGAGCGATTTCCATGAAAAAACTTGACCTTGCGAGTCCTTGTAACATCAGTTTTTATCGATTACCTTAAGTACTTTAAGACACATGGACAATTTTTATATTGAAAACCTCACTATCAGATCATATAAAGAGTACTGTCTTCATATTTACACTCGTGAATCTTTGACCGATTTGAGTGATTTTGATGGAGCCATTTTGTAGTAAATTCCTTCCTCACTCTGAACATACATACAAACATGTACACAGGCAATGAGGAATAAATGAGAATAGAAAATTAAATTCTTTATTTAAAAATGAAATTAGAACAATTTCCCATTTACATAATATATATGCAAAACTGAATGCGTCAAAAATTCAATTTTAATATTACATAATAGATATATTGGTTATTTAGTTTAATTTTATTCATCCAGTCAATAGCCAATAATAAAAAAAGTACTAAACTTGCTTTAATTTTAGTTGCCGAACCTAAAAAAATACAAATCTAAAAACAAGCAACTGGCTTATAGATGAGATATGTGTAGAAATGTATATATTGTTAAGTGCTGGGTTCTCTCTTAATTAATTTTACGATTAATATCTATGTCGGAGTATATTTGCTTAGTGTAAATGATTAATTTATTCTATTTAAGTTGAATATAAAAAGTGTAAAAAAAGGTGTGTAGTCCTGTGTGAATCTTAAAGTATCTCTGTGAAAGCTTAATTAAAACATACTGGATATCACTTAACGAATACGTTTTAAATTTAATCAATTTGGAGTATTTTAAAATGCTGTTAGGTAGCAGACAATTGACATAGCCTTGACGCATGAAACTTGGGAGAAAATTTCAAAAAGGTGTTAACGTGGTTAGTGCCATAGCAGCGTTGATATACAGATACGGAAATAACTGTAAAATAAGATATACAATGCATAATAGATTTTGTGAATAGTCGCCTCTTTCTTTCTAAATCGTTTAGTTCTCTTCCGTGAAATGAATCCTTTTGTCAATTATTTTTCTCAATTCCTTTGGCCACTTATATATTCTTCGCCACCGAATATCTTGCCTTGTGGCATTCATTGCATTCCACTTCGAACGAAACTTATTTCCACGGAAGTCGATAATTCAGTATCGTTCGTATAGCCGTTGGGAGACCCCGGCATGTCTATCATTCATAAAATGATAGATCATTTCGTAGTGACCCCGACTACTGACCCGTGGCCGCAACGTCAGCTCAAACAAGCATGAAAAAGGACGAGCCAGGTTTTAGTGATGGGCAGCGCGCATCGACAGACATATATTATGAGCCGGAAGGACATTTTATGGGATTCCGTATAAACCGGTCCGGATAAATGGCCGTGTGTAGGATTAACTCTTCTTCATCGTACGTTCTGTCGGCCTTTGTCATACGCGCTTCATCTCTTTGTTGTTTTTTCTTCATTATATATATATATATATATATATATATATATATATATATATATATGCGTGTGTGTGTCTAAATATATATTGATATGTGTGCTTGTTTTATTCATAGTAATATATCTACATACATTTTTATTTACTCCGCATTCTCTTCAAGACATGTGTGCGTATGTGTGTGAATGTCTCTGATAAGCAGCAGCTATCCCTACGAAAACTATGCAATGCGACATTTAATTCCACTTTAAAATATTATACTTATTTATGATATCGGAGTTACTTCATATTGCTTTCATGTCGAATAGTCTTTATACTTGGTGTTTTATACATTTGTAGGCACTCTGATATCCATGCGTGGGAGATCCTGTCGTACGCTTTTTTGCAGTCGATCCATGCGATAGCGTGATTCTTGCTCCTCCTTTTTACATCCTTTAGGATCTTTTGATCTACATATAGCAGGTCATGTGTTCCTCTTTTTCCTTTTTGGCATCCTTTCTCCTCCTCGGAGATGATCTACGGTTATTCAGGGAGTGGTAGATTTGTTCACACAGTTGTTCTCTCAGTATCTTCCACATAGTTGGTAAGCACGCGATTGGCCTATAGTTGCTAGGGACGGTTCTTTTCTCCGTGTCCTTCTGTAGCAGTGTAGTTCTCACTTTTGTCATCCAGTCTGGTATGCTTGCTTCCTGTATACATCTTCTCAGGTTTGGGGCTAGTCTTTCGTGTAAGTTTGTGAATTTTTGGAACCAGTATGCATGTACCCGTCGTGCCCTAGTGCTCTCCAGTTTGCCATTTTTTTTTAAATTTCCTTTCTGATTTCATTTGCTATTCCTTCTTCTATTTGTTGTAACTCTTTTTTCATGTATTTCAGCCATTCGGCATTTCTATTGTGATCTCGTCGCTCTTCCCATATATTACTCCAGTAGAGTTTTATTTCTGTCGGATTTGGTTGTTCTGTTTTTGTTTTTCCTCCGTTCTCATTTTGGTAGAATTGGCTTCCATTAGTTTCAAATGTTCTGTTTTGTTTGCATTGTTTAGATTTATATCTATATCGTCTCAATCCCACTTCTTTTGTTTTTATTTTTGGTCTAGTTGTTCATGTTTTTTGTTTAGCATCTCCCTGCCAGTTACATTTCCAATATTCCGTTTTCTCCACATTGCTTTCTTCCTGTTGATTATTTTGGTTTCTTTTTTATGTTTGTGTATTTGAGTTTCCTGTCATATTTCTCCATTCAAGTTGTGTCGTTCCGCTTGTAACCTGTTGTTTATCTTTATTGAGATTAATACTTACACATTTTTTACGCCTACGTAAATGAGGTTGTTTAAGCCTGTGATCGTATTTGTTAGGATGTGTGGGAGGATCTTGTTAACCTTATCTGTTTCTGTTTTTTAATTTTTTTCTGCTCTTGGTCCTTAACCATTTTTTCCTCGATCATCAGCTGTATTATTTTATTTATTTTATTTGCTTCATTCTCTGTTAGTTCTGTTTCATTGTTCTCGGTTTCCACGTTTGTAGACTTCGTGCTTTGTTGGTCCTCGGCCTTTGGTGTTTTTACTTGTGGGGCTTAAACTTGTGGGGATTCTATGCGCGCGGTTTCGTTGGGGGATGTTTCTTGTTCAGTTTCAGTATTTATTTTTCGCTGAATTTCTGTTAGTTCTAGTTTAGAGAGCCAACCTTTCTTGAGTATCCGTCTTGCTTGGTCCGCAATTCTTTGTTCTGTCGTATGATAGTCACTGGATAGGTGCCATAGTTCTTTCATTCGTTTCTGATAACCTCCATATCTTTATTTAGGATGAGTTCTATAGTAGCATTCCATTACGAGTCTATTCTCTTTTGTTGTCCATTTCTTTCTTGTTTTTTTTTCCATTTCGATGGTTATCATGGTTATGCTGTGTTTGTTCGGTATCATTTTGTTCCCTGAAATTAGAGGTGATACTTACCTGTTCAGCGTCCATGTCATTTGAGTTTCTGAAACTAGAATGTTGGCCAACATTCGCAGGATGACGACCGTGTCCCCATGCTGGCTACCGAAGGAGCACCCGCCATCCTGACACACATATCTTTCTTCTGGGTTCCATGGTTTGGATAATTTGTAATTGACATTTTTCATATTTTGGTGTTTGTGGCAGTACAGAGCCCAGAATTATTTTATTTGTGGTTCTGACGCAGGGATAGTGTAAAGATCCCATGTATACAAGAGGTATCGTGCACTATCACACATACGTATGGGACATGAACAAAAAAGGAAAGACAAAGAATTACATAAATAAAATAAAAATTGAAATAAAAAAAATGTAAATTTCCAACTAAGTATTCTACTTAGTATAAGTAAGAAGTAATGCTCTGAAAGACGGCGTTTGAAGATAGGCCTACCTTACACCATACTGCTTAGCCACTAGAAATGTTGGGTGGGAAAAGAGGAAGGCAATTTTCCCCGTCGCAGTGGTAGTATTTAATTTCCTCGTTCAAAGACGAGGCAAATTTCTACGTCTAGATCGGTAAAAGGACTGGTTTCTGTTATGAATTCGAACTAACATTTAACTAGATAATTCGCCAGTCGCCTGTCTGGTTCTTTTTGCATTCAATTTTAGAGGATTTTCATTAAATTTGCATTGACAAACAGAATTATGCGTTTATATTGAAACAAAGACTGTTTTCGAAAATAAATTCGAAGTAACATTCAACTTTTTTTAAACAAAAAAGGACATACACACATATTTCGTTGGTTTCTTTAAAAGAGTTTTCTGTCACGAGCGTGCTAAACCTCCCTATTTGGGCTCCTGTCTTGAGGCAAATGCCAGGTCGTTGGTCAGTAGAGGGTGAGGGTAAGGAGGGGGTAGGGAAGTGACAGTCCTTTCTATTACACACATACGGAAACATTCTGCCCCTCTTTGCCAAAGAAGAATAAAAATGGATTCATTTTTTTTTTTTTTTTACAAAAATAACAATATTCGCGAGTTGCCCGTCTGGTTATTTTTGCATTTATTTTTAGAGGATTTTCATTTGCATTGAAAAACAGAATTATGCGTTTTATCGAAACAAAGACAGTTTCCTGAAATAAATTCGAAGTAACATTTAACTTTATTATTATTATTATTATTATTATTATTATTATCATCATCATCATCATCATCATCATCATCATCATCATCATCATCATCATCATTTATTCGAGATACACATAGCCACTAAAAAAATAGAAAAAAATGGCGTCGAATGGTTCAGGGTCGCTTGACGAAGTCTCATTTACTGAAACAGATGGTTGTTTCTAGCGAGCATATGCAACTGTTTAAACTCGAATAATATATTTTGCTCTTTTTATCGAGCACTATATACCAACCTCGTTGTATTTATTAGTTCCTAATATTAAACATCTCAAACCTGAATTTAAATATATATATATATATATATATATATATATGCGTGTGTGTGTGTGTGTGTGTTGAAAAGTGCCTGTCCGGCATTATTTTTAAACGGTATAAATACCATGCGAAATTTCAAATTTCTATATATTAGAAATATTTTCTACAGTAATAAATAGACAATCGTGCAATAAATATTTTATTGCTAACAAATATAATAAATAAATATACATTCTTTACGACTCGGGTATATGGGCGTTATTTTTTAATGTGGCTTAAAATAATGCAATCTCAGAAATTTTCATAATTTAGCTTAACGTTATATTTCAAGTGATACATTGGCTTAAGGACACCTCTGCTGGTTCCAGCTATTCTGCAGCTTCCAGCAACTCCAGCCACCAGTTTCTGCGGCGTCAAATTACCTGCTTCTGGTTCCGTTGATGTTCCGTCACAGGTATTGTGCTCACTGAGGTCCGACTACCGGTTCAAGTGCTCACTGATATCATGCTTCTGGCTCCAGCACTACTGATGTAAGACTATCCGTTCCGGTATCCAATTACGTCTAGCTATCATCCCTATCGCCTGTCGACACCCAATACTCTGCAGTCCAGCAATCAATTTTCAGAATCAGATTCAGTCTATACGACTAGGATCATCCGTCTATACGACGACTAGAATCAACCTGAGGCACTTCATTCTAACTCAGGGACGAAAGAATTCCAACATAACCGGACAACCGTTCTTGGTCCACCTGATCCTGATATCATGTGTCGTAATTTTCTTTTCTCTTGTTAAAAAAAATAGGGTACCTATAAGCTTTCAACGATCATCTGTGTTTGTCATCTGGTTGCCGTTGCCTTTTCCGTTTTCCCTTTGCCTCCCGTGCACCTTTTAATTTGTACGGTTGTTATCGAATACTTGCCCTTCAATATTTACACTGTAAACTAGGAGAGAAGCAATATTATAAAGGTAAAAACCCGCAAATACTAGAAATTAATAAGTATTTCTCTTGTAAGGAAATTAAGTCAAAAGCAAATATGGTTGAGTTCAATGAATTTTGGATAATATCAAATTTCCATAAACAATTATTTGCAAAAGCGGAGGGATATTGAACGACTAATGTTTAGTTAAGTATTTAATTGTAATGACTGGAAAACTGGGTGTGCCAACGTTGAGTATATGTCCTTCTACAGTAAAATTACCGTCAAACGACCAACTAAATTTATGCCTAGCATCATAACCATAAGGTAGAATAAACAAACCAATGTTAAATAAAATATCTAATCATGCACTAGTTAACTATAAAAAAAAATTGTGTTGGCTAAAATACATTTATACAAAACTATAGAATATAAAAATACATATGTACATATATTTTGTCATGTATCTATTAGAATCGTATGCATCAGTTTTTGTTAGTTATATTAAGAAGGTACAATACTGGAGGTAAACTAGTTCGTAAGGCTTATATATATATATATATATATATATATATATATATATATATATATATATATATATATATATGACAGTTAGGCTATAGACATATTTCCGCGTCTCATGCTCGTGACTATTCATTACGTTGTATATATATATATATATATATATATATATATATGCATAAGTATATATATATATAAATATATATATATATTCTCGTATCTCTTTATATATATATATATATATATATATATATATATATATATGTATACGAGCAAACAGTTAATAAAACATGTTAGAAAACACTTTGAAATGAGTAAAAAACATATTTAATCTGAAAAGGTAACACTATATAAATGGATAGTCCTTTTTCTACGGAGTTTCGAAGAAATACTTTCCTTCTCATCAGAGGTAAGGAATAAGCAAAATGCGAGATCGGATTTTGCATGCAAAAGTATTTGATGGAACAACAAGTAAGTCAAAGATCTTACTTGATAACAAAAAAGTGAAGCAGAGGGAATATAGTGAAGAAAAAAGGTGATTACACATGAATGGAAAGTCTGGTGGAAGATCCAGTGACGGTAAAATCCAAATATATACCTTCAAGAAAGTTAATTGAATATATATATATATATATATATATATATATATATATATATATATATATACTTGTGTGGCTGTGTGTTAATGGGGAAATAAGCTTATTCAATTATATTCACCTTTTAAGTTTATCAATCCTTTTATTTTTGAAGTTCCATTTATGTGAATTTTATGTACAGAGTATATACAAGCAAATGGAAAATTCCAAATTCCAAATTGTTGTTCCTTTTATTGCTTATTGCTTTCAATTCTTACCAGCATCATTTTTGTAGCAAAGAAACACTCATATAATCACCTGTCAATATTTTAATAGTTGTCGACATGAATAAACCAATAAAATGCGGACTATGTAATGGATTATATTTCATTTCAATCTGGTTGGGTTTATTATGGTCATTCACGAGATAACTCGGATATAAGTTAAGGATTTGAAATTCCTCCGCAACAGTAAATAAAATAGTATTTCAAATTACTTGGTGGGGAAAAATGTTGCACTTACTCATTAAATAACATAAGATACGTACGTTTCACTAAAACAGATACTTGATGTAGTATATTCACGTCGTGGTCCTGGTCGTCGTGACCAGCCATCTCGGGAGAGTAGTGTTGCTCTGGTAGAGTGGTATAAGGGAGGATAGTAGCGAAGCTAGAGGATTCAATAGAAAGACAATACGGCAATATATAGGCAGGCCGCTCATTAGTCAAAGCTGTAACGAATGGTAAAATATTTACAAGAACGAATAGAGAATAAAAAAAGAAGTGAGGATTTGATATTAAAATAAATGAACATTTTCTAACTAAATGAGAAATTTAAATTAAAACGTCGGTTATGGTACACGCTGGGAGATGAAGAGAGAAGGTGAGATTTAACATTTGAGGATAATTGATTCATTGGTCACATATTTATGCATAACTATTGTTAAAGTCTCTTCATGTTCATATTGTTCTGGTGTAAGATGTAGTATTCTTTTATCACTTCCAGATACACCTATTGTTCGTTTGATTTTGCGCAGTGAAACTATGAGATAGAGCAAGAGAATGATACTATAGGACATAAGAAAGAGAAAAATATAGAAAAATAGATGGATAAACTTAGGAGAATTGGGGAAAGTGAGTGAATGACACTGAGAAAGAAAGGGGAAGAAATAGAAAAAATATAAAGGTTAATTCAAGATAACTATCGAATATAAATACATTGAAACGTCAGAATGAATGAATGACAAGGGCTGAATGAGAATGTCGGAATGAAAAGGAGAGTTAAAAGCCAGAAAAAAGAGAGAGTAAAACACAGATAAGCATATAGATATAGATTCAGAACGAGTGAAACAAGAAAAGTTGAAAAAAACACATGATAATTTCTGGGACAGAGAGAGGGAAAAGCGTGAAAAAGTAAGGGACAGAAGAAAGATTGAGTAAAAGCGATAGAAAAAAGGTTTTTATAAAGACATGAAATGATTTAAAGAAGATAAAACCTCGAGAGATATAAAGATAGATGATGAGATACAGCATTAGTAAAATACATAAAATAACAATGAAAGGCTGAAAATAAATACAAAACAAGAAAAGAAAAACTAAGAGAAGAACAAACTGCAGTTGTAAAGAGAAAGAGGTTTGAAACCAGATAAACACTAAGCGCTAATAACAGAGTGAAGATAATAAAGAAAGAGATAGAGAGAGGCAGATGAAAAAGAATAAGTGATGTAAACACAGGAAGTCACAATAAAGGAAGGAAGACAATGATAGAGAGAAAGACAGTCAAAAAGAACGAACAACTGTGTTCGACAGATAATTAGAAAAATAGAAAAAGAAGAACTTAAAAGAGTCGAAACGTAACAGAAAGTTGTGCCCTTACTCTTAGATTTCTCTGCCCGCATCGAGAAGCCAGTTAACAGGTAATGGCCGCGGACTTGGCCAGGCATTGCCACTAGGGTCCTTATTATACTGATGAGTTAAATTCAACTGAATAACGCATGACACGGGGAGCCGTGGAAACTTTTTGGCCAGAAGCATTACACTAGAAACCGATATTGAATAAACCATAGTACTGGAAAATCGAATATCTCTCTTTATTTTCGAACCTCTCTCACTATATGCATATATCTCAAACTAGTACACATACGCACATATTCACACGTATATATAGTATGCGAAATATTTTTTCCACATGACGCTAATCTGTATTTTATTGTTTTCTCTGGTCAGAGTTAAATGGCAAAATATAAAGAGATAGAATAATCTACATTCAATAAATGAATCAGCAGCGTGTAGGAAAAACTTCTGAAACTTCAAGTTGCATGCCAAAATTGATAATGAATCGGTTTCGAATCTTTTAAGATTGACAAGACTAGAAGGCCGCCCAACACTTTCCGGTCGCAAGATACGCTTAAATATGGTATTTTGATTAATGCAGATTTCCTATTTATTATTATGATATAGTAATGATTTAACAAGTTAAATAAAACAATAAACTGGGCTATACGCCACCACTGAGAACTGAAACTGAAACGTATAGTTTACTATTTACTTTTCTCCTTTGACGTTAATGACTGAGCTATGAAGACCTGTTTGCTGCAAGTCTAGAAATTAAGATATGAAGCAATAGCTACTACGTTATGAATGCAGATTTGTAATGCAGTCGTTCGAGCTTTAGCTGGCAAATTTCATTTTGTTTTTAATGTTCACACTTTTGTACAGATTTCCCCAGGCTGAACCCCAAATATAAAGTTAATATTTTAAGTTTAGTAGGATTTTTTAAATCATATATATATATATATATATATATATATATATATATATATATATATATAATATATAATATATATAACTACTTAATTTACTCACATAAAATTAATACACCAAAGTATAGATTTGTGCGTAAACTTTAAGTATTTACTTCAAAAGTGCTAAATACGTAGGTAAAGCTAGTTAGTGATTTATAAAATATATATGGCGATTAAGCTACACTGAATATTCGGCGTTTAATCCACTCTAGGACTCCCCAGACTTATGCGCCTATGTGTAATAATATATACACATTTATAGAAGTATAGATGTTACTATTTGTGTAATAATATATACACATTTATAGAATTATAGATGTTACTAATTGTGTAATAATATATACACATTTATAGAATTATAGATGTTACTAATTGTGTAATAATATATACACATTTATAGACGTATAGATGTTACTAATTGTGTAATAATATATACACATTTATAGAAGTATAGATGTTACTAATTGTGTAATAATATATACCCATTTATAGAGGTATAGATGTTTAAAATGTAAAGGACGGCTCTTTAATTTGTATGGATTGGTCCAAATACTAATTACTTTTACTTAATACTAGTGTTTTATAAGAAGGAATCAAGTTGAATGTGTTTTTAATGTTTGCTATGACACTACCAAGGTTTTATTGCATGTAGGCGCATAAGCATGAGGAGTCCTAGAGTGGATAAAACGCCGAATATTCAGTGTAGCTTAATCGCCATATATATTTTATAAATTACTATATGTATATATATATATATATATATATATATATATATATAGAGAGAGAGAGAGAGAGAGAGAGTGTGAGTGAGAGGGAGAGAAAGAGAGAAGAGGTTTGTGTTTACTATAACTTTTTACGTAAATATTGAGCAAGTATAAATTTTGTAGAATATCTACATGGATATATTTAGACATAATAGTTGACTAAACATGATCATCCCATAAGAAAACCGAAGAAAATTATAGGGCATTAATTAAAATTAATGTTTAGAAAAATATGCAATTTAGCTAGATATTTTGCAAACAAATGCAATTTTACGAACCATATATAACAAAGTTGTATTTTCTTGTCAAATAAATAGAAAAAAAGGGTTTAATATTATTACGCACAAAAAAACACAAATTTATAGGAGTATTGATGAAAACCGATAGGAAATTGACTCTATAATAATATATACATATTTATAGAGGTATAGATGCTACTAATTGTGTAGTAATATACACGCATTTATAGAGGTATAGATGTGACTAATTGTGTAATAATATATACACATTTATAGAAGTATAAATGTTACTAATTGTGTAATAATATATACACATTTATAGAGGTATAGATGTTAATAATTGTGTAATAATATATATATATATATACCTATTTATAGAGGTATAGATGTTAAAGATATAAAGGAGGGTTATTTACTTTGTATGGAT
Organism: Euprymna scolopes; assembly: GCF_053919585.1. Classification (NCBI taxonomy): domain Eukaryota; kingdom Metazoa; phylum Mollusca; class Cephalopoda; order Sepiida; family Sepiolidae; genus Euprymna; species Euprymna scolopes. The sequence goes on from NC_136483.1 coordinate 175,305,825, forward strand.
TGGCCCAAATACCAATTATTTTCACTTCATACTAGTGTTTTATAAGAAGGGATCAGGTTGCATGTGTTTTTAATGTTTGCTATGGCTCTACCAAGGGTTTATTTCATTTATTCCAGCACATCTTTCAACACTCCAATCATATTGGAAAACCTGAATTACCAAGTAGTTGCTTAAGTTATTCAATTAAAATTTATGAAACACTATTAATCAGAGTAGTAAAAGGAAATAAGTATTAGTACTGATTAAAATAATATCTTCCATTATTTTATAAGTAAATGAAAACTATATCTGAAATTATACATGATTTGGATTCCAACCTTTTTAAAATGACTTATATATTTAATATTGGTATAGTAAAATAAGGAAAAATGTCGATATCAGTTTAATAAAAACGAAAATAAAGAGACTTCATTTTTTCAATCTTATATCATTGCAGAAAATGTCCATCATTTAAGTTTAAGGATTTCAAAAGTGGAAGGTATCATTGGAATTTTAATTTTAATAGTTTCTAATATTTACAAAACTGATGTAAATTGATATATTTAAGCACATATATATCATTACTATAACATAAAAATAACATTGTGGCGGATGAGAAATGTCGATATAAGTTTAATGAAAACGAAAATAAAGAGACTTCATATTTTCAATCTTATATCATTACAGAAAAGTCCATCATTTACGTTTAAGGATTTGAAAAGTGGAAGGTATCATTGGAATTTTAATTTTAATAATTTCTAATATTAACAAAACTGATGAAAATGATATATTTAAGCACATATATATCATTACTATAACATAAAAATAACATTGTGGCGGGTGAGAAAGTTTCTTTTAGGCTCTGCAACAATTGGGCCGATTTCTATATTTCACGGCAATGGTAACTCGCGGTATTCTTAGGTATGTTTAGTATCGGAATGTCCTTGATTAATGTCGATAATCGATCATTGAAAACATCAATTTAATTCAACCCGTTATATATGTAAATAATTTTATGACATCAGCAGTAGTTCTTAACAGTTAAATATATCTTTATGTATTGCAGACAAGGTTATTGCGGGGGGGGCATCTGGAGATGTCCCCCGATGTTCCGCGATGAGTCCTTAACTATTCCGATGAATTAAAAAATATGGGAGTGTGGGGCATTTTTACCATCGATTAACCCCAGTGAATACTGGTATATTTTTAGAATGGATTGCAATTTTTTTAATAGAATATTCCAGGCTTGAGAAGAAAATCCAAGTCATGTAATTTTGGTAATCCATTATTTCCAATGTCACAATCCTTTGAAATGTCCTGAGCCAGCCATGTGAAACATGCGGCCCGTGGACAGCATGCGGCCCGCAAGAAGCAGAATTGCGGCCTCACAGATAGTTTTAAGCAACTTGGAAACATCAAGGAAAAAACGAAAAGATCGAAATAAGAGGTGAGTTTGAAAAGTAGTTAACACTTCTCATCTATCCTCTCTTTAGGAAAGTCATTTTCGAGACTGAGCCCATATTTCGAAGGCTTACAACGGCACAAAAACAACTGTCACGACGTCTCATTACTTTCCTTAGTTTTCCATTCTTACGACGCTAAGCCATACACCGATTTCCGGTGGTGCCATTCACTTCATTTTCTCCTGCACGCAAACATGCTGTCCCAGCGGTAGCTTATCTTTTATTACTCCCACTTCGACGCTCAAAACCGACGCTGTAATTTCTCCTTTTTTTTGTTATTTGTTTCTCTAAGGTCCATCAAAGCTAAATTACAGGTGATAGGATGAGAACTTGTCCCTTCGAAAAATTTAATCTTATGCTGGGTGTGAGTTTTGTAAAATTAAGTGTTTTGCAATAAATTTATAAATGGTTTCTGCTCACAAAATTGAATTTATTTTATTTTTCATTAATTAATATTTGTAGGCATTAATCAGAGAAATAACAGCAACAACGACAGTAAAGAAAGCAATTCTATACACAATATTTTTGTTTAATTCAAAATTCTAATTGTTTTTATAATTTTTATTCATTACATTTGCTTTTGTTTTAATTATTTCGTTTTGTTTTAAAAAATTTAATCCGTTCTTTTTGTTATTTAAAGTTATTAAAAATTATTTCGTTACATTGGTTTTGTTAGATTTGTTTTATCTTTTCACGACTCTCACTCGTGAAAACTAACAAAACGTAATTTTACCAAACCTACAACTAGCAGAAAATTCAATTTTTCGAAGGGACAAGATTTTTGCTTTATCACCGGTAAATAAGCTTCAGTTGGCCATCAAAGAAACAAATACCATTTTTAGAGAATGTATTGACTTTCAATTTCTTCATATCGTGATTTGGACTCACATTTTCATTTCTTGGACTTTTAAGCGTTTCCCGCTTCTCTCTTTTACTCACTTACCTTACTGTCACTGTATTTCTCTTTTTTCTTTCCTTTTAAGTTTTTGCCTTCTTCTATTTTCAATAAAGCTGTCGATAAGCACATTTTCTTCGTAATGTGATAAACCAAAAAGGGTTGTGCCCGTGAGTTCTAAGCCTTTTATTGATGGTGTCAATGTAAAAAATAACATTCCCAAAGCAAAGATAGATAAGAAATTTTAACTCTTCCTCGAACACACCTCTTATTCTGTATTTATTTTATCTACTTTTACGTTTTCTGTCGTCTAGGCCCTATACCTATATTGCTATTTACGATTGTATTTTACTTATTAAAATTGACTTTTATAACTAAAAGTATGAATCGGGTAATACTGTGCAGGGGTCAGGTTCCTTTGTGATAAATGCTTTTATTGATATTTTATAGACATTTTTCGTTCTGCTTGATTTTATTTTGATATTTTAATTTTCCAGATTGTACATAGTTTTTAAAATGGTTAGTACTTCTTCGACTAAGAAAAAAAGAAAGTAAAATGAAGAAGGGCGAGCGTTTCAAGAAGAAGGGGAACTACAGTATTTTTGCAAATAAGTGAATAAAAATATACATCGTTTAATTTGCAATAACCATATTTCTACGTCGAAGGCGTATAAACTGGAAAGACATTGTGAAACGAATCATCTGTCTTCTAATAAATATAATAATAATAAAGCGTGTTTCAATGCTCAAAGAATTGACGGTTAACTTGGCACAGTAACACGCCTTTTTTTACAAAAGGTCAGAAGTACTAACCATTTTAAACACGATGTACAATCTGGAAATGTCGCCTCCGTTACTGCAAGTTATGAACTCAGTCGCTTGATAGCGATGCATGAGATATCCTACACCGAAGGAGATTTATGAAACAATGCATTATAAAAACGGCCGAAGTTGTGTGTCCGGAAAAAGCACACTTGTTCAAAAATATTTCCCTAACCAGGAACACTGTTGATGAACGGATTGATGAAATGTCAAGTGATTTGAAGCAACAGTTGGAAGCTGAATCATTCAGATTTGAACAATTTTTAATTACAGTTGATGAGACTGTCGATACCATTGGGATAGACCAGCTTGCAGTCTTTATCAAGGCATGTGACAATAAATTCAACATTTATGAAGAACTGATAAAAACTAATTCCTATGCATGACACTACAACACGCCAGGACATCTTTGAGAACGTTGAACGGGTTCTGCATGAATATGATTAAGATTTGAGTAAGTTTGTATGCTTGTCTACTGACGGTGCAGCGAATATAGTTGGCAGACATAATGGTGTTTCTGCCAAGTTACAAGCCAACATAAAGAATTTACATCCGGATGTGTAATTTAAACATTTTCAATGTATTATTCATGAAAACAATTTGTGTTCAAAGATTTAAAAATTGAACCATGCACTTAGTTTAGTCATATTGACAGCGAACTATATCTCGGCTAAATCAGCCAGTTGTTAGTATATATGGGTAACCAGTTAACCACTGTTCTATTCTACACAGATGTACGCTGGATGTCATGTCACAAAGTGTTAAAAAAGATTTTATTTGTTAAGACAAGAAATAATCACGTATTGGAGATCAAAAGCGGAAAAACTAATGAAATGAAAGATGAAAATTGGTTCCCGGATATGGATTTTGCTGTGGAAGTTACAACACAACTAAACGATCTCAATTTGAAATTACAAGGTAAAAACAAGCTTATCACTCAGTTGTATTATGACGTCAAATGCTTCATTACAAAGTTGAGATTATGGAAGTTACGAGTCTCAAATTAAAATTTATTTTTCTACGTTCAAAGAGTTTAAAAATTCTACTTATATGAAGTCAGCATTAAGTTTTTTCCAAGTATGACAGTCACCTGGCATCATTGTAACAGAAATTTCCAGAAAGTTCTCATGATGTCTTATATTCTGAGCAAGAGTTTGCAGTATTCACAGCGCCGTTTACTTTTGATGCAGTCAGATTCTTTAATCAGAGCAAAGTATTTTGAAGTGGGATCCCGAAAAGGTTTATAAATATCAGAGTGTTTGACACACGGGTTGTGGCAATGTTTGGTTCGACCTATTTGTGCGAACAATTATTTTCCTTCATGAAATTGTTAAAGCCTTATCAGAGAACTAGGTTCACTGAAAACTACTTATCCTCTCCTGTAAAGCTCGGAAATACACAGAAACTTCAGCCAGACATACCAAAGCTTGTGTAGTACAAGAGGTATCAAACCTCAGGACAAAACACGAAACATATTTGAGTACTTGATAATAAATGTTAATTTTGGATTACTATAATTATTTGCATTTCATTTGTTGGATTCAAATACATGTTGGCTATGTCTGATCTTTTTAAATTTTCGTAATATCGAAATAAAGAACAGATTTATATGTCATGCTAATTTCCTTTGTTATATTCTTTTGTTAAACTACAAATACTTTTAACTTGCATTCTTGAATATGACCAAACTAATGCATGTTTCTAAATTACCGGTAAAAGAAACATATTCAGTAATGATTTTTAGTTAACAACTGTGTTTAATATTGTAGGGGTGCGGCCCGCATGCAAAACTTGTGACCTCGATGAGCTCTGAGCTTGACAGGCCTGTCCTAAGCCCTCCTTTCCCGTTTCGAACAAACCTGTTATTTGATATCGCATGATAACACCTTAGCTCAACTCAAAGCCCTTTGTAAAAAAATAGGGCATTGTGAAAGTGGTGGTCAATGTTTGCATAAAACATTGTTAGACATCATCAGTGATGACGCCTGTCCGTGTTGACAGATGAACAGAGCTACTGACTATCAACTCCATATCCGTTGGTTCGATCCCTGTCTTGGTATGGGTACTTGCCTGAAGGACTGTAATAACGAAACAGTCTGTCTGTGAATGACTATATGATACACACGCAATCATACACACACACACACACACACACACACACACACACACACACACACACACACACACACACATATATATATATATTTATATACACGTTTTATTTTTTTTATTACAGTATCTTTCTGTTAGGTTACATTATTGTTTCAGCTACCCGGCCGCTTTTTTGGCCGTCTGTAGCTTCCTAAGACTTTTACAGAAAGTAAAAGTCTGAAGAAGCAACAGACGGCCAAAAAAACGGCCAAAAAACGGCAAAAAAAAAACCGGCCAAAAAATGCCCGGGTAGCTGAAACAATAATGTAACTTAACAGAAAGATACTGTAATAAAAAAAAAATAAATAAAAGCATATTTTCTCTACAAGAGTATTGAGCACTTTCTCCAGTTTTTATTAATTACCATTTCCACTAAATATATACACACACACACGCACACACACACACACACACACACACACACACACATATATATATATATATATATATATATATATATATATATAGAGAGAGAGAGAGAGAGAGAGAGAGAGAATGGGAGTGAAAGAAAGAGCGAGGTTAATATTGGACAGGAAATTTGATGTATGCGATAAATTCTATCTCATAGAGATAAATACATGTAATTCAATATTTTGGACATGTAGTGACATGACAGTTTTACGCCCAAATATAAGCAAAGTAAAAAAAATCTAGTAGACAGTAATGCATATTTCAGAAGTCATTACTTTTTTTTTTACATTTAATGCTATATAGGAAGTTAGGAGTGCGTATCTTCTCCAAAAAATCAATAACAAATGTTAAAAAAAATATGCCATAAATATTTTATCTCACTGCTTATTTCATTAACCCTCAAAAGCCTTAATGGGATGCTATGACCAACTTTACAAAAGTGTTATAGCTTCTACATATGATAACCCAAAGAAGAAATGACCAAAGAAGACGATTTCAAATAACTTTCTTCAAATACCAGTATATCAACCAACGTTTGAATTGGCGTCCGTAACAACCGACCTATGCCGTGCGGTGGAGTGAGATTGGGAGTGGCTGCGACAGACTGATTCATAGCGTCCGTCTCTTCTCCCGTCTCTGGTTTTATGGCTCTGTCTGTTTCATAAAATATTTCGTTTTTATTAGTGAACGACTTTAGTATTACTTGCAAGGCATTCAGAAGATTTACGCAGTCTGCTGCCACATTACTCGTTCAATTTAGGGAATGAAGTAACATACATATCAATAAAAGATTTTGCAAATCCAAAAATGAAGTTTTCATGACGAAAATAAAAACTATAAAGGAGGCATTCATACAGAGATAAAGCAATTATAATGAAAGAAAAAGAGAATATTTGTATATTTATTTCGATAGGTGTCATGAAATATAAATAAGAACGTGCATATATATATATATTATATATATATATATATATATATATATTATAATAAATCCATATACCTGTCGGTTTGTTTGTTTTCAAAGATGTCATAGCATATATAACATATACGTTATGACAGCATATATGACATCATCTGCTATGGCGTCATGTATGATGTCACGTATGAAGTCATGTATGGGGATAAAACAAAGTATATTCCCGCACAATACAGGGCAGACAATACAGCTAGTGTATATATATATATATATATATATATATATATATATATATATATATATATATATATATATGTGTGTGTGTGTGCGTGTGCGTGTGTATGTGCGTTTGCGTGTATGTGCGTGTGTGTGTGCGTTAATGTGAAGAGTTTTGGTGCAAAGATTTTAGTAGAATGAAGATTTATGAGTCCACAATTTTCAGAGAAAGATACTGCTATACTATTGTTTCTTTCTATTATAGTTCAATGCAATACTGCCTTATTTGCAGTACATGTAAGATATAAATAATGCAAATTATACTAGATTAAGAATCTGACTACATTGCTGACACGCATAGAAATCCTTAAGTCGCCAACACTGAAAACTATTCGTGACAAAATATAGTGTAGTGTTTAATAATGTGTATCTAAAATTGTGCCTGATCAACTACTTTATATTATTTTCAAACATGATATTAAATAAAAAAACAATGCCAAAAAGAAGAATATAAAGTAATAAACGTAAATTGCAAATATGGAAAACATTCAAGCGTATATAGTTGTTTTTCTCTATCACTTACGCAGAAGCGTGACCGAATCGGAAAATGGCAGACAAATACTAAATGGTTTAATTTACGTTGAAATAAACTCATATGGCCCAAAGTAGCATTGTTGCAAACATACAGTCTTCTACAGTAGATTTTGCTCAGTCTCCATTAACGTATATAAATTAATAAACATTTTACGCAGTACTAACAGAAGAAAGTGTTTCATGGTGTAAATGCAATTCGAATTCCAGTGGTGTAAACGAAAATTACACATTTTCACAAATAATTAAAATTACACATTTTATCTGTAAGTTGTCATAAATCATTCATTGTATTAATCAGATTTTAGTAATGGCAGATAACTTGAGCCATTATTTATTTTGTTTTAATGGCTCAAATAGTAAATTAATTTCATATTCTGTATTTATGATTTAACGCAATTTCATGCACACGCTTCCTTTGTGTCGTATTCTGCTGAATTTGAATAAGAAACTTAGATATAGCGATTGAAAGTTTCAGACATTACAGCACAAAAACATCAGACAGCTAAACACCTGAAAACACCAAATCACGCAGTGTTGATTTTTATGCATACATTGAAGGAGACGTGCTTATTATAAAATAGACTGAAATACTCGCTAAATAGTCGTAATCCTCCCTTATTATTTCCAGTACTCATGGTCAAATTTAATGCGTACCGCAATTAGTGCTAATGCATTTTTTGATAACTTAGTGAAACCAAACCAATACTTTATGAAACACAAATATGTGTATATATATATATATATATATATATATATATATATATATATATATGTAACAAGAATTCTTCAGCTATAATCAAAACCGAAATCAAAACTTATGAAGACTTCTTGGTAAAAGTATTTATTAAAATTAGATGACTAAAGAGCGACTGGCTTTAATTGAAACCAAACCTTATGAAGATTTCTTGGTAAAATTATTTATAAAAAGATAAATTGCTTCAGTGTCACTTACTATCGAGACTGAAACAAAAACTTCCGAGGAATTCGTGGTAAAATCATTTAGTACTAGGAATGGGAATCTATAATAAATAAACGACAGTAACTTGGATGTAAGCGTGGCACACAAAATAAATAACATACACGCTTCGGTATTAATATATATATATATATATATATATATATGTATATATATATATATATATATATATGTATATATATATATATTAAAAGTTTGACTCATGTCTAGGTAACGTACATCTAAATTAATACATGTTAAACCCAAAATTGTGGGATGAGTTTGGTAGAGTTTCAAAAGTCAAATCGTTGAACTTTGATCCCTTGACACCCAAATTTATGGCCGAAGACAGATTAAAAATATTCTTTCCCAAATCTCAACATCCCTTATGTAAAATCTAGAATCTGTAGACTGAGAATTGACAGAGTAGTTTAGTAGGGAAATGTACCCACACAGCCACAGACACAGGCAATTTCACTTATATATATATATATATATATATATATATATATATATATATATATATATATAGAGAGAGAGAGAGAGAGAGAGAGAGAGAGATGGATATATAGATAGAATCTGATGAAAATCATTATTTAAATATCAAATAGCCACAAAATGCGTGTATTATTAAATAGAAAATCTGAATCATCAAAATTAATAAACGATCTCATTCCTAATTAAACGTGAACACTGATTGGAGTCAAATTGCATTTAAAATTTCCCCTCATACTTCCTTTCTTTTCACGAATTTTCAAAATCAAATAATCTAATTCAATTTTGACGGCGACATTTAATCAAAGACACAGGGAAATCTGTTACAGAGAAAAGTGATATTGGCACGGACGTCAACAACAGATTCGCGGAACAGAATGAACAAACTGAACGTCGTTTCTTTTTGCGACCGCCTTATGACAGCCAATCATGGCGTTGTCAATCAACTTTGAACGTGTTTCCTATTAATCGATAATAATAAAATAAAAGTGTACTTTTTCTAAATAAAAAAAATTCATGTATAATAATATGGCGAAAAATAAATTAATTAATACCTATAAAATAAATAAAATAAAATTATTATTTTTGTTTTTATGTTATTATACCCGATTGAAATTACATATCTTATTCATTTCTCGGACACAGTGTTGGGAAGAGACTGTGGGTGTATTTAGTTCTCTTTCACTGAAAAGGACTGTGGCACCAGGTTCTGAAATTGTGTTTAAGAGATAGGACAAGCTTTTTACTCGGTTTGGGTCGAAATTTTTAGTTACCACTATATAAATGTATGTATGTATGTTTGCATGTCTGCCTAAAACTTTCTACAGAGGCGTCGGATTTTCACAAAAAGATTCGTTTTGAAGATCGACCCATCAGACGACAAATATCCAAAAATTGGCTTAAAACATTAATATCGTCAGCTTCAACTGGACACTTTTCTACAGGATCAACATACACCTCCAAACACCTAGGCAACGCAGGACAGCTATGCTAGAATATATATATGTACATATATATTTATATATTATTATTATTATTATTATTATTATTATTATTATTATTACTATTATCACTTAAGCCAGACTCTGTCCGAGCACTGTTTACTGTTCCTAACTTGCCCTATGTGTGAATAAACTCTGCATAAGATTTCAAATGTTTAGACCAAAATTAGTCTTAGGAATTTCGTAGAGACCACAGAGATCAATTTCTTTCAACGTTGATCCCCAATTTAGGCCCTTTAATATTTATCATTATGGTCTCAAATCAAAATAAAAAAGTTTTACACATGTCCAAGTTACCTACATAAAAAAATTCAAGTATTTAGACCCAAAATGAACGGGGGAATGTGGTAGAACCTGCAAAGGTAAAGACTTAACTTTTGGCAGCTAAATTCTAGCCATAAAATGATTAAAATGCTTGCCGCATGTCTGCGTATGTGTTATATATAGATTTCAAATAATTATACTCAAAAGTTGGTAAGTAGTTTGATAGACACCGCAAAGCTAAAATCTCCTGAACTTTGACAACTTGGCAGCTTAAATATGCGACGTAAACCTACTAAAAAAGCTTGCCTTATCTCTGAGTACCCTTTTGTGTAAAATTTCAAATGTTTAGATCAGAAATTGGCTGAGTGATTTGGTAGAGACCAAGGTGGTCAAATTGTTTTAAACTTTGACCCTAATTTTTACCCGTTAACATTTATTGTTTGGGCTAAATCTAAATATATATATTCGATCTATGTCCAAGCAACTACATTTAATATTTCAAGTGTTCCGATCCAAAATTGACGGAGGAGTTTGGGAGAGTTTTCAAAGATCAAATCGTTTAACTTTAACCCGTTGACAGCCAAATTTCTTACCAAAACCCGATTACAAAGATGTCCAACTAAATCCCACTACTACTTATGTCAAATCTAGACACTTTAGACCGAAAATTGACCGAGTTCTTTGACAGAGAATGCACACAGACATAAACACACAGAAAGTATCACTTTTATAGGTACTAGCAGTTCAGCCCGGGTTTGCTTTGTCTCTATGTACTATTTATAATTTTATGTGCATATATATATATATATATATATATATATATATATATATATATATATATATATACACCAAATCTCAATGCCCCTTATCTCAAATCTCGAGTGTGTAGACTGAACATTTAGGAGCAGTTTGGTAGGGAAATGTACACACACAGGCACGAACACACAGAGAGACAATTTCACTTATATATATGTATATATATATATATATATATATATATATATATATATATTAGCAGTTATGTATGCATTTATATGTATATCATGCATTATATGTATGCATTTATATGTGTGTAGCAGTTATATGTATATTAGCAGTTAAGCCCGGCTTTGCTCGGACTTATGTACTGCCCATAACATTATGTGCATATGTACCGTAAGTCCTTTCTATATAATAGGCTTCTTTTACCACAATAGAGAAAAATTGGTAGAGACGGCAGAGGTCACATTTTCTTTTATTTTGACACTTTTTTGACCCCTTAACATATATTGTTTTTCGTTGAAGTCAAATTAAAATATTTGACCTATATCCAAGTAACCTACATTTACAATTTTAAGGTTTTTGACCCAAAACTGGCGGAGGAGTTTAGTAGAATCTGCAAAGGTCAACTTTTTCAATTTTGACCTCTTAATAGCTAAATTTTCGCTCAAAAACTGATCAAAAAGCTTGCTGAAAGTCTGATGTTATGCTACATTTCAAATGTTTATATCCAAAAATTGGCCTAATAGTTTGCTAGAATCCGCAAAGGTCAAATCTTTTGAAGTTTGCCACCTTGGAAGCAAAGTTTTTCCCAAAAATAAAGAAAAACCTTTAAAAAGCTTGCCTTATGTCTGAATATACTTCATGTAAAATTTCACATGACTAGACCAAAAAGTGGCTGATTATTTGTTAGGGACCGCAGAGATCAAATGTTTTTGAACTTTGACCCAAATGTTGAGCACTTAGCATTTACTGTTTTGAACTCAACTCCAATTATGAGGTAAGATACATGTCAAAATAACCTATATCTTAAATTTTAAGTGATTAGACCAAAAATAAGAGAAGGAGTTTGGTAGAGTTCTAAAAGGTCAAATCGTTGAACTTTGACCCCTTAACAAAACTTTCCGGCTAAAACCCGATTATAAAGATTTTCTCAAATTCCATTACCTTGTATGTCAACTTTCGAGTCCGTAGACCGAAAATTGACAGTTATTTCTGTCGAGAAATGTACACAGACAGACAGACACACACGTACACATACCTTTTCACTTTTATATGTATGTGTGTGTGTGTTTCATTGATGGCATATTTATATATGTATATACACATCTAAAACCGCATGTGTATATAAACAAACTACAAAATTCTTCATAAACATACACACACAAATATACACACATATATTCATACATACATACATACATGCATACATACATATGCGTGGTAGCGTTTGAGCGATGATATATTGTAAAGCCAATGACATGTATCGCTCCATTAAGTGCGTGATAAGATTGTTTTTCTCGCGATCCAGGATATCTCTATCAAACAATGAAACAACTGAGTGACGATGACAGATGGGGCTTGTAATGGACTTGTCTTGAGTGACGCTAAGAAAATAGGTAAAAGTACAAATGATACGCACAGCCTTTTATAGTTGTGTGTTTCAAAGCACTGCAATGTGCATGTAGCAAGAAGAAAAAACAACTAAAATAAATAAAATGCTGTCCCGTTTATAATTAAACAAAGGTTGCGCAATTCCGACCGAACATTTCTCGTGCTTTGAAAGCATTGAGTGTTTTCGCATTTTCAAAAAATATATGTATATATATTTTACCTGATCGCATTGATAAAATAATAGTAGTAAATTATCTAATGTTCATTACGAATGAAACAGAAACAGTTGCCAATGGCATCGTTATGGCGTCTGAACTTACACATGTATAGCCTGCGAGTTTTATTACTCTAATGCATATATTTACGGTGTGCGACTCTAAGAACGCAACTCCTTTCATTTACGTGCGTCAGAAGTAATGATAAGTAATACAATTATGCTCTGCAGAAAAATTTTATCATTCACCGGCGCCTGTTTAGAATGCACAAAACCGGTGTAGTCGATGTCAGTAGAGTAAGCAGAAACGTTCGTCAGTTTCGTCGGCAAAGATGTAACTGATAAAGCGCGCTCCAGACTTTAACGAACGAGACATAAAAAGCGGCTGGCAAAATTTCATTGATAGTTTTTGGTGACTATATAATAAACACGTAAAAATGGTCTCTGATTTTAATCGTACACCTCTCGCGCCTTTGTAACTCTTAAAAAACTTATTTTTTTACTGCGGCAGGTATCTAATAAAAATTCAGTCAAATATCAAAAGTTTTACTTGAGTATAACATATGTATATATATATATATATATATATATATATATATATATATAGTTTCTAAGATTGCAATATATATATATATATATAAATACTAGCAAAAGTACCCGTCGTTGACTGGGTTCAAAAACAGCCTACAGAAAATGGACTCCGTTTTTTGAAAGTATGATAGGTTATCAAAAGGAAGGGTTGTTAAGAGATAGCTTCGAATTTGGAGGTATCAAAACCAAATCAAAATATGATGAATGTAAAAATAAAATAGATAAACACCATAATTTATTATACCATGCCTGTTCACACTGAAACACTTATCACAATATTCTGTGGATCTATATAAAACAAAACTTGTTAAACTTTGTGACATATTTCCATTTTATGGAGGTCAAGCGCGAACGAACACCCCATAATGTTATACCATATTTCTTCAAACTGAAACATAATTATCAAAATATACTTACGCAGATAGATATGAAAAGTCTTTATTAAATCGTGTTCCTATTTCCATTCTATGGAGGCCAGGCGCGAACGCAGACCACACAATTTTATTATACTATCCCTATTTAAGTTAAAACATACTTATCAAAGTATTCTTATGTACATCTATATCAAAATCCCTTGTAAACGTTTTTTTTCATTTAAAATTTTTGTTATTTCCATACTTTGTGGACCAGGCGCGAACACAGACCCCACAATTTTAATGAACCGCCGTTCTGCCAGATCAAACATACCCATTTCTGTGTCTCAATATATCTCCGATCATTATATGTAATCATTTTTTTTAAATAGTCAACCATATAGGAGTCTATTCGTGGCCATGCACACACAACCACACAGACATTCAGCTTTATATTATAGATATAGTGCAATTTATATATATTTTTTAAATCGTCCTTTAATTTTTCATAATTTATTTTTCTTGTGTTATTTATAGTTTATAATGTATTGTATTGACCCCAAGTTTTTTTCTAAAACTTTGTATATTTTCAATTATTTCATATTTCAAAAAAATTAAAACTTTTTCTAAACTCTTCAATTTTATAATGTAAAATCTGAATTTTTTCATTAAAATGTAACCATGTATATTTGTTTTTCTCTTGTTTTTGACTTTCTCTTCTCTTATTTGTATAAACTATATATTCCCTCCTAATTGTTTTCACTTCTAATATTTTTTAAGTCGGCGTTTTGTTTTTACACTTATATTTGTACAATGCAATGCTGGCGCTTACTCTACTTTTTACGAAAAGCATTACGCTTCGAAATGCCCTTGCCTTAAGGGGTTCCTTCCCTTTTCCCATTTCCATAAACTTCTGGACTTGAAGTAGTAATGTTTTTTGTACACTTATACTTTATCCTTTTAACCTAATCAATATATATATTTATATACGTATATATATATATATATATATATATATATATATATATATATATATATATATAGAGAGAGAGAGAGATGTGCGTGTATATATATGCATATATATATATATATATATATATATAGGCGGGTTTAAAAATATTAATCGTTCAGTTGTCATTAAATCTAATATTTTCCTTGACGTTACCTTCAATCTGATAAAAAAGATTCTATGGAACATATAGGACGGACAATGCTAATCCATTATATGTTCACTTCATGTCCACCCACCCCAAATCACTGATTAAACATATTCCGAAATTTATTTGTAAAATACTCTGTGACAACTCATCTTACAAAGAAATCTTCGATGCCCATAAACACTTTTATGATCTAGCTCTTAAACACAGTCGATATAAATACAACCAAAAAGGGTATACCGTGATATTATCAAATATAACAAACTCTAACAAGAAGAAGAAAACTATTTGGTTTACCCCCTCCCTATACCGTCATGGTTAAAACAAACGTAGGAAAATATTTCATAATCGTATCGAAGAACATTTTCCATGAGGGAACATCCTCCATTAGACTTTTATCACAAACCCTCTAAAACTAAGTTATAATTGTAGCGATAACACTAAAAAAAGTATCAAAAACACAATAGTGAAATATTCAATAGCAACCAAGAGCCAAATATGCATGAACTCAATAATACTAGATGTTACAATCGTTTAAACAAGACAGAATGCCCACCTAAACGCAAATTGCTTAGTCAAATTTCTGGTATATAAAGGAACCAACACTAGTGAAAGACGCCCTATAAATGCTATATTGGCATGGCTGGTAACATGTTTAACGAGAGGTTCTCCTGTCGTAAATGTTCGTTTAACAAATCGAAGAACAGAACAGAACTCGCCACATAATACTGTAATTTAAAAGAGAAGAATCTAACACCAGTTGTTAAATTGGATATTCTTGAGAAAAGAACCTTATGCAAACTTTTAACTTACCTTGTGACCTTTGCTTAAGCAAAAAACTGTTTATTTGTAGATTTAAGGAAAAGATGGGCTCAGTAATGAAAGAATAAAACTCTATTAACTGTTGACACTATAAGTGCACATCTCTTACCCACTTTAATTTCATTTTGTAACTCTGAACTATCTTTATCTTAATAGTTTTTTTTTATTACTGCCTTAAGTAGAGTACATCAGTTATATTAGTACCAAACCATAATAAGACCACATCTATTTTTTTGCGTGTTTGCTCAGGGTTGTTTCAGTAGTTATGAAAAAGTTTGACAGAATAACGGAAATGTAATTGTTTTGATTTAAATTTATAAGACACAATTTGTTTTCTTCTGATTAATTTTATAATTACAAAGAAATGTTATTAATAAAAATAACCTGATCGAAAACGCAAATCTTTTATTTAGGCAATGTTGTCCTATTGCAGATATTTTAACAGTCATCTCTGAACGCATATTCTATGCACTGGATAAGGCGGTCGAAGCCAGTGTTGTAGACATTGATATATCTAGGCCTTTGACCAAGTCTGCCTCTAAGGGCTGCTAATGAACAAAATAAATCGTAGGGTACAACTGGATGTATACTAAATATAATTAGATCCTTCTTAGAAAAAAGGTTGCCACTGATGTACGTACATCGAAGTAGCATAACATTAATGCGGGAGTGCCTCGGGGCTCGATCAATAGATCACTGATATTCCTGATATTGGTAAACTACATACTTCATAATACTGTGTCCGATCTGGCTATATTTGCTGATGATACAACGCCATATTGGATGCACGGGAGAAGAAAAAATATACATGAATCTAACCCATTAGCAGAATCGTTAGACAATGACCTCCAGAATGTAGTAGAATTGGGTCGTAAATGGATGGTATATTTAATGCTAGTAAAACTAAGCTGTCCTTTTCTAATAATGACAAAACGCCCATTTAACCATCCATGAAAAATCAAACCCTACCTGAGGATTCTTCCTTAGAATAACATTTGTGGGCAATATGAACTGGAATAAGTAGATCGAAACCATTGCGAGGGCTGCTGCAAAAAAGTGGGTTCGAATAGCCAGCTATAAACTACTTACACTTGCGCGAATATTGTACCTCTACAATGCCACGATTCGCCCATGCATGGAATATTCTTGCCGCATATGAACGACTTCGTCTGCCACTAGCCCTTCCCTCTTGGATAGTGTCCAGAAAAATTTTAATCGAATAGGTCTTATTTGTAAACTAATCCCCAACCCCTGTCCTATCTCTGTGCTTTTTTTTTACAAATTATTTAATGGAATGTGCTCTAATGAACTCGTTGCGAGTGTGCTCTCTCAACGTACACATTCCAGCAAAATCTCATCCCTTCATTGTTGATGTCCCTAACTGCTATAATAGCTGTACCCTGGAACATCTAGATGGTGGAATTCTTTCCTGGTACCTGCCTCTTTGTCTATACTGATATGCAGAAGTTAAATGCAACGTAAACCAAAATCTTGTTAAGCATTCATAGTAGCCTCTTACGTTCAAGCAGTGTATAATTAATTTAACAATCAGGTGGATGTAATGAATGTTGGCTGATTATCTTTCTTTTTAGAACACTTTTAGTAAAGCACATATTAATGATACATTACAACACGTGTATCAGTCATTGTATTTACTTTATTAGACACAAGGTTAAGCACAAGGTTTAATTAAAGTCGTCAATGGAAGCAACTACATTGAAACATGACACAAGGTTTTTATCTGCGTCGTTAACCATTTAGTTACCAACCTATAAAACATTCATACATGTGTATCAGTTTTTCAAGGCATAATAAAATGTGTTAAAGTATTTTTGTTTACTCGTTTTCCATGACAATGTCCTCAAAAAAGTTAAGTATGTAATCATTATTCAAAAGCCGTCCTTATACCGTTACGTTTTTTTGGCAGAACACATTAGATAAGCTCCAAACTATAAGTAGATGCGTGTCGGTTGTTTTAACCAGAATAAATCGTCGTCCACTATTCTGTTGTTGAATTTATTATTTTATTATTTTTAGTGACTTATAAACTTTAAGCAATTGTGTTAGCTGTATAGTGTTCTTACTATTAGGTTTGTGCAAAAATAATGTTCTTTTTGACGTATATATATATATATATATATATATATATATATATATATATATATATATATATCTGTAAAACGACATTAATTTCGCACCAACATAATATTAGTAGTGCAAGGTGTCGGGTTTTATCCAATAGCTAGATATTGTAGTTTTTATAATTGTCTTTCAATAATACGCCTGACGAATTTGTATGGCTACTCTTGCAAAAAAAAAACGGGTTAAGTTTATATTTTTGTTACATTATTTGATATCTTTTTGGACGTTTTAACTGGAAGTATTTTCATTGGTTGAATGAGCTGTTTCTTTTTTATCATACAAATATCAAAAGCGCAATAATATATACGTCAGAGCCGGTATGAGAATTTCGACTATTCCACATGGAGTAAACTACTTATTTGATTAACCTTACATACGAAGATATAGTTTCATATTTTATTGTGACTTATGAATAATTTCGAATACGTTAACCATGAATAACAGTCATGATGGGATTGTAACCTTTGCAAAAATCGATGAGTGGAAGCCATGGTGAGATTGCTATTTGGCATTTTTTTTAATTTCAAGTGTTATCATTATTATTTCATTGTATCCATAATATTAACTTATAGTAGTTCCATTGTTACCATTAATCACACAAAGGGATTAGTTTTTTCTCTATCTCCCTCTTTCCCTCTATCGCTCTCCATCTCTCTCTCTCCTTATATATATATATATGTGTGCATGCTTATAAAAAATATGCTAATTCAATTATAGTCCCATATTTATTTATAACAATCTTTTATTCATGCTACCATTATTCAGATCTGTTCGGATTAAAGCAATCATGCCCATAGTTTTTTTTTTTTTTTTAATTTTCTTAGTTAATGAGTTTTTATCTTTGAATGAGTCAGGGCGGAAATATTTTAAAATTTTACATAATAATTATATGAATGTTTCTGCGGTACGAAGTAGGTGCTGCCAATTATTGAACATTAAAGATTTTGTAAGAAATAAACGGTAAGATCGAAAAATATTGGTATTTAGAATATGGACATTTTGTAACTTATATTTATATATATATATATATATATATATATATATATATATATACACATACATTTATATAAATATATATATATATGCATATACATATATTCATATCTATATAATATTATCTATATATATCTTTCGCGTTATACTTTACATATCACTATATATATATATATATATATATATATATATATATATACATCTTATAATATTTATATAATTTTTATTTATAACAGCTTTAGTGTATTTAGTTACTTTTAAATATAGGATTTATTTCACATTATCAATTTATTTAAAGGGTTGTATACGCACAGGCACACATATATATACATTATCTCTCTCTCTCTCTCTCTCTCTCTCTCTCTCTCTCTCTATATATATATATATATATATATATATATATATATATATATACACATTATATATATGTATATACGTATAAATTTATATATATATATACACGAGAGGCGTGCAATAACTAATGCCCCTGATCCACTTTCAGTTGTCTGATCTAGCTGAAATTTTGCAAGTGCAATGATTCCTATTTCTACGGGTTATGTGGCAAATTACAGCTCTGAACTAATTGTGGTTTCTGTTTTACAGGTGTTTGAACTAAGTCAGGTGTGAAATAGAGGCTGTTGAATGTCGAACAGTGATCCGGTGTTTGTATTTGAAAGGACGCACACCACAGGAGACTATTGATGAAATGAAAGAAACTTATGGTGATAATGCCTCATCATATGACCTTGTAAAACGCTGGCATCGTTAATTGAAACATAGCCGAAAGTCTGTGGAAACAGCTCCCAGACCTGGTCGACTCCCTTCTGCCATTGATGAGGCATCTGTCCGTCAAGTTAAGGCTGCCATTTTGGAAGATCGGCGCATTAATCTTCGTCAAATAGCACAATATATCAGGATTAATACAGGGTCTTTAGAAACTATCATTCATGGCCATGTGCATAAGGTGTCTGCCAGATGGATTCCCAGGTTGCTCACACCATTCTAGAAGTGAGAACGCGTCGAGTGCTCGAGGATGAATTTGGAAATGTGCCAAGAACATGAGTCAAAAGTTTTTCAAAAGAGTGATTACATAGGATGAAGCCTGGGTCCATCAGTATGATCCAAAGACCAAAGCGCAGTCAATGCAGTGGGAGCACTTGGACTCACCACCTCCAAAGAAGGCAAGGGTGCAGCCCTGCATTGGCAAGATCATGCTCACAGTCAGTGAGCGAGGACGGAGTAGTGATGATAGATTTCCTGACAAAGTGTACCACAATTGCAGGAGCCTATAATGTTTCACATTTGAGGAAATTAAGGAAAGCTATGAAAATCAAGAAGCGGGGCAAGATCTGAAAAGTTACCCTCATCCTGCAGGACAACGCTCCGTCCACAACTCGCATGTCGCCAGATCAGAAGCACGGGCGTGTGATTATGAACTCCTACCCCATCCTATTATACTCTCCTGGCATTGCACCCTCAGACTTTCACCTCTTCCCAGCCATGAAGTTGTTTTTGGAAGGAAAACGTTTCCCAGATGATGCAGCCTTGATTTCTAAAGTCACGTCGTGGTTGGAGGACCAACCTGGGGTGTTCTACAAAAACGGTCTCTAGAGCTGCATCAAACGATGGGAGAAATGCATACCTCTGTGTGGCTCCTATCTAGAGAAAGACTAATAACTGTGCCAAGTTTCGTTGCTCTACTGCTATGGGAAGTGGGTCAGGAGTATTATTTATTGCACGCTCCTCGTATATACATATATATATATATATATATATATATATATATATATATTGCTTACAAGCAAGATTCCTATATCAATCAAGATTCCTATATATATATATTGCTTACAAGCAAGATTCCTGATTATATATATATATATATTGCTTACAAGTAAGATTCCTGATTATATATATATATATATATATATATATATATATATATATATATATATATATATACATATATATATATATTGCTTACAAGCAAGATTCCTGATTACCGTAGACGTGTACAGCTTATAATACGTACCCGGATTGAGGAAACCTAGGCATAACAGCTCTTTGTTGATTGTTGTATATGTTGCTCGCTTGTGATTTCAATGATATTGTGAAAAAGAAAATATTAGAGTTAATAAAAACGCGATTCTGCATGATTCAAACGGAGTACTCACTGTAACTATAATAAAAGCAGGTATAAAACGTAACATTATTTCTTCTTTGTATTAGAAATAGCAGCCGTAATTATTTTCAATTTTTTTATCTCTCTTAATCCGAAGTCCACTTGCTAATTTTAATTGCACTTGAGGAGGTCTGCTAACAAACCTTTGCTTTAAACACTTACAATGTCTTACTACACAACAGAGACGTGATACTGCGAACCAGCTCTCTGTGAATAATTGCATATCACTGTACATATACGTGTGAGTTTTTTTAATACCTGACTCTCAAATGGAAAGTCTAATAAATTGCCTTTTTGAATGTTTCTTTGTTTCATATTATTTTATTTCTCTGCTGTCACCCAGATATTATCTGTCTGTCCAGTGACTTTCAGGACCACTTGGGAATAAAGGCATTTACCATTTAATTATGTTATCCCATTTCACTCTTTTTCGATAGCTTTTTCATATGTATTTCGCATCTGGTTTGTTTTCCTTTTCTTAATGCTATCTGTCAATTGAGCCAATATGATATCATTTCCACGCCGTTTTTTTTTATTATTGGATGGGGGAGTAAAATGAAGAATCACAAATTGGAACAAAAGAAAAAATGAACAAAGATAACAGCAAATACATTTATAGACAAGTTAAAACGATTTTACCATCCAGGGTGGAGTTAAAATTGCGACCTTTTGAGTGAGAGATGGCTTTTGTCAGTGGTACTGATCCTATTAACCGCCCATCGCACCCTTGTTTGGATCGTTTAACATGAAAAAAAAAATCAACGCCTTTTTTGTTTTCTACGTATATTCTATGTTTTATATTTTCTATTCAAATGAAGAGATACGAAAAAAATACAAATATATGTGATACGTCATTTTAGCTAACATGATGAATATGGACATTGATTAAACAGTGAAATGGCTGCGGTTTAGCCTTACATCGCCAATCAATAGATTAACTTTGAATGGCGTTTAGTTTTCAAGTTTATAAATATACGTCAAAGGAGCTATGTATGTAGCTATAAATTTATCTAATTAAAATATATTTGCTTTATCGGGTGCAGTAATTAACTCGCGCAGTTACTTCTACGTTTTTAGTTAGGTTCTATTATAACAAGATTTTCTTTTTTTTTCTAACTATACGCCAGGCACAGAAGAAGCAAATAACAGTCACTTCCACTGTTCTATCCAGGTTCAATCCCGCCAGCTTATCTGTTCTCTTCAATTTCTGTACTTATCTACTAAATAATACAACTACCACTTGCCCAGTCAAGCTACTATCATCTTCTTATCGAGAGATGCTAAAATTATTTTTTGTGAGAAGATAATCGTTTCCCACACTAAAGTCGTGATTGTATTAATCTTTTTGTAGACGTAGACATTATACCCGCGTTAAATATACCAATATATTTATGTTACAGATATGTAAAATGTAAAACATATTCTGTACAAAAATATTCTAAATAACTAAAAGCGTTTTAAATGTATAGAATAGGAATTAAACTAACTATTATAATAAATTAACTTTTGGAATAGGACTTCAATAAAAAATTAACCGACTATATAAATGCATAACAAAAAGATGGCCTCCGTCATGTCTCAAGCGGCAATAGATAGCAATTGCAAAAATGCTTGGCGTGTAATTGTGGAGCAATGATTGCGCAATTCCACCCAACCTTGGCTTGGTCGGCGTTGTCTAGTTCAAGTGGAAAAGAAACGTTTAGGAAAACTGGAACAATGATAAACGCATAACACATACAACACTTGCGATTTTCAAATAGTTACTCATTTATGTACTGATTAAACTCAGCGATGCTTAACTGGTCTCGGCGTGTAATGCCATAGAATCACGTAATAACAAACCACTATATATACATATATCCAAGCCACACTGCAATTATTATTATAAATATGTATATATTGACAGGAACAAAGGGTATTCTCTCCTGATGACCCAACCTTATCTTGAAACCGAACAATAATATCCCACTATTCGAAACAGCCTGCGATTAATTTACGGATGGAATCAAAATAGACTTTGTAGCTTAGTACAGGATGCCTTTTTCCTTCCCTGCAACCTTTTCCCAAAGAAGAGACGTTGCGAGCCTGCCCCCGCTTTATCGTTATTTTTATGGCAAATGCTCATCTGAGCTGCAATCTATGGTCTCCCCTCGCCAAGCGTTCATGAAAAACACTCCTCTAGCTAAAACCACTATCAATAATTTCCCCTACTCTTTACCTGTGCCTTAACCAAAACGTAGATTCCATGAACAAGTCTCCCGTTTGGTCGTCTTCAAGTCCAACATAACAAGTTCTTGAAGAACCGTACTATAAAGTAATCCAATTTATAAAATTCTCATTGCTAGCAATTACTACGATATTACGTTATTTACTACTGTACACCATTAAACCTTATCCTCGAGTCACCTCGGGGCTTTGACAATAGTGACGCCTATGTAAAAAAAAAATAATGCAATAGGAAATTAACCTAACAAGCCATATTTCTATGCTGAATATCTGACACTACCTTTAAGGTGAAGAGATATACGTCACATTTGAAAAAGTAGTTCAAATACTGAATAGACGAATCGTCGGATATTTTTTATTACTTTTTATTTAAATTCATATTGTTTTTTATTATTAGTTATATACAAGAAGCTACAAATAACACAATTATACACACGAAAATAATGGTATGAATCGCTAAGGGAAACTTTACGATGGATTCATATGGTATCGTTTCTTTTTCATTGTAACTGCGATACTGTATTAATGTTCACTTGTAAATCAAAGAAAATCGGCCTGGCTAACGAAGTATAACCTCTATGATATTTTTAAAAATATATTTTAAAACAAGCTATGCTATACATCTTTTACAATACTTACTATTGTTTTATTGTTTCTGTGTTATCTACTTGCATTTTGATCTGTTTCTCTGTTCGATTGCAAACACGTTGACGCCAAAAAAGAATGCTACGCGGAAGCCTACGACTTGTTTGATGACGTCACTAATAAAGACATGAATGGTAAAAGTGTTCATTATCTAATAATACATAATGGTGACGGTTTTCAACAAATCAGAAGAGAAAAAATAAGAAAACGTATAATAGCTAGACCATGTGCAATGGTTGACATACTTAACATATGCGGATTAAACAGGAAGATTGAAAATAGTTTTGCTAAGGTGATTTAAAAAAATCATACATGATAGCAAATATCTGGGTGAGAAAGAAATAATTCTTGAAAGTTAGATATAAAATATCCGCGACCACGCAGTGGTGTATTAGGCGAACTATTTTAACCGTTGGTGTTGATATATCACTACATGTATCATATAATTTAATTTTTATTATAGTGAATTACCATTATTACTTTAATATTTGAATATTAATTGATTATTTATTGAATTTACATAAGTATCAACGAAATAGTTCATTGTAAGTATGCAATTATCTTCAACCGAAAAATGTGGGTTTGCCCTTTTATTTACTGCTGAATTGCGCACAAATGGCTGGGGAATTCCCCTTTTGACGTGTTGAGTTTTGGTTGGTCCGGTAAACCGCCGGACCTAAACCCATCCCTGCATATTTAAACAAGTGCACATACAGTTAGAAGCATATTGAGCCAGAAATCTCGAGAAGAAATAAGCCCCAAGAACCTGCGCCCGACCCCTCTCTTCATCGTGACAGCCATCCAGGGGACAAAGAATAGGTTTGTGAAACTTAAAACGTTTTGGTGAACAGGACGATGTAAAAAAAAAATATGTACCTTTTGTGGAATTGACCTTGAGTTGTCTGTCTTGTCATTTCGGCGCGCATGCAAGCTTTGCTTTTGCCTTTCAGCAGGAATCAACACAGAGCTGAGAACCATTGTGAGGTCTTCCGGAGAAGAAGACGTCACGAGCCACATTTCCGATTAGGTCAGACGCCAATTGCTGACCTGAGCACGGGACACCGCTACATTTGTAGAACGAACGGGATTTGAATTTGACACATCAAGTTCATCAGTCTGAGTTAGTAAACACTTAACCACCGTCAGCTCCCAACATAATAACTATCTATATATTAATACGCTTGTAACTATCTATCTATCTATGTGTGTCACACTTTCCGGCAAATTTGATTGGTTGAGAAGATTTTATTCTGGAATAGCGGATTACACATTAAACGAACGCTCAAGGCAGAGATCAGGGTTGCCAGGTTGGCTTCATTTTAAAAGTAGTTTGGCCATCAGAATTTCTGTTTGGCTTTTTTTCCCCAAATTTGTCTCTTTTCTGAACGAACGCTCAAGGCAGAGAGAGAGCGAGAGATAGATAGATAGATAGATAAATAGATAGACAGAGAGAGAGAAAGAGAGAGAAAGAGAGAGAAAGAGAGAGTCTTCGTTAATTAAAATCTGGAATAGCGGATTACACATTAAACGAACGCTCAAGGCAGAGATCAGGGTTGCCAGGTTGGCTTCATTTTAAAAGTAGTTTGGCCATTATAATTTCTGTTTGGCTTTTTTTTCCCAAATTTGTCCCTTTTCTGAACGAACGCTCAAGGCAGTGAGAGAGCGAGAGATAGATAGATAGATAGATAGATAGACAGAGAGAGAGAGAAAGAGAGAGAAAGAGAGAGTCTTCGTTAATTAAAAATATTTTAAAATCTGTTTCTGCAGTTATTTACTAAATATAGTCAATTTTTCTGTAGTTTTCAATGTGGCTTTCTGTTGGCCTTTTTTACTTAAAAATATCTGCCTGCGCTTTTGGATTTCGCCTTTTTGGCTTTTTTTTCTGAAAAAATTTGGCTTCGAATAATTATTATCGTCTGCCAACCTTGGCAGAGAGAGAAAAAATGGAACTCTCAAGGCAGAGAGAGTAAAAAAGTGAACGCTCAAGGGAGAGAGAGAAAAACAAAAAGCCAAATTGAAAATTAAAGGAAAATTGACTATATCGAAGTTGTTGACTTTCAAATATAAACATTTAGTAAGTAACTGTGTAAACAGATTTTAAAATATTTTTAATTAACGAAGACCGCGTTTCTTTCTCTCTATCTATCTATCGATCTATCTATCTATCTATCTCTCTGCCTTGAGCGTGCGTACAGAAAAGGACCGAACTTGAAAAAAAAAGCCAAACAGAAACTCTGATGGCCAAACTACTTTTTCTTTTTTTTCTCTTCCCTCCCCCCATCTATCTACCCCCTCTCCCTACCCCCCTCTCACTCCTCTATCTCCCCCTCTCTCCCCCTCCCTCTCTATCCTCTTGGCTTTGTTTATATCTAACAGCAATCAGTCGTAGTTGCGAGAATATTTTTAATTAACGAAAACTGCGTTTCCCTCTCTCTCTCTCTCTTTCTCTCTCTATCTCTCTCACACACTCTGTGTGTCTATCTATCTATCTATCTATCTATTTATCTATCTCTCTCTCTCTCTCTCTCTCTCTCTCTCAAACAAATGTAAAGAAAAATAAACAATGAAAAAAAAAACAAATAAATGTTGAATTTTTGTCCCCGGTGCCGTGGAAAGTATTGTTATGGTTGTTTCCTTAAAGAATACCTAAAAATCAATTATTTCATAACATATTTTGAACGGTCAAACCGTAAATTTCTAGAAATAAAAAGACATATAGTGGTGAGAACATATATATACATAAAGAGAGAGAGAGAAATATAATGAGAGAGAGAGAGACAGAAGACAGAGAGAGAGGGGGAGACAGAGGGACCGCCGTATGTTACTACTAAATTTTCATTTGTGTATGTACTTATACATTTGTTTAATGATATAGAGGGAGAGAGAAAAAGAGAGAGAGAGCGAATGATGGTTCGCAGTATATTTTTACTCCTGTTACATTAAACGATTGTTTTTCTTTTTTTCTCTCTCTCTCCCTTGAGCGTTTTCTTTGTTCTCTCTCTGCCTGGGTTGGCAGACGATAATAATTATTTAAAGCCAAATTTTTCAGAAAAAAAAGCCAAAAAGGCAAAATCCAAAAGCGCAGGCACATTTTTTAAGTAAAAAAGGCCAACAAAAAGCCAAATCGAAAATAAAAGAAAAATTAACTATATTGAAGTTGTTGACTTTCAAAGATAAACATTTATTAAGTAACTGTGTAAACAGATTTTAAAATATTTTTAATTAACGAAGACTGCGTTTCTCTCTCTCTCTCTCTCTCTCTCTCTCTCTCTCTCTATCTATCTATCTATCAATCTATCTATCTATCTATCTATCTCTCTGCCTTGAGCGTGCGTACAGAAAATGACCGAACTTGAAAAAAAAGCCAAACAGAAACTCTGATGGCCAAACTACTTTTTCTCCCCCATCTATCTCCCCCCTCTCTCTCTCTGTCCCCCTCTCACTCCTCTATCTCCCTCCTTTCTCCCCCTCCCTCTCTATCCTCTTGGCTTTGTTTATATCTAACAGCAATCAGTCGTAGTTGCGAGAATATTTTTAATTAACGAAAACTGCGTTTCTCTCTCTCCCTCTCTCTCTCTCTATCTCTCTCTCAAACTCTGTGTGTCTATCTATCTATCTATCTATCTATCTATCGTATACACAGAAGTTATCTAAAATTGTCCATGTGTTTGGGTTCCCTGAGGCAATCTGAATAGTGGACGTATAGGGAGAAAAAACAGATGTAATGACAGTTTATAATTTTTAAACGTTGACATTTGAAATGTATTTTAAGTAATCAAGCATATGCATCTAAACATCAAGAACATATTCTGGGATAGTTTTGGTTAGGTTCAACGTTAAGTTCAAACATTTTTGAACAAAATGCACAGGTTTAACACATTACTGTGCGAAATTAACAATATCATGTTTTAAACACTCTAAGTCTCCATTATATAATAAGTATATGATAAATAACTAAAAATTAAATAAAACTTTTGAAAATATTTTTAAATAAACATATTTATAAAACATAAATGAAGATGTATTTATTGCGAATATTTGGAGCACTAATATCGTGATTTTGGTACATGCATATTTACATACATTTTACCTACCGTACTCTTCATTTACTATTTTAAAAAATAGTACAAAGGGTGAATTCGTCGGCCAGGGCAGTAAAGGGTTAATGTAAATGTTTCAAGGTACGGATATGTGATGGGATAATGTGTATGTGAAAAAAAAACAAAAGAAAACGTGAAATTTTCACGGTTCCAGTTAGTGTATTATAATTCGACATGAGCGAATACGTCAGGAAGAAACGTAACGAAAAATAGTCGGAACAAAAAAGAGACAGAATGTGTACCGTTTTATCAGAACAAGATTTATAAACAACGCTGAAGTTGTCGACATGAAGTGCAATCCATTTCCAGACTGCATAGCGAATGGGTCAACGAGAAAGATAAATGCGACTATATTTTGTCTATAATAAGCAGAATAAAATTGGTTATAAAACTAAATAAATAAAATAAATCATTAAATAACTAGATAAACGCGATAAGATTCGACATTCTCTATCAACTCTATCTGTCTCATCCCTCGTACGTAATGCAAGATTATTTTGTAGATAAATTTGCAGAGTGAAAAATAGAAATTACATTTGGTGCCGATGCAGGATAATGATAGCAGAAAATAGAATAGACGGAACAAAATAACAGGAAAGTGTCGTTCAATTTTGTAGAGATAAACATTTTTTTAAGAAAGATGATTTTAAACAGCGTTATGATAGATTTGTAGCAAAGAAAACTAAATATTTCTTCGCCTCTAAAAGTAACAACAGGAAAACGTGGTTTTAAATACCACTAATATGATTATTATTACTATTACTACTATCAGTGATACTAGCACAGCTATTACCACTGCTACTCTTGGTAAGAAATTGAAGTAAAGATGAACATTAGAAAATTAAATAATAATATCGAGAAGAAATTAAATAAGGCGATGATTGTGAATGACGATGATAAAGAAAGAGCAGGGAAGAATACACAAAGGTAAATGATTATGAAAGCCAAGGAGAGGATGAAGGGGGAATGAGTATATAGACAAGATCATACAGAGGTACAGCGTGGAGTAAATGCAGAATCACAAACCATGAGATGGAGTAGAATTAAAAAGAAGAAGAAAAAAGAAGTTATAAAATACGAAGATATAGAGATAGAAGCACAACAACACGAAGAAAATAAATAAGAGAGCAATAAGTAAAACAATAATTAGCAGTATATAAATTTGAAGGAAACGTATATGCAACCGAGAGCAAGACCAAAAAGCAACTAAACAGAAAATTAATTACAAGAATAACAATACAATAAAAAAGGGTACTTCAGAATTTTAACCAGGCGTAACTAACCGGCCGTTCTGCTTTGCTATGAATATGATGATAACCGCCGGCTTTCGCAGAACTTCGAACATTATCAACGCGTAACAACGCTATCAAAAGCAAATATTGAAGAAAACGTTTAATTATAATCACCAGAAAAATATATGACGAAAAAAAAAAATGATCTGTTTTATTCTTGTAAAAAAAAAAAATTAAGTGAATAATTTTTTTTTTGTATTTTTCAACCAATATATATTCGAATGAAAAAATTCAAGTCTAATTAGTGATACACTCCAGTTTAAGATAAATGTGAAGTTTCTGTCAACGAAATCTTTTGACAAATGTAAAAAAGGCTGACTATATTGTTCGTTTTTAGAGTCTGATGTTTTTTGTTTCTCTGTTCATATCATAATACTTGAAGTTGACAAATTGGTATAAGCGCTATGATCTTATTTTTAAAAAAAGCTCGTACTCGAAATTACAAATAATGCAACTTATATGGTTGTTATCATCCACAGTGATTGTTTCATTCAAAAAAGTATGGGTATGCAAATAATTTATAAAATATTTATTTTTAAATAAATATATCTTTTCCATTTTATTATTAGTTTCTTCAAGCTGAATATAGGATATCATACCGCATGACAAATATCCACTTGCTATTTTATATATTCCAACCGATAGATCTTTTATAGATTTTGACTATCCCTTTAATTGGAATTGTTTGCATCGCTCTTTCAAATTAGCAACCTTCCGCGTACCTATCTTGCCCCTCTTTCTCTCCCTATATTTCTCTGTTCGTCATTATGTTGCTAATCTTGAACCTAAGTGATTTTATTTTATATAAAGTTAAGTAGGAGTATATATACATGTGATGTGGACACACCATATCCAATACATGAACTCTCCTAACGGTGTTAGCTTTCCTTAATGCACCACTCTAGAGTCGACCTTGGTATGTTATATTTGCCTTTAGTACTACAACTCTAATTCTTTATATATTTTATATTGTGAATCCAAATAATACTTCTAAATTATATCGCTGTCAACGTTTTGTTAGTGACCATTTCCTGACCACAATGATATATATATATATATATATATATATATATATATATATATATATATATATATATATATATATATATATATAGTAAGTTATAAAATGTATATGGCGATTAACCTACACTGAATATTCCGCGTTTAATCCACTCTAGGATTTTTCAGGCTTATGCGCATAAGCCTGAAGAATCATAGAGTTGATGAAACGCGGAATATTCAGTGTAGCTTAATCGCCATATAGATTTTATAACTTATTAACTTGCTTTACCTACGTATTGAGCACTTTTGAAGGAAATATTAAAGTTTACGCATAAATCTATACTTTCGTATATTAATTTATGTGAGTAAATTAAGTAGTTATATATATATATATATATATATATATATATATATATATATATATATATATATATATATATATATATATATATATATGGGGGTGTTATCTCTGTAGTATAAACATATTTGGTTAAAAAACGAATGACTTATACGGGACTTACTTATTTGCGGATTATTATCCTCACCTTTATAGATGTTGTTTCACGGGGTTTCGCCCCACTATTCCCCTTGCCTTCCCAAGTAATTAACCTTGGCGGGATCGGAATACTGAATCACTTAACTGTATCTTCAGTAATTACTGCCTTCCATAGATGGTGTTGTCTCACCAGGTTTTTGGCAAACTAACTCTTCGGCCGGGTTTAGGTTGCGGTTTACCACATGAAGGTCCCATTGTTGGTCAAATGTGGTGAAACAACAACTATAAAGATGATGATAATAGTTCATAAATAAAACATACAAATTACTCGTCCGAAAAATTCTAATAATTAAACAAGATAAAGAACTATGTTATATACTGTGAGATTGAAAGGTAATTACGTATTTTGAAGTATTTTTATAAAATTAATATATATGAGAATAATGTATAATGTCTAGATATTTATTTAAAATATAGAGATTTGCATTCGCCACGAACACTTAATATCAGCCAGGAATCACATCAACTGATTTCACAAGAAGATTTTTGTTGGATGATATTAATAATTTCCAGTTTTCTACATGTTTTTGTTTGGTTAAGTAAACGTATTCTTTCAGCCAACACTAGAGAAAAATACTCGCAGTATCAAGTCAGGACTTTTTGCTGGCTTTTTGAATGAACGGAAACCACTCCTCTATCATCCAGTAAATTGAGCATTCAACAATTCACGAACAATAACAGATAAGCATGGCGATACCTTACCATGTTTAGACATAATATTTGGCCAATTATCAGCGCTTCAGACACTTTAAGCTTTCATTGGTCACCATAAAATTCCAACGTAAGTTATCGATACTCATAACGCAAGGGAGTAAAAAAAAATGAAACTTTCCTTGAAAGATCCAGCACTTTCGATTTCATCAATATATTAAATATAACTATTTTACGATTGATATTATAAAATATTTCACCTAATTTTAGATTTATGGAATATTTTAAGATCTGAAAATTGTTTTGTCCACTTTTGAAATAATTTTATTCATATTATTTAGACATCAAATTAGCAGAGTAGAAAATAGACATTACGCTTATTTTCATCACCCTTATAACTCGCTTCTCATATTTTTATTTGGTCCTTACCTTCCATGCAATATAGTTTTGACAAAACAGCTACAGAATTTATGTTTTAAATTGGAATTATATATATATATATATATATATATATATATATATATATATATATATATATATATAAATTCATTGAAGCACGAACATTTTATTTATTTGCTCGTATATCGAGCAATTCTTATTTAGATGAGATACTACTTATAAAATATTACTGATAGTAAAATTTTGAAAATCTTATAATCATAGGTTCTCATACCGGCTGATTGTTGGATAATTTTATTCTGATATATATATATATATATATATATATATATATATATATATATATATATACATATATATATATATATATATATATATAATTTATTATTGTGTTAGCCTTAAAATTGTATTTCTACCCTTTACCTCAAGTAACTTTATACATATTTCTGACAGACTTCCATATATAAAACCAGATTTGCTGAATTTTAATTCTTTATAAGAACTGTTTAATGGTGGAAATTACATTGCTGACTTTTCTAAAAGCCTAATAATGCCATAGATTTTAATAAAAACGACAAAACTAAGCATAAGTTTTATTATAGATACCCAATACTTTGATGCGAAGACATAAAAATGACGCAAAACATTTCTGTTCGAGAATTTAAAGTTACTTGTTCTTGAACGGGTATTCTTCTACTTATTCGTACATGAAAGTGTCAAAAACAAAGTGTAAAGGATTTATGGTATCAAAAATTGAAAATGACGGTGGCTATATAGATAACGACACTTACTGACAACCTGTGCCAAGTTCGAATCCAGTCTTTTTCTACAAAACACATTCACTGAAAATGTTAACAAGCTTCACGATGTCCCTCCTATAGGGACCGAATCTCATTCTACAAAAAATATAACAAGAAATTATCGAGGAAACTGATGCCATCAGTAGAATCATTCGATTTATAATGAATAAATAAATGTATTAAATAAAATAAAAAGTAAACATATCCTCGACAACACTGTGCAGCGAGATATTCTTTCCTATGAACGGCAATGTATAGAAAATTAAGATTTATCGTCGTAATATGCCAAACTTAGACCATTTGTAAAACCCGATCTCCCAATATTTGCATTTCATTTCGTGATGGTTTTACATTGTGTAGAGTCAATACGTCAATAGCAACGCGGTTTTCAATCCATTAATTTTTATAACACAATATTTTAAGGATTCTTTATATTGTTTGATTTTTTCTATTCTCATCAATTGAAATATTTTACTTCAGGCGAATTTCTACTTTCTAAATAAACGTCACTGACATCTGACAACCTATTCAAGCGATGAAATGCCCAAACATAAAAAAATATATTTTATTCTTTACGAGTTCGTTTGAATTATAAATTTTCTGGAGTTATGAATAAAATCCAAATGCATGATCCTAAAATTCCTTAAAAACCATTACATGAAGATATTAATAAACTTCCAAAAATAAAAATGAATAAAAATATAAAATCACACTGTTTTATTTCATCATTTATTTTTATATTGAAGAATTACATGAATAGCTATGTATTAATAATTACTTGCTGGGCCTGTGAAAATTCCACGGAATGAGGAATTTACTTAACTATTACACATGGTTTGATATAGTGATATTTTTATGAATAGTGCTAAAAGTTATTTTTGGGAACAGACAAAAAACAGTTCATTGCAGCATATGAGTGTATTAATATTTCTCTGAAAATAGTGTCTATTGTATTTTAAATAAGAAAAAAACAACTTACTTCGATACGGGAAATTAAAAAGTATTAAATACTTAGAAATACATTGTGCTACATAGATAATTACAAATAATGAAATCTCTATTTTATAAAAGTCACAGTGTCTGTGAGTTCCTTCTTCATAGGTTCCGAAATTTCATACAAAGATAATTTATATGTCTGGCAACGTTCTTAGATATGTTTTGTACAGAAATTCATCGGATACCTATGTTAAATCGGAAACATCTCATCCTTAATCTAGAAGTGTAAGACATGTTAATTTTAGAACCGTTTCCGGTGGTTCGTTATTCTACACAAATCCTGGGAGGTGACTAGTTTGCAGTAGACAGAACAGTTTCCGATGGTTCGTTGTCCCACACAAGTACCACACATGGGGGAGATTGGTTTGCAGTAGAGAACTGGAGTTGGAATCCACAGAGCAAAAGAGTATCCCCGTGTTAAGACAGAGAAAACACATGCGAAATTGCTACAGAAATGTTTAATATTTATGGAGCAGTTCTGATAGTTCATCGGTTGGTAGCAGAATGTGAATTAATTCGATTCGTCAGTTAGACGTAATAGAGGCTATACACATAACGTCACCTTTTATAATACCAGCAACCATGTTAAAGGATTAAGTTAAAGGAAGTTATTCGTATGCTTAGTATGTTAAGATTAAAGTAGCTGAGCATCGGCTCCATTCCCACTAGTTTTACGAATAACAAACAAGGTCCCGGACAGAAGCGTTTTCTCTAATTTTTCACGATCAATGGACCTGTATTAATTTCTTCAGTATATGATAAAGCAACACTTATTGCCAATATATTTTATACTTTGCGATCAGGGTTGTCTACCCCCATTATTTCCTCCTGGCTGAAAACACGCTATTGGACATTTGCATATCTGTACGTAATGTTTCCAAGCTTATAGAACACCTTGATTCTAGTAAAGCAACTTGCCCCGAATGCATTCAAGGCATATTGGTCCAAATGCTACAACCATAAGTAGCTTTTTAAAAAAAAAAATTACACATTGGTCACCACTTATCAAGGCCCGGAAGCCACTTAAGGATAAGGGTTATTGCAAGTACATTACTTTAGTGTGGAGATTTCATGAAGTTCTTACTTAAGGGGGCGCGTCATTAAGAATTTGTTAACGTTGGACTTGAAGACGTCGAGGTTGTATTCAGGTGGGAAGCAGGTAGACAGAACAGAGTTCCACAGGCGTGCAGTTCTAAGAAAGCAGCTTTGTTCATGGAATCCACGTTTTGAGTTAGGCACAGATAAAGAGTGGGGGAAATTTTTCATAGTGGATTCAGATAGACGGGTGTTTTTCGTGAAAGATTGGCAAGGGGGGCCAGAGATTGGAGTTCAGACGAGCACCTGCCATGGAAATAAGGATAAAACAAGGATAGGCCCGCAACTTCACTTCTGTGGGAGAGAGGTTGCAGGGTAGAGAAAAGGGCATCCCCAACTAAGCAACGAAGTCTATTTTGTACTCTGTCAAGGCAGGATAGACTGTTTTTAGCAGCTCCTGCCCAGATATGGCAGCAGTATTCCATCCTCGGACGTACTTGGCTTTTATATAGATAGAGAATTGCATCAGTAGTGAGATATCTACTGGAGTGGTAGAAGGACCCCACCATCTTTCCAGCGACCTTGGCAACATACTTGATGTGCGTGTTCAATTTCAGATAAGGAGTGAAGGTCAAACCCAGAAGCATGTCAAAACCGTGGGCCTCACCCAGACGAGAGCCATCCATCCCAATTGATGCCAGATGGGGATCAGAGCGTTGATGATGTAAGGATAGGAGTTTGGTTTTAGATGCATTAAAGGTAACCAGCCACGTTTTCCCCCACTGAACCACGCGCTCGAGATAAGAGGAGGGAGAATCAGAGAGAACTTTGTCATTTACAGCCTTTGATGTGTTGGCGTAGATTGTCGTGTCTTCAGCAGAGATGTCAAAGAAGGATTTAAGTATGTGTTTAGGGAGGTCATTTGTGTAGATCAGGAAGAGAGTTGGACCCAGGATTGGCCCCTAAGGGACTCCAGCATTATTACTGCATGCCTCTGATTTTTGTCCATCGACTACTACACATATGAGCCTATCGGAGAGAAATGATTTAATGATTGAGAAAACATTTCTAGTTATACCATAGCTGGAATTCTTGTGAAGTAGACACTTATGCCATAACTTTTCGAAGGCTTTTGATATGTCAAGAGCAATTGTCCTAGAAAGGAAGCCTTTGTCAAGAGATTCACTAATCCTGTGAGATATAACCGTCAGCACATCTGCGGTAGATCTTGCAGAACGGAAACCATATTATTTGTCACTAAGAAGGTTATTTCTGCTGAGGTGGTTGACTATTTCTCTATTTAATATGGATTCCAGCAACTTACTCATAACACACAGGAGACTTATTGGTCTGTACTGAGAGGGAGATGACTTATCACCTGAGTTCTTAAATACAGGGCAAACTGATGTGGTCTTCCAGGGAGTCGGAAAGCACTTCTCCTTAAGGCAGCGCTTAAACAGTTTCGTAAGTATGGGAGCGGGTTCTGGTTGAAGCTTTTTAACACTATAATTAGAATACCGTCAGGGCCAGTTGCTTTACTGGAATCAACGTTCTTGATTAGGTTGGCGATCTCATGCACGGATATTTGTATATTACCTAGCGTGTTCTGTGTTATAGGAGGAAATATGGCGAGGTGATGGCTTTCGTCGCATAGGGTAGGATTAGCTGCAAGGTTCTTTGCAAATAGTTTTGCCTTGTCTGACGCTGACAAGATGACCTCTGGTTCATTGATAATGGTTGGGATAGAACGCACACTTCTGTTAAGGATCCTATTTGTTATTTGCCAAAACTGGTGGGAACTAAGCCGCTGATCAGTTACCTTGGATTTAACAAACTGGGCATATGGTTTTCTTGCATTTTTATTACTCTTTTACAGTGGTTGCTGGCAGTCCTGAAAGCAGCTTTCGTCTCAGTGTACCTATTACGTTTGTAGCTGTGGAAAAAGTGATTTTTGTTCGCGATAGCAGCAGCACATTCTGGGTAGAACCATGGCTGGATGTTAGGTTTTTGTTGGAATTGATTAGATGGTATAAATTGATCTATACCTACAATTAACCATTCGGTACGATCTGATACTATAGAGGACACTTCCTTTTTAAACATGTAGTGCAGAGTTTGATTAGATATGAATGTACGGAGGCTATCCCAGTCAGCCATAGAGTATCGGTATACAGTACGGTAGAGCCGTACGTCTGGGGACTTATTACATTTCATTTTTATCTTAACTGATACGACGGATTGGTCGGAGGATCCTAGAGCAGAATTAATGGAACATGAACATAGCTGAGGGGAATTTGAGAAAAAAAAGGTCTAGGAGGCTTGCATATTGACCGGGTGTATCGGGCACACGGGTGGGTTCGCGAACAATCTGAGTGAGGTCATAAGCAATGGCAAAATCATTACAGAACCTCCCCTCATCGCCCGTCTTAGTTTAATGGGTCAGCCATTTCACTTTATTGACGTTGAAGTCACCACAGATGTGGATGTTAGCCTTGGGGTGTGCAGACAGGATGTGGTCTATTTCCTCAGATATGTTCTTAAAGATAGTAATTCCGCTGTTGTGGGTCCGATAGAGGGCAAATATAAATGCAGTGGTGTTACCAAGTGCAACCCTGAAGTACATATAGGGTAAATTAGGATCTTCTCTAGAGATATCCCTGCCACACGGGAAGCCATCCTTAATGTAGGCAC
Organism: Euprymna scolopes; assembly: GCF_053919585.1. Lineage (NCBI taxonomy): Eukaryota > Metazoa > Mollusca > Cephalopoda > Sepiida > Sepiolidae > Euprymna > Euprymna scolopes. Next base: position 175,343,204 of record NC_136483.1, read on the forward strand.
ATATCCCATGCCCATGGCGATCTTAGGGGTCAGATTTAGCTGTTAAGTAAGAGTATCCGTTAATTATGAACTCATCTAGGGAAGTGGTCGGCCCTATTCCAGTTTCGCTTAGAAATAATATATCCGGTTTCGTCTTCTGTAATTGGATTTCAACCTCTGGAAGGTTGGAGTGTAGACCCCTGATGTTGGAGAAGGAGACCTGGTTGTATGGGTCTACGTTGGAAGATGGGGGTCTAGGTTTATTCGAGTTTTTATTCTGGAGATATTTCATGCTGAGGTTTTGGTATTTGTGGAACAGGTCGGCATACTTTGTTAGAGCAGTACAGAGAGGGAAAGTAAGAGAGAAAAACAGCTATTTAAACGAGGCCTTATTGAGAAATGCTTCGCAACAGCTGAAAAACTACCTAAGTCTGCCCTTTATTTACGAATTCCGAATATAGTTCTATGTATTTACAAAATATAAGCTAAAATAAACTGCTTACTGATATGCAATATGGTTTCCCTTTTACGAAATCTACAGCTCTGTTACTAATTGATATATCCACAAGATTAGTGAATCTTTCGGCAGGGGCATTGTTACTAGAGCAATAGCCCTTAACATAGCAAAGGCTTTTGTTGGAGTATGGCGTTAAGATCTATTTCACAAGATCGCCACCTATGAAATAGCTGCAAATGTCTTCTCAATTTATTATGATAGGCTTATTAGGGCAGATGTAGACGTGTAGAAATCAAAAACTGTCAGTATTAACACTGGCGTTCCTCAAGGTTCTATTCTGGGGCCAACTCTCTTCTTGATCTTCATCAATGATCTTTCAAAGCACATTGTTACATCATACCTAGATATTTGTGCAGACAACATCACAAGAACATTGTGTATGTCCAAAAAGATAGAGGTTCATATAAAATATTCATCGTGAGAATATTCACGAGCATATTCTTTTTAGCTCATTTATTGTTTATATATATAAGAAAATACCGTATGATTTTGACCATAAATTACACTCTTATACTGTCTTTTATCACATTTGAAAATTTTATAATTTCACAAGCAGATTGGATCGCTGTATAAATTAAACAGTAGACTCTTTAGTACAATGGGTTCGGGTGCGAAATAAATGTTTCCGTTTAGAGCTCAATTAGAAGCATGCAGAATGTAAAGACTTTTGAATTTAAAACTTTAACTCAAGACATTGTATATGGAAAATTTTGAAAATCAGCAGTAAGTTCTTTAAAGTGCAATATAGACTGCAATGTAATCTGGACTAAATAACTGTATGCTGACATGTGAAGAGTCTCTCTTTGCACTGTTGTTGATACCGGAGCACAGGCACTGAATCCGTGAAATAAAAATTGAGTTTTTCACCGATT